>NC_044909.1:52467465-52781576 GCF_001633185.2 Quercus lobata
GAAGAAACTTATGGCAAGTCATGATTGATAAGTAATTATTCGGTACTATAGAAACAATTTGGTAGAATTCATAATATTCATGTGAGAGGAGGACAGATTTGGATTATGAATTGCACACAAATAATGTTGGTCATAATATTCAAAATAATTTCTTTTTAGATTAAAGTATACTTTTGTCCCTTCAATTTTAGATTCACTACAAAAACGCGCTTAGGAGCTACGTTTTTAGGGTCTATAGCTGCGTTTTTCAAACGCGGCTATAACCCTCTTTTTTTTTGTAGTGATTATGTTTGAAAATTTTCATTTCAATTCTTCTTCTTCTTTTTTTTTTTTTTTTCTTTTTTTTTTTTTTTGGTTGAGAAACTTCATTTCAATTTTTCATGTTCGATTTTATTTTCATATTAGCCTTGTTGTCCATCTCCATTAGTAATCATTAAATGCCACTTTAACAGTCAAATTACTAATGGAAAAGAACAACAAGATGAACATGAAGAGTGAAAATAAAATCAAACATGGTCAAAATGTTTTTTTTTTTGGAAATGTAAAAGGCTAAAATGAAAATAATTCAAAATTTTAAGAGAAAAAATTTGATTTAATATATATTTTTTTTTAATTGTATTATTGTTGAGAGTTTGAGAAGGTGAATTTTTAATTGATTGAAAAATTACGGTTTGGAAAGGAGAAAAAAAAAACCCAATATTATAGAGGTGGAGAAAAAGAAGATAGGCAAACATAAACCTTTAAATAATTTAGTCGGTAATCCATGCAATATACAATAAATTTTAACACTCTTTTAAAATAAAATTTAATAATTATGATAATTATTAATAGTTATTTATTATGATTTTTTTCATTCTATCATTAAAAGAAAATATTATTGGAAAAAAAAGAGAGAAAGTAAGTAGGAACAAACCTTTAGATGAATTTGGTAATTATACATTCGAGAGGTCATATGGCCTTGAAGCTCTTGCTCGGTGTGAGATACGTTAGGGGAAAAGAAAACTCAAAGATGTCATTGCTTCCCCCGCTGAAGATAAATAAGGACTTCTGAATCAAGGTCTCGGCAGCCACATCCCCACCCAATATTTGTGAGATATTGCTGCGAACGGTTGCGAATTGTTCCACCTGTTCTCCCATTGGAATCACCCTTTTCTGTGGGGGAACAATTTTCAAAGTTAATTTATTTCGTTAGGTCCGATTAGTGTCTGATCTGAGTTTGTGTAATTTGATTGGGATTTAAGAGCTTTGTAAAAATCTTGATAATTTAAAATGCTTTGAGAGTTTGTCATTTATGGAAATAGAGAAATGAATTTAGATATTTGAAAGTTGCAAACAAATTGTTAGGATATCTCAGGTAAATTAAACTTTTAATATTTATGATTGAGAATTAGGATTAAAAACCTCAAATCCTTCGTTTCCATTATTGTCAAACTTCCTGGCATTTCAGTTAAAATATCTAACATAAAATGATAAAATATATTTTATGTACAATGATAAAACCATATATTAAGAAATTGTTAGGGTCATATTTTCTATGTAATTGATTAATTCATTGACAAAGCGTACTTTACTTGTAATTGAGTAGATCTAAGTTGGGTTTAATGTATCAAGAAGTATGTTGTTCAAACATATCAAGTGGTATCATTAAAAACATGAAGTTTGATCCAAGAAATAAGTGAAGAAAAGTTGTTTCATTAAAGCTCAACACTAGTTGCTATCGAGGATTAATGAAGAAGCTCGAAACAAGCTCGATCTATCAAGAATTATGATTTTAAATTTCTCAGATCTGAAATTCGGTCTATGATAACTTGAATAATTAGGGTTTCTCTCTCTACAAACCTAATCATATATGATGCTTATTTTAAAAGTCATCAAGTACGAAAACAGAGACCTAAAACTCATATATTCTATGTGAAACTACTGCGTTTGTGCACCTTAGGATTTTGTAACCAAGTGCTTCTTGATCTTTATCGCCAATGAAGTGAAGAATTTTGCAGCCAACAACAATCAATCAAGTTGCTGGAGTTAATCACATGCTGGGATCCGTGTAAAGGAGTTAGTCACAAATTGGAGATTTGTGTGCAAAGTGAAGAAGCCTACTACAAGATCAAATTCAATTGGGTATTAAGTAAAAGTTCAACTGTAGGTTGGTATTTTATGATAGACTAGGGTAGTAGTAAGCTTTCTCATACTTGTAACCATTTGATTATTGATTAGTAGATTCTTAGGAGTGGTGTTCTAAAATTCACCCAGTACGATTTTTGACTTGTGAGAGGTTTTCTCCATTTGTCAACAAATCACCGAGTTATTTATTTTCCATTGCATATTAGTTATTTGGTGATTTGTTGGTGCCTCACGATTTACATGTAATTTGACTTAATTAATCAACTTGGGAAATTTTTTTTTTTTTTTTTTTGAGAAAAAACTTGAGTAGTTGAATTAATTAATCGGGTTCAATCTATTTTAACTCAAGAGAAAGAACATGTATATTGTATAGTTTAATATATGTTTTTGTCCTTAACATAAGCATTTTATAATAAATGCTTATTTTTTTTATATCTTATATATAAAATTATATTAAAATAACATAAGTATGTTACTAAATTAGAATACATTAAAAGAATCAAATAACTTGAACATATTTAGCTGTTCTTTTACTTTTCCATTTTTTTCGTTTAAATTTGTAATATACCTGTACATCTATTTCTATTTACATATTTTAATTTTTGTGTTTTTCCTATGGTTTGCAAAGGGTTTTCTTAACATTAATTTGAAGAACAAAAAAGATGGAGCTGACAAACTTTTTCCGGTATTGACAAGAAGTCCGGATCCTCCTGAGGCGAAGTTAGTACCATTGAGGATGCTCTCGTTCAGATTCTGTAGCTGCTGCTCGTGAACAAATGAGAGAAAAGGTGGCGGGCTCTCACTGTAACCCAAATTTTGGACTAAACCAGCAGATTACGTAACAATAATAAGATCAAAATATCAAAATCTTATACAAAAAATTGAAAAAACAAAGCTATAAATATATATAATCAATGGTATCAATAAATTATTGATTATCACAAAAACTTAAAACCGTAAAAGACAAAAGTGAATGTATTTATTTATCCAATATTCTTGCATGTATACATAGAATGAGTTTCTTCTAAGGTGATTCACTTAAGATAATGATCAAATTAGCCCATAGGGTCTTTTGGGTGCATGCATGATCTGATAGAACTAAAATAGCACACAAAACCACCTATTCTGATATTATAAAAATATCAGTTGCACTAAAAAGTTTAAACTTGCTAAGAAATGATGAACTTAATCAATTAATTATTGTTTTAACTCTTACCAATCAAATCGATAGTGTTATAACCATTGCTAAACCTTCCTGTTGGCTTAGCATCAGGATAATCAATCCCATTGAAAAGCATATCGGCCTTAGCTCCACACTCTGGTATGTAATTATTTGTCCCTACATCTGCAGTAGTCCCCAAATACAAAAATAGCCGGCACCACAGGTTGTGACACAGTTTGGGAAACAAGCAAACCAACAATGGTCAGAGTCATGGAAAAAGAAAAGGAGAATGAAATTAATATTTTGGCCATCTGATCAATATGGCAGAGGTGATTCTTAAAAAGCAATTTCAGTCTAAGCTTGATTATCTACTTACATGCTTGATAGAGCAAATTTATTAATGAGTGTCAAAAAAAGACAGCGTTAAGAATTGTTTAAGGGGTCATTGTCCAAAGTTCCAGTCTGTATATAGGCTATTTTTCTGAGAAAAGTTTGGAACCGTATAGAGGCATATAAGAACAAAAAGGTTGATCAGGCGGATTGTCCAAGTGATACAATCACAGACCAAAACAATCACAGACCATTTTGAAAAGCACAATTAATCTAAATATTTAACTACCTTTTCTTGCCCCTGCCTTGTCAAATGCATGCGACCAAACTGAGTCTTATATGTTGCCATTGATGTTAAGCACTCTGCATTTTCAATTTGATATGCATACATTTATCTGATGGCAATAGGCTTCTTAAGCATATACCCCTCTCCCCTCAACCCAAAGCAGACGAAACTAGGGCCTAATGATAAAATTCATCAGCATCAAATCATTTGTTGTTACTTTCTGTAATTGATTATATTTCCTGTGAAATTCAGTTTCATAGTAGTACCTTTTTTATGCAGCTCCTCCAAAATGGTATAAACGTCCTGCTGGGGCATCTTTTGGCTTTGGTGGCAAGCTTGTAGGGTTTCGCCCTAGGCCATCTGCTGCAGGTGTTCCAGCTGGTGCTTCAGAGGTATCTTTATTGGTCAATGTCTCTTTGTTCTCTTATTTTATGTTGTATTTGTTTGTTAATTTTTTTACCTCTTTGTCCAGGTTTATGTCCACACCTTAGTTACTGAATACAGTTTGGTCAGTCGATTGTCTGAATTTGAAGCTGCAATTCAAAATGGGGAAAGGTCTTTGTTGAGAGTACTTTGTGAGAAAAAGTCACAAGAGACTGAGTATGTTATCTTTACTGGTGAACAAATATTTTTATCTTTTGCTATTAGAAGTTGCTCTATTACTTTTGCATCTCTTGATTCCTTTTGAAATTACTCTCATATCGTCAAACGATTTATTTTATGATAGACAGTGATTTTTCCCAAGCTTGAATGAATCCAACTCTGAATAAACGCTTGGAATTATATAAATAACCAAATCTTTATTGCATCTTTATCAAAATAATCATAATTATTAATTGCACAAACAAGCATCAAACATGTATACCGTAACTCTCTAAATGATATATTGAACTTCCGATAACCCTATGGAGTTAGTTTAGTGGTTTACAAAACCTCATGTCATTCATGAATTTCTTGATTCAAATCTTCCAACCAATTCATAGGGATCACTTCTAAGAGATTCTTCCCCTGTTATGTGGGAGGTGGTATACCATGCATGGTATGCATGGTATCATTTTTCAATGTGTGGAGGATGGGAGGACAAAAAATACTCTATTTTTCCATTTTTCTTTGCTGAGTAATGGACAACGCATACTTGGTGATTAGTTAAGTGCTCTAAGAACCATGAACACACACATTACCCCCTCTCCTTAAAAAAGCAATGTTTCATCATGTTGAACAATTTAGCTTAGTATGGTTATCTGACTGGCCACTAATCTACAAGGTGTGCTCAAAATGATAAAGAATAATCATATAGTGCCTTATCCGTGGAAATTGAATTATGATTGAATAATTCAGATTAAAAAGGGCAACTTCGTCCCATAGGTATAGATTTTTATTTTTTGATAAAAGTCCCAAGGTATAGATAGTAGTAGATCCTATATAGGACTCTTATCCTTAATCGGGTTCTATGCAGGAATTGCATTGAGGCCTCAATCAAATCAATCCTGGTATAGTACTGAAGGTCAATGCAGCTGTGGTGTCTTTTGAATTGTGCCTGTCAAAATGAAGATCACAAATATTACATTTGCTGCATTGGCCATTTCTGATGAAGAGATCTGCAGCCAGACTTTAAGGAAGATCTTTATGATTTTGCTTTGCTGTATATAAGGGGTATTTCTTGGAGTGT
The DNA here is from genome assembly GCF_001633185.2 of Quercus lobata. Taxonomy (NCBI): domain Eukaryota; kingdom Viridiplantae; phylum Streptophyta; class Magnoliopsida; order Fagales; family Fagaceae; genus Quercus; species Quercus lobata. The sequence goes on from NC_044909.1 coordinate 52,473,037, forward strand.
GAGTGTGTCACTCGTGTCTAGGATGAGTTTCAGCAGCTTTAGTTCTTGGCTAGCTGTGTGACTTCTTCTGCAGAGGGTTTGTTTGTTTGTTTGTTGTCTGTTGATTTTAGGCTGTCTCCTGTCTGCCTGCTGTGTTTTCCATTGTTTTGTTGAAAATTGGTTTTGGAAGTTTATGTATTACTTTGTATCATTCGTTGGTTTGGACAAAAAGATTGCAGTAGATGGAGCCACACTTGGGAGTATAGGTATACCACTGATGGGGCTCTTTTAGCTAGCATAGGCCCAAAGTGGTTTGGACAGACCCCAACCCAAAACTCTATATCAAGGGTAGTGGTCTTGAAAGCTGATGATGGGGCAGTAGGCGTGATGCATGGTTCGGTTGCTAAGCTCTTCTTTTACTGATTCACTTCAGTGGACTTGATGCTTTTAGCTCCTACGTACTTTTCCCTCTTTTTACACAGCCTCTCTTCTTTATCTTCAGATTTGGTTTTTTTGTTCCTCAAGCCCCTTCTTCCTAGCTCAAACCAGCTCACAATTCTGACCAGTTTCCAAGCAACCCACATGGGCCTTCTTTTTCTTCTTTAATATTCTGGACCTTACCAAGCCTTTGCTGAGAAAGAATGGACTCTGGCCCAAACTATCCTCAGCCAGCTAAAACGCTCTTCAACAGCCACCAACTCCAAGCTTGCCACTTCTTTGAACCACATGTTACTAATGACTTTTAAGCATATTTACATATAGCTTGGCATTTTTTCTTCTTCTTTGGCTTAGACTAGCGGTTGGGAGGTTAGTTAGTACTTTATATGGTCTTATGGGCTTTAGAATTTGACTACAGAGAAATTATGACCATTGGAGTTCGAAAATGGATGGAGGATGAGTGGATGACCCGTCGGTGTATTACTAAAATATATTTCTGGTGGTCTGTGGATCATAATAGATGCATGGCGCTTAATAAATCAGTAACAGATCACTAAAATTTTGTCCAGAATTTGACCAATAGAACTTGGGAAATGGGACAAAAGTGCATACTCGACCACGCAAATATCTTTTTATAGATTAGATATAGTTCACCTACTAGTCTTAATGCTCCATCAACTGCTGGATCTTTTTGCAATATGCACGTGGCTGTCCTACCAGTCTTATCTCTCTAATGAGGAATTTTAATACCAAAGAGAGTCTTATGTAAAGTTAATAAGACTAGTAAGGCTGAGAAAGGTTTAAGGAAAACAATTATTTTTGCAACATTTTTTCACATTACATGAAGTTGTGGTTGGAGATTTGGCGTAAAATTATCTTACTTATATAAATCCACCACTAATATCAGTTTTATTATACATTAATCACAATAAATTTCTTCCACAAATGTCACAAATGTGAGAAAGTTGTTTTTTTTTTTTTTTTTTCAATAATAAAAGTCTACACAACACAAAAATTCAATTAAGACTATTCCTTGGTGACTGCTAAACAAATTGATTTATTCACTCCGGAAGCCCTATGGAAAGGAAAATCAAAATTAGAGTTTGATTCAATGAAATCTTTATTACAGTGTAATTCTCATAATGTAGTCTTTCGTTATCTTATAAAGCAAGTTATGGTCAAGAAAAAAAATTATACAATTACAAATGAACTTTAAAAGTGAGAAAGAAATCCTGATATCTTATTTATTTATTTATTTTTTTTGAGAAAATGATATCTTATGTTTGATTCGTTGTTGTGTGAAGCTTTGACCTATAATTAAGGTGTATAGCATCTATAGTCCAGATAAATAAATATTTTCAGGTTCATATATGTATGTTGGCAAAAATTTTAGCATACATATTCAATTTTGAATATTCATCTTAAAATTTTGATGGATAATTGTACTTAATAGACGTTAGTATTGCCAAGTTTGTAAGTTTTTTATTTTATTTATTTTTTTTTTTTTTTAGAGTTTTAACTTTAACATCTGTTTTTAATAATTGTGTTCTTTATCATCAAACCAAAACACCAGTTGATATTTGGTGTAAGCAAAGATATATTCTCAAATCTCTTATTCAATCATTAGAGACTTTATCAGTTGATGATATTATCAGGTTCAAATCCCTCCACCCTCATTTATTATAAGAAAAAAAAAAGGGAGACTATAATATGAACTCACGGCAACATATGAAATATTTGCACTTACAAACTTTTCATTAAAGAAAACGTGCATTTTCTTATGGATCTGATGATGGATGCTTAAAAAAATTTATCCTAAATACCCATTTATATTTTTACCATGACAAGACTATGGTGCACCAGCACAATCTTGAGGAGTGTGTGGGTGTTTTTCCACTAAAGCTACGTTTGGATTCGGCTGAAACTGAAACTTACGTCTGCGTTTTTCCTTTTTTTTTTTTTTTTTTTTATGCGTTTTTGAGATTGCGGCTACTATTCATGCACGGTTCAATGAATAGTAGCCGCAAAGTTGGACTTTTCAAACTTTTTTCAGCCAATCAATGCACATCGTGTACTGTTCATAAACCCACAAATTTCACTTTTTAGCAACTTTTTCATTAAAAATAGGTCTCATGGTACTATTTACATATTTAAAAATTATTTTGCTACAGTGTTTTCCAGTTTTCAGCTGTATCCAAACGGACCCTAAAGTCCACAACAAGTAATGCATATTACCTTTTGATAATAAGGGACTCAAAAAGGCCTAGAAAGATTAAAGAAAAATTTGGTGTAGTCATTAAAAAGTGAAAACATATGACATGTGATGAAAATGACTTTATAGTTATATGCACTGTCACCATTGGTAGTAGTAGGAGTCTCTTAAACCATCACCCTTGCAAGTTCGAGAATTGTGGTTTGAGTTGTGACACTTCAGTTTAAAATATTGTACTCACATAGATAGCCCCAAGCAGCTTCAGTGGTCCCATGCCATAAAATTCGGGTTTAAGTGGGCTAGGGCAATGATATAGCGCCGTATGTGACCTTTTTTTTTCATCCCAAAAAAAAAAAAAATGTTATATGCACTATTAGTGTAAATTAGCAAAAAAAAATTTACTATTTGTGTAAGGATAAAGTTTAGCTACAAAATTGGTTGTACTTTAAGATTACAACCTACTCAATATCATCAATATTACTACATATTTTGAAAATCTAACTGATAGATTGCATGTTCTTTATGCTTTTAATACATATGTCAAATTTTGTGATAATCAGATATTATTTACTATATGATCTATAAGATTATATTTTATGCATAATTCTAAATTACAAAAACTTGTAATTTAAACAATTCATTGATAATATAGTTATTAATATTTAATTTTCTAGAAATTTTGCAAGTATAGAAAATATAAGAAGAAGATGCAATCCAATAATGAATTTGTCAAAATTCACATTTAATAAAAAGATATTGAGCAAGATTATAATTTTAAATTACAACCAATTTTTTAATTAAATTTTGTCATTTGTGTAATATGAAAGTATACCACAACCGAGAGACAGAAAGAGAGCAACCTTTTACGGTATGAGCATGTTGACTATTAGGAGATTAGTATTCTATTGAAGCTAATCTCATGGCTTTTGCGATCACATGCTCCAATTGTATTCCATAAAAGTTTAAGACATTACCGTTGTGCATGTTTGCTTGTGCCAGAACCCAAATTTATGTTTAGGGAACCAACTCATAACTATGATTTTTTCTCCCTTTTTATTTTTATGTTTTACGGTGTATATTATGTAATACATAGCAGTATAAACATAATATACACCTACATTGGTTTTTTTTTTTTTTTTTAAGAAAGAGTTTAAAAATAGTTAAAAAGTCTAAAATCATCCGGTAGCAAAAGTTAATTAAAATTTTCAACGGTTTTCCTTTCAAATTTTTTTTTTTTTAAAAAAAATTGTGATATGTTTGTTTTCGATAGAAAAACTTATGTTTGTTTTCGATAAAATCAAAAGATGTATTACTTTCTAAACTGTCATCACCTTTTCTATTAAAGAATGTATCAATATTTCTTAATTTAGTCTTTAGACCTGCCTAAATTTTAAAAGTTATATTTAGAAAACTAATATTTTAGTAATAATATTTAAAAAGAATTTTACAGTAAATAAAAATTAAAAAATATTATACAAGTTTGACCAGATTTTACACACAAACAAACGCTTAGAAAATATAAAACATTTTAGTTCAAAACAAACTAAGCATAATTCACAATATTAAAAACTCAAAACCTAATATAAAATATAGCATATATTCCAATTATATATATATATATATATATATAAATAAAAAATAAAAAAGCAATTCGCACATCATCATTTAAGAATTTGTCAGAGAAACCGAAGTAAATAAAACGCTTACCCGGTGGACTGTGGTAATTGTAAATGTAATTGCCGTCACTTTCCTCAGGGAAGTGTGTTGCGTTTAGTTTATCTCCAAACAAACTTTCTCTACGCAGAACAAACCAGTTCGCTTACTGCTATATTTATTCAGTACTCTATTTACATAAATACATATATATAAAAATTGATGTGATGTATATATAGTAGTACACGTTATATTTGATGACGATCATGAGTATATGCCGCTTCGTTAGAGATATATGGGATCGAGCTATGGACCGATGTTACCACCACTTTCCTTGTCTCTCCGATCCCGGTACCTTCTATTCTTTCAATTTTTTCGTTCTATGAAAAAAAAATTAAAATTTTCTTGCAGGTTAAGTGATTGTATAAAGTTCCAGCTGAGGAAAGTTTTTTTTTTTTTTTTTTTTTTGGTTAAAAAAATTTATGGGTTTTCAAAAAAGTTGATTTCTTTCCATTTTCAGCTACAAAATTAATGAACATATGTGGGGTTGTTTTGTGTTTTAATTATGTATAATTTTTGAAAATTTGGGTTGGGTTTTGATATTTGGAAAGTGGGTTTCAGTTCGGAGATCTTCGCTGGGTCTGAAATTGGCGTTGGTGACGCTGCATCTGATATACGCTGGCATTCTCTTTCTGTTTGATGGAGGTTTGATAGAAAAGACAAAACAAGAGCCATGGTATGTTAGACTGTTAGTGTCTTTTGCTTTTTTTGATAAGTAAATTGTGTGAAATAAAATTAAAATGTAACGACTTGTTCGAGGCCTTGGTGTCTTTTTCTTAAAAATACAAATTTGAAATTGGGTTCTTGAGATCTTATTTTATGCTTGAGCTAAAACGTTAGGTCTTAGTTTTAGTACATAATAATAATAATGTATAATCTCGCTAAAGTGAAGTTAGCTTATAAAGAGTGAAATTTGAGATCACATGCGCCCAAAAAAAAGAACTTAATTGGGCCTTTTGGAATGTGCTTTTTGTGATTAATGTTTATGGAAACTAAAGGGGAAAGAGATTTAGATGTAGATTTGGCAATTTGAAACTTTGGAGGATCACAATTGATTCATAATGCTCATGCAACGATATATTAAATTGGAAAAGTTTTGCTAAATCGAAAACTTCAGAATGCAGTCATTACATTGAGTGGTATTTCAAGATGGATTTTTTATTGATATTTATTCCAAAAAAAAAAAAGAAGAAGAAGAAGTGATTACATTTTAATTATTTAATGAGAGAGGAGCTGAAATTTGATTCTACCGAAAACCAAAAAAGGAGATTAAAGTGTTGTAAGTTGTGTAGTCAGTAGTCAACATCATGGTCTAATCTAAGTGCCATTCTCGGTGCAATGGGAAAACCTGGAGAGGCTGTTGGGCTGTTGTCAGGACTTAGATTGAATTTTCTATCACCTCCTGGGGCTCTCTGGCCTTCTAAATAATAAAATTGTTTCTTCACATTCTATAAGCATCAATTTGAATGCATTTAGGCAAGGATTTATTATTGTTACTGTTCATTCATATTGCATCTTGTTCACAGTGTCTGCTTCGACTTCTGAGCATGTAAAAAAGAAACGTTTAAGATCTCAGTTACATATAGGAAATCTATGGCGTTGCATTTTTTTACATGAAAATTTATTTAAAAGATTTTAAACTACCTCATAGGAGATGCTAATCATGCTATTTTGTATTTTCTTTTCTTAGGCATGTAATTGTATGATAGCCTAAAAGTATTGGCAGAAAGAACGTGGGCCACAATGTGTAATGGATGTAAATGAGACAATACTTGCAGGCACTTTCCTAATAGAATGGGAGCAATTATGTAATTTTAGAATTGCTTGCTTGGAATAATATACTTTTCAAGATGAGCTTATGCAGATGCACAAGTGTTTAGTTCATCTGGTTTGCAATGGTTTTATAATGATTTCTATCATTTCCCTAGCCTTCCTAATATTCTTTTGTTTTCAGGTACACTTCTTTATATTTGTTTCTGTTTTTTGCTACACTGGTTCAATACTTCATTACCTCCAGTTCTTCTCCTGGGTAAACATAAATACTATTATATTGCCTCAATATTGAAATTCTGGGTGATGCATGATATGTGCATTTTATTTGCAGTCTAACACGATTCTTTTTCTTTTCCCCCCTGTTTTTATATATATAGCTATGTAATTGATGCAATGAGAACTATGAATGAGGCAAATTCAAGAATGCAAAAGGCATCAATGGCCTCAAAGTAAGCAATAAGTTGCATTCTACTTAAAGGTTTACCATTGAAAAAAAAGATCTTAAAATAATTGTAAGTAAATTTACAATTCAACATCATCTTATTATTTATTTCGTTTTTATAATGTTTAAGCAAAGACAACCTGCTTCAAGCAACAATGGAAGCTTGGTTATTACTGTGGATGGAAGTCAGTCGGCAAGAAATCTTCTAGCAAGTAACTCCATGTCATGGTCGAAGCTGGTTATGGACATGTATCCCCCTGGAACATCTGCTAGGTAGGCAACTATTTTATAAGTGTCCGAAGAATTTTTGATTGGTTATACTTTTTGAGCAATTATCTGGTGCCTGTATATTTATAAATTGTAAATTGCATTATTAGGGTATTAAAGGGACAGAAGCTTGTACCAACTTTTTTGTGAACTTTTAGATCTTAACCTTAAATCTTATTTGTGACAGATATAATCTTTGTCTGGTGCTTTGCATTAATTTGATAAATTACTTCTCTTTCAATGCTCATTAGTTTCATTTCAATATGGCATTTTATGAACAAATATAGAAAGAGAATGCTGACATATTTGACAATTTTCAAAATTAAAAATTAAAAATATTGTTACTAATTGCTTCCTCTTGGTTCTTGCAGAACTTGGACTTGCTCCTACTGTAATGTTGAGCAGGTGTTACCATCTCATTTTTACATCTTCATTTTGTATCATACAATTAAGCTTAAATTAAGATCTGGTGCAACCTCTAGTATGCTTGTTTGTTTAACAATGCTGCATCTTTATCCTTAAGTGAGTTGTCTTTTTATTTCTATGGCATCATTTTCTTTATGACAATTTGATAGTTACAACACAACAATGGGACAAGGGGGATTTGAATCTAAGATATCTCCATTGTAAACAACAAGAGGTGCCAATTGAGATATAAGGCTCCTGACATTTCTATGGCATCATTAGAGTGCCTGACTAAGTACTTATTAGTACGCAACTGAACATGGGAACCTATCTTGTTGTAAACCATCATTGTAAATAGACTAGGTCGAACCTCGACATTATCAATATTATAACACAGTGAACAACAGAAAAAAATTCTATGGAATCATCTAAAAGACAACAACAACAACAACAACAACAAACCTTAATCCCAAATTTTTGGGTCGGCTATGGATCCGCATCAGATTAGTTAGGGTCAGACACAGGTATTCTCTTCCTCTATTTTATTCGATCATAAGTCATATTCTTTGTTACTAAATCCTTTTTTATTACTTCTACTAATGTTATTTTGGGTCTTCCTCTACCTTTTTTAATTCTCTCAACTTGGATCAACTCACTTTTTCTTACCGGTGCATTAATTGATATCCTTTGAACATGACCAAGCCATTTCAGGTTACTCTCTATCATCTTTTCATCAATAGGAGCTACCCCTATTTTTAAGTAGATTTCCTCATTTCGGATCCTATCTTTCCGTGTGTTTCCATTTATCCATCTTAACATTCTCATTTCAGCTACACTCATGGAATTTCATTCCCCACCCCCCCTTTTTTATTCACTCCATTCTCTTTCCTCTTTATTTATTTATTTATATTTAAAATAGAGAGCATGATATAGATATCACAATGTTCAAGAATATCATTAACTAATTCACTGATTGGCATATAAGGTTTGAAAAACTTTAGCTATTTGCATGTAATGCAAGGAATGAACTATATTCTACCAGCCAGAAGTGTTGGACCGGTCAAAGATAGGGAAATTTACTTTTCTAACGTCCTACTTTGTCCATATTTTGGGCTGTTACGTCGGAATAGTAGGCATTTACCCATGTACTGAAACAGATATGTAATTTGTTGCTAACCAGCAAACATTTTTGTGTTTATTACTGTGATCTCTGTAAACCTTCAATCTAGTTTTTAGTGATTAATTTTTTGTTTGTGGCATATATGCAGCCTCCTCGAGCTAAGCATTGTCATGACTGTGACAAATGCGTTCTCCAATTTGATCATCATTGTGTTTGGCTGGGGACATGCATTGGCCAGGGTAATCATTGTCGATTTTGGTGAGTTTAATACTTTGTTGTATGTCATCCACAATAAATTGTGCCCTCACATAAATTGCAATTTTTGATATTTCAATGACTGGTAATTATGCCCTTGCTGATTTTTTTTCCCTTTCTCTAATTGATGTCTGCCCTTTGCAGGCATTAATTCCATGTTATTGTATATTTTGATATTCTAAGATATGGTTCTTTTTGTTGAATTTATAAATGCACGTATTTAGATGTTCATCTTTTTGTCTTTAGTACATTAAAGTTCCGATTTACTGGGTTTGTAACTTGCCAATCAAAAAAAGAAATTACGTATTTCTATTGTTATCATATGATAATTGGACTAATATACATAAATGAGTGTGTGTGTGTATTTTATTTTTTAAAATTTGAAAGTAATTTACTATGAAGTTAATTTTTACTGCATTATGATCTGATTTTGGTCAAACAACCACCTTGTGTGTGGTTGTAGAATTGATAAATGAGAATATAGAGCTTTTTTCCAAGTCGTCAAACTGATGTTCATATCTCACATAGAGCTCTATAGTTTAACCTTTAAATGAAAGAATATAAATTATATAGATGCATTTCTCATTTATGTTTATATACAAAACAAATATTTTCCGAGCTAAGAATCTCGCTGTTTTTTGTCACAAAACATTAGGTGTTACATTTGTGAGGAGACAGCCTTATGCCTTTGGACTGGCATTTTGTACATTTCTTACCTGAAGGCTAATATATCAAGGGCTTGGTATGTTTCTTTTTGTGCTTCTTGTTTAATGAGAAAGTTTCAGTTTCTTATGTCATGGTTGGTATCGAATTGTTGATGGAATTAATGTCTTAGGCTGCTCCTCTGTCAAGATCACTACCTTGAGAGATAGGAAGTACCAATATTATAAGGATATGGTGATATGTTAATTTTTAAAAATTTAGGATATGATACAGCATATCTTAAATTTTTCAGGGACTAAGGTTTTATTGTTGTTGTATATGGCATAGTAATTTAATTAATTAATATATACTTAAAATATATTTAAGTGTTCATTATGCTATTTTCTAGGTTAAAAGATAAACAAAAAATATGGAAAAACATGGAATATGTCTAACTAATAAAAATAATTAAAAAGCTATTAGTTTCATAAAGAGAAAGTGAGTGAGAGAGGGAGAGAAAAATAAAAGAGTTAAAGCATCCCACAGTAACAGAGTATCCATATCAGATATATGTCCAATACAAATATGGCTGCTAGTTTGAAGTATCTGCGCTTCTTAGCTTGAGAAGAGAGAGGTGGAAAAATAGTCAAAATTTTGTAACGGTGGTGGTAATATTAATCTTCAATGTGACAATTGTGTTTTTGTGTTGAATTGAATCTGAACTTGGATCCTGGAATGATGTCATTGTCAGGTGGAAGGATGCAGTCATGATAGTGCTTTTGATTACTTTGTCAATCTCCCTAATCTTTTTGCTTCTCCTACTGATATTTCATAGGTAAGGGTTGTGTTTCTATACTTGCATAGGTCTTTCCTGCATCAGTTTTCTTATGTTCATGACTTTTCTTCCCCTGTTTGCCTGTGATCCTAATCTAAATTTGGAAGAATTTTTTCCCTTTTTAATCTAGCTTTTTGCATCTAGATGGTTTTGTAAATTTACTTTTACACGTAGTCTGGTGTCAGGGTTCATAATGTAATGTTGGCTACAAAATGACCATATCCTACTTTTTTTTGGAAGACTACTGGTTCCATGTTATGCAAACTTACTAAAGTTGTCATGCTATCTAATAAGAATGAAGAAGAGAAGATATGTGCTGAAAGTAATCCTGGCTTAGGATTGGAAACATCAAGAATTACCTAGGATAGTCCAGGACGGAAAAGCTTCACCAATTCTTTGTTTATTACACAGGCTAGGCAATCTGTGACATAATGATTAGATGTGAAGGAGAGGCTTCTTTTCCCCAGCCCGCTTCTGGCTTTCAAAGACTGATTCCTGCGAACTATTAGTGACCAAGCATGGTTAAGTCCTGAATCTAAAATAGTTGGCTTATTGTGTTACTTCTTTGAATAATGAAAAATTGATTTCCAGTGTTGTTTGTTGAGACAGACTTTGGGGTGTTGTTTAGGGAAACTTACCAAAACCCTGTAAAAGACTACACGGCTGACTACATTTCTCTGAAGTTTTAGTAGTAATATATGTTTAGTAAAAAACCTAATGAACCTTTAAAAAAAAAGGATAAAGGCTGAGCAGAAATTACTAGTTTTTTGAGACCCTGCTGTACGTTCTATCCATATATGTACTGATTGCCAATTATAATGATAGATTAGCTATATGTATTTATGATATTAAACATATGTTATAACTGGGAGCTTAATTCTTCTGGTTTGGACTTCATTTTGCTGCAGCTATCTTATCTTAACAAATCAGACTACCTACGAACTTGTGAGACGTAGACGCATCCCATATCTAAGGTTGGTTGATTCCTTTTACATGTCTATTTTGTATTATTCATTTAAAAATGTTTGTTTCTTCCAAGTGTTTAGGGTTTAGCATTCAAGACATTAATGAGTTACCTACTGAATCAAGTTGGTATATACCAAGTACATGACTACTGGTTGGAGACATCAAAATTGGAGGCAAATAAGAAGACAATTTATTATTACACATCTTCAAGTTCTTAGCTAGTTCATTTGATACTTTGTGTTAAACTGCAGGGGTATTCCTGAAAGAGTGTATCCTTTTAGTAAAGGAGTTTGCACAAATTTGTACGACTTCTGCTGTGCTCAAGGCAGCATATATAAAATGGAATCACTGCCCACAGCCCAAGAAATTCAAGAAAAGTCAAGGCCCTACTCCTGCTTGGATGTCGTGACCTGTCGCTGCTGCTGACCATGCCAAGAATTTACAGTGCATTACACATTCGTTTCTACAAATTCATTGTGAGCTCCCTGAAGTATGCCTGCGTTCCATTTGTTTGATTATCTAAAGGTTATGTTAAAGTCGGTTTATTGGTTTTTAGGTTTCTCTTTATTTTTGGCCAAGTTCATAGGTAAGTCATGGTGATATTTCGTGGTCATATGGTCTTTACAAATGAAGGAGATATTTTTGTACTGATTATCATATTGGCTCTTAGCAATTAAACAGCCCAACAAGATTGCCGCATACAATTTAGCAGTGTCGCCTTCTAGTTCTTGCTTTCTTCAATGTGAATCCATCAGTTATGCTTGTGACAAACTCTTGCCTTTTGAACATCTTCTAGAGTGATTGTATGCATGGAAGGGTGTTTGTCAAAGCCCAAATGTCTTCTTTGACATTTTGACAATGGACTATTAAAAGATAAGCTTTGGAAATCCTTAATATATATTTTTTGCTTAATATATGCCGGTGTTGAAGTGGTCAAAAGTCAAAAATAGACAATATATAATGTAAGAACTTTCGAAAAGTGAAAAAAGAAAAAGAAAAAGAAAAAAAAAAAAAGGTAAAAGTTGAGAGAAAAAGAGAGAGACAAAGATTTTACGATCTTCTTGTTGGGAGTGGGGACTTTATGTTAAGATGAGGTAATGTTGAAATAAGTAGAAATGTCGAGGTTTGGTATCACCAAAACTTCCACGGTCAGAAGCTATCTTTTTTTTTTTTTTTTTGGTTTCCCACAGTGTATCCTCAAAGCTTTCAACCAGAGACTAATCACTGTTCATGCCGGGTCGGCCCACAAAGGGGTAAAGCACTAGCCCAGGGATTCTTTTCAAAGTGCAGGTAGCAGGACTCGAACTAGGGAGCACACCTAGTCGAGCCAAGTACAAGCACTCTGAGACCAAGCCCCGCTTGTACAAGCACTCTGGGTCAGAAGCTATCCACACTTTGAAACGTGATATATTCAAACGAACCAAACTTAGTGCGACAAGGGTGGCACCGCTGTCCAAGTCGAACTGTCCAACTATGCCCATCAGGAAATGTACAAAATTTAGGCATGTTTTCCATGAAGTTTGGTGCACCACTAACGCAAGACTTTTGCTATTCTTGTGTTGTGGTCCAGACAAGAAGAATCAAGTTTTAATCTTATTATTAAGGTTATTTTTGGTCTTTTTGTATTTTTTTTTTCTTTTTAGGTAATAAGCACATATTTTAAGAGTTAAGTTCTTTTTGACTGACTCAATGTTTATTTGAGAACCGCTTATTTAGCTGAAATTTTTTTGCTGAAAGTACAGTAGATAAAATTAAAAAGTAACTTAAATAGTAAAATGAGATTCGTGAATAGTACTAAAAAGTGTAATTGGACTTATGAATAGTGGCAAAAATAAGTGGGATAGTAAAAAAAAAACTAGCTTTTTAAGCCAATGCCAAATGCACACTCAATAGAGTGTTAAGAGTTATCTAACTCAATAAAAACTAATTCATTAGGAGGAGGATTCTCATACAAAATAAAGTTTAAGTCCTTTGAAAACAACCTCTATTGGCAAAAGCATCATCATGTCTCATTCCCTCAACTTGAATTAATCCACTATTTCTCATTAATGTATTAATCGGTCATTGAACATGTCCAAACCCATTTAAAGTCACTCTCACTACTGCTAGATTTTTATCGTTGTGGTCCATAGAACAAAGTACACTACCTAAAGCCTAGGATTGATGAAATCTAAGGCTGTGGAAGCCCAAAGCTTATAGAAATGGGAGCCAAGGCTGTGAACCAAGCTTAGGTTGTTAAAAATAGCTATAGAAGGTGGTATATACCGTGATTTATATGATTATTTCTTTCATTAAAGTCAAATGAGAGAGAGACAGAGAGGGAGATTTTAGGTTAAATAGTAATTATAGACTTTTAGGTACAAGAATTTTATGCTGTCAACCATTACATTTACCACTCAAAAACGAAAAAAAGGAGGGGGGGGGGGGGGGTTGGGGAATTGTGTCACCTTGGCCTTAATTTGAGGCATGCAACACAACAGCAAAGTACCAAATATATATTCTTTCGACGAAAAGAATGATAAGATAACAAATAGATCTTGATTCGGCTTAACGTAATTCTCTAATTGCCTTGGTAAGCTAATTAGTGAGGCTTGAAGAAACTCACTTCAACACCAGTATCAATCACAACATAAAGCCCGGCTGCAATCAATACAGCGCTTAGACTCATGCCCAAAACCCCTAGGAACCAGTTGAGCCACCACATTGCTCCATACATCTTAGGCTTTCTAATCTTGAGCCACATGAAACATGGGTATGCCAATGTGACAGGTAGTGCTATCCCTCCTATCAAACCAGCAAGGCTTCCCAAGAATGGAATTGCCACTGCCACAAAGAAGCACCCGTACCCAAACATAGCCCGGAAAATTGCTCGAAGCCACCATGGACATGGCTGCTTCTTTCTCACTGTGTACTTGGACTCCATGTCATCAAACATTGGCATGCCATAGATTTGGAACGAGCTCAATGCATTAACTATGACAAACAAGCTAGTTAGGCCTAGTACAGCTTGTGACGCATCACGTGAATGGAATTGGTATAGAGCTGTAAGCATTCCTCCATTTGCTGGTATCTGTCAATTAAAAGAAACAAGTTCTCATCTTTAGATATAAAACAAGTAACATTTTTAAGTTCATAACGTTTTTAGTTATTGTGGTTTTTGAGAGTGCTTAAATTGGTAAATACCTTTTGGCCATAAGCCCAATAGCCTCCAATTGCAAGAGGGAATAAGCATGCAGATATGACTGTATAGGAAACCCTGACTCCTTGCCACATGGGCACACGCGAAGGGTGCTTTTCATCTGAAGGCATCGTGGCCTGCACCATAGGAATATTGAAATTTTGAATGTGAACCATTGAATGATACAGTGTAATATGACTTTTTTTTCAAAGAAAATTTTCCTCCAAACTCGAACAGTGTAAAATGGGGAAAAATGAAGCACACTGGCCCACTCTTTTAGTTTAGAGCCTACATATCTTTAACTCCAATGTGATCAAAGACTAGTCCCATGCCAAAAGTCTTCCCTCCGATTTTGACAGTACCATCATGTTCATATCTTAAGAGGACTGACTTTTTGTTAGGTATGATCTAATCAAATTCCTTTCATTTGTTTACGTCCAAAGACAGTAACTTAAAAATACACTTTATTAGGCACAATGCTAGTAGCGTTGATGCATCTTGGCATTCAACTTTGTGGTTGCGGGTAACTAATTATCCTTAGGTATAACATATATGAGAATTCAACTAATAAACTAACACTAATTCAGAAAGCATAAACATGTTGAAAATAGTGAATTTAAGCTAGGAATAGGCCTTTTGAGAATGGGCTTGGTGGTTACCAAGCAAAACATTATAATAGCATTCATTTAAAAGGGAACTACTATATACCTGAATCTCAAGAATAAGATTGTGGCCCCTAAAAGCAAAAGCAATGATCCCAAGTGCATTAAGCACGTCAAAAATCCTTACAACCTGGGTGCTTCCCCTCACAGGATTATAGGACACTCCTGGGAGCCTGCCTTCCGCCACAGAAACAGCCCATATCATTGTGCAATACCCTACAGCCGTGACGGCCCCGACCAACGATAAACCTGCTATGGAATTCAAGTTGGGCAGCTGAGACAGTACAACGGCTGCACACGTAAAGACCAAGTACCATTCCACGGTGGTTAGCGGCTTTGCGCTGCATGTAGCCCCGCATACAATCTGGAAGAACAATTTACTGGTTGATCCACCAATAATGATCAATGCCACACATGTGCCTCCCGAGAGATACATGATTGGGAACAAAGCTAGCAACTTTCCTAGCCTCTCACCTGTAACATTGGATTAAAAACACCAGCAGTTAATAATAAATACAAAAAGGAAATATATAATTATAGAGCTATGCTAGAACGTTGATTAAACGATTAAATTCACAATTTACTATCTCCTTAAACTTTTGAAATAAATGATAATTTATTACGGTATCAAAGCAAGTACTCAGGAGTTTGAACTAACTCTACCTCCCACTAAAAATTAATAAGGTTAAAAATCTCATGTATTGGACCCACTATTTATGGAGGAGTTTGAGTTCACACTTTAGAAGAAGTGTTAGAAGTTAGAATATTCGTTAAGTAATTAAACTCATCATTTACCTTAAGCTTTTAGGACAAGGGATGATTTATTACTATGCATACTAACCAATGATTACAAAAAGATTAGATGTCATACCAAAGGTAGCACAGGAAAGTTGGAGGTAGCGGCTGTAGCGCATCCCATTTTCAGTTGATTCGTGGAGCTGAACAAGTAACCATAAGGTGTAAAGCTGCCATATGAATGCTAGAGTCAAGCCAATAATTCCCCATGTCCTGCAAGCAATCACAAAATATTTTAGAAACCGCTAAAATAATGGTTATGTGATTATCATTTCTCATTAGCCTAAACTCTTAGTATAAACAGTTCTATATTGAACTCAGCTTAAGCTAATGACAAGTCAAAAACAATTTAACTCGAGCTATTTAATTATAGTTTAGCATTATGAGTTTTGGTGGCTTACCAGCCAAGGATTGTGAAGGCCACAGGAAGCACAAGAGCCTGAACTCCAATCCCAGAACAAAGAGTATGAAAAGCAGCATAGTACTTGTTACCATTTCTTGACTCAGTGATTGGAAGCCAAGCATCCTGAGGGTCAAGCTTAGTCATCCTTAGAGCCTTTCTCACAGGGCTTCCAAGAGGAGTAATAAACCTTGGAGTCAAAGAGAGTCTTGGGGTTCTTGGGGTTTTGGGAGTCTTGCTTGGAGGTGGTGCCTGGTCTGCATGCTCTTCATTGAGAAGTGGTGACCTTGACAAAGATGGTGAGTGGTACTGAGAGGGTGGACATGACACTGGTGGTGATGACACAACAGGAGGCGTTGGTGCAGCTGATCTTGGCCTCGGCGTTAATGGTGCCGATCTAATTTCATTCTGCTCGCTCATTTTTGTCCCTTATTTTTTAGATCAGTTATGAATCCTCAACAGATTAGTCTTACTCTTCCCCTCTCAATATCTTGCACAAATACCTTAGGCACTAGCATGTTATATATACTAGTGGTATTGGGTGTAATACATGCCAACAAGGCAACAACGGTGGCTGCAATGGAAGTCAAGGAGGTTTAATTGTTAATTGTGATAGATAGGTGTGTAAGGAGACTAATTTCGTTTTTAGACAGCTTATGGTGACTCATTATTTGTTGAAATAGTTAATGCAATTGTTGACGGACAATTTTGGCTGCTATGTGTTTGAATTAATAAAGAAATATGAAGAGAAAGTTAAAGCTCTATGTAGGGATGAATTTTTTTGAAAGCCATGTAACATATATAAGTTTATAGTTCATACTATATGCTAAACTAGGACTTAGTCAACGTAATACTCCGGGTGCCAAAGGGAGCACCAGGGGGGACCCTATTTAATTCTAAAAACTCAGTTTCAACGACCATGTGAAAATTTGACAATATAAGAAAATTGAGAAAGATAACAAAAGAGTGTGCAGCCTGTTTTATAAGGAAGATGCACATTTGTCAAAAGAGGTGTCCTTATTATGGCTTTAAACTTTAAAGTGAGTCTGTGGTCAGCCATGGGAACGTAGGGAGAGCAAGCAAGAAAATCAAAGTTTGATCCAAAAGCAATGAAATTGGTAGATGGACTTGGATTAAAATAAATAAATCTCGGATGGACTGGCATGACCCATGATGAAACATAATTGTGGAACAGTGGAAATAAACCTCCATTCTTTTTATTATTATTGGTTTATTAATAAAATCCAATTTTTAAAGGACATTTTTTAATTAATGATTAAGCTTTACTTCAATTTTAAAATAAAGTTGATGAAATAAAGATATTAACTTCTCAAATGGTTAACTAGAAAATTATTAAGAGTCATGTTAACGAGTATCCTTAGAGCAATTAATAATAAAATCATATTAAGAAAGTTTTTAATACTACTTTCATGAGAAATATAAAAAGCTATTAGAAAAATTAATTGCTTTATCATTTTTTCATAATTTTTTTCTAAAAATAGTTTCTAAACCAATACTCTTAAAGCATTTGTTAACATTTCCCAATTATTAATATTGTATACATTAACTATCTTTTTTGTTTAAAAGATAGAACGTAAATTTTATATGATTTTTTTGGAGAAATTTCCCAAACCAAAATGAGCTTTTGATATTAGTATTACTCTAGAATATGATGGTGCTGACTTTTAAGTTTTTACGTGAAGAATTAGGAGAAAAATACAGCATGCCTCACAGTGAAGAATTAGGAGAAAAATACAGCATGCCTCACAGTACGTAATCCTAGGGTCCACGTTGCTATGAGAGACATGGTAACAACAATCATTTCTTATACGTCACATATAGTGCCTATCAACCATTAATGTAACTAGTTTATTACATAATTCTGTGTCTCTTTTTTTAAGTAAACAACTTTCCCTTATATTTCCTATAAAAAAAAAAAAAAAAAAAAAAAAAAAAAAAAAAAAAAAAAACCTTTCCCTTATATTTACTCAACAATCTGTATTTTTTTTAACAGCTTACGCTTCCCCTTTAAATTTTAATTTTTGAATTTAATTTCAGTGCGTATACTCATTTATATAACATTAAATATAGGGTGTTAAAATTAAAAAAGTCCAACTGAGCATGCAGAACAAGGTGAAGTTGAGTCCAACATTGTGGGCGTGTAGTTGGCTTCCTATCTGGATTATTGAAATCTTTCTTTGTTAAAGACTAACATAATTTGCATTTCTAGACATTAAACTTGACAAAATGACATATTCATTTACCCCAAAGGACAATACACAACAAAAAAAATGATCTCACATTTGTAGTATTTGGTATCTATATGATAGAATAACATGCATAAAGCATCTATGTATGAATTATATAAAGGCCAAGAAAACTCATATATCTCTCCCCCCCCCCCCCCCCCCCCCCCCCAAAAAAAAGCATGCTAGAAGTTTGTCATTTTCGATACTTCAGTGCTTCAAAGCGAGCGGAGAGTGCATCATAATCTGGCAATTTGGGGTGAACATGAAAATTTGAATCTTGTTTATCATGAAATGAAGGTGCTGGTGGTGGAGGCCGCTTGGGTGGCGGATTAATGCCACTTGGAGGAGGTTCTTCCATATCAATTTCTTCATCACAGTCTGATTCATCAAACTTTATATCTGAATGTCTAGAGGGTGCATTGTAGCTGTGTCTCCTATAAACCTTTCCACCATTCACATTGGTAGTTGGTGTCTCCTCACTGCTTGCAAAATGGGACGTTCCAAAACTTTGTGATGCGTAAGTCCTCCCATGAGCTTCTTGTTGATGATCAGTGTTCTGTGAGTTAGCTGGGGAATGGTGATTTGGGATGAAGCCAGTAGAATTTCCATAAAGATTTCCAAATCCATGGTTGGTACTAGAATCATTCAACTTGTTATCAAGACTAGATGCTTGAGTGGCTTGATTAAAGTTTTTGTTGGCCAGATAGGCAGCAGCTTGTGCAGCAGCAATTGCTTTGTTGGCAGATTCTGCAGCTGCTGCAGCAGCTGAGACAGTGTCCTCAAAAAAGATATTGCCATTTGCTCCGCTGATTGTTGATCTGGGTAAATAACCGGAAGAGACTATTAAGCAACGGATACAAAACTACTTAAGTTACCTAGTATCTGTAATTAATCAAAGTCCGGTGAATAGATTGGATAACATACCTAGTAGTTGGCTTATTTGGCTCAGCAGATTGAGTTGGCTGAGGCTGCATGGGTAGGCTGGTAGCACTAACAAAAGTGCAAGGTCCTTCCTGATCAGTGAGAGAACCAAGATTCTTAGAAAAACAAACTTATCAAATTGTGTGTGTGAGTGTGTGTGCGCGCGAGAGAGAGAGAGAGAGAGAGGAACCCACTATACGCTCTTCTGGAGGCTTGAGAAGCTCCATCTCGGATTCTGTTGTATCCCATTGAATCTGGAACTCCTTCGCTATTTCCTTCATGACTTTCAATTTTACTTCACCAGTAGGGGTTCTTACAGAGAGTTTGTCGATCAACTAAAAGAATTTTGGAGGGAAAACAATAACATTACTAGCTTACAGAGAATTTGTCAATTAACCAGAAGAATTTGGATGAAAAAACAATAATGTCACCAAAGAACATAATAACATTTGGAGTTCATAAGAAAAGATAACTGGTTCACAGGTATGCAAGACAAAGAGGCAACAAATAGGCTTTATTGTTACATATGATATGATTAACGAAAGGAAGGTGGTAGTTACCATGCGGTTTACACCACAGTTAGGTCGCAGATCTGTAGCTGCTGATACAAAATCTTTCCCATATTTTTTCTCAAAAATTTTCCGAAGTGATAAAAGTTCTGGAATTTCTGAGCACCTTGGGGATGCAAATATTATGCTAGCAATACCTTCTTTCAGATCTGCTGGGCAATCCCTGGAATAATTCAACCCAGATCAGAATTATATGTATCTAATAAACCATACAAAATAATAAAGATGTTTCATTTCTTTAACCTTTGCTTTGCAATGATTGCAAGTCTGGCCACAACTAATTCACAGAAGAGTTCAATGAACTCATTTGCAGCCAAAACATTCTGTTCCCTGATAACATGTTCAACCTACAAAATGAACAAAACAAATTACTTGGTTATGAAAATTCATAATCACATATTGTGTGGAAAATATAACTACACCTGACAGTCAAATTAATTTATATCATTATCAACATTCCATCCCCTGCTGCCAACCCTTGATTGTAAGTTCCATATGTGATCACAGAAATAAGTTTAATGCCATTGGAAGGAGGGTTCCGAGCATTCAATAACATAAAATTTTAGACACAAAACCATCCAAATAGGAGTTCATTCTATTGTGTCCTTATCTACATTATCACATTGAGGGCTACTCCATCTCCTTCTAACCACCTTTGTGATAATCTGATTTCTGTTCAATATGCTGATCATAAAATTGCATCAAAATGACTGCAAACCTATTTAAATTCTCACATATTTCTGTTTGGACTTCCCAAGGAAAAGGAATTCATCCATTTTGCTTACTTCTATCTTACAATCATATCATTATCTAATCTAAGGACATGATCACTTTGACCACATCCAAGTAAAAAAAAAAATTCATGTCAACTTAGTTCAGTTAAGCGCAGCCAGCAAAGGCAGTGGGTTCATTTCATATCCAATGTAAAACAACATAAAGTCACCAACTAGTAATTCAAACCTAACACCCAAAAAATGTAGAACACTGACCCCCAAGCAACCCGAAATAAGACCATAGAAAGAAATCCAACTGCTTCCATTCCCTTTATGTATGTTATTTGTCGAACTATGTGCAGTTAAGTTCAGCCAGCAAAGGCAATGGGCTTATTTCATATCCAACGTAAAACACCACAAAGTCACCAACTAGTAATTCAAACCTAACACCCAGACAATGTAGAACACTGACCAAACAACCCAAAATAGGACCATAGAAGAAATCCAACTGCTTCCATTCTTTTTATGTATGTTGTTATTCTTCTCAATAACTCAATGTCAATACCACAATAAATGACAAAACAGATTCTACACCCAAAACCTTTCTGTATGATAAACTACCGTTTCTCCCAAAGCTTAAGCTGATAGGAAATGATGAATTTAATCACAATCCATTATTCTAACATATCCCAACTCCAATGAGAAAACCCCAAAACACAGTTGTCCACAAATGTTAATCTACAACCCTCAAAATAGAAAATTAGACGGAAAATTACCCGGATGCGAGCAGTGGCATCTTGACCTGACTGTAGAAGCAAGGCAATGTCTCGCCTCATCTGCTTCACCACCACCTCTCTCTTGTTCCTCAGCAGCTTTATCCTCGCCACTGCCATCTTTGCCGCTGTCTTGCTGTTATATATACCCCACATTCACAGAAAAAGAAATATAATCAGTAATTTTACCACTTACTAGTCCTAGCTCTGTTTGGTAACCACGATTTTTTTTTTTTTTTTTTTTTTTTGGGCATCATTTAGGCCTTGCAGAACAAGAAACCACAACACCCAGAATCTTAAAAGCTTCATTCACTTTCCAATTTATTTCAAAGAAATTGAAATACAAACACAATAATCAGACAGCTAAGGCATTAGTATTTTTACTAATTAGATCCTGTTCTGTTTGGTTTCCAAGAAAAAAAAAAGTTTTGGTTGTTTTTGCATCATTTAGGCCTCCCATAACAAGAAACAAGAAGACCCAGAATCTAAAAAACTTCAACCATCTGCCAATTTATTCAAAAGAAATACTAATCAATAATTAAATAGACAGCTAAAGAACTAGTTTTTACTACTTATTAGCCCCCTTTGCTGTTTGGTAACCAAGAAAAATCAAATCTTTTGGTTGTTATTTCATCATTCAGGCCATGTAGAACAAGACCCAGAATTTAAAAAAAAAAAAAAAAAAAAAAAAAAAAAAAAAAAAAAAAAAAAAAAAACCTTCCATTTTGGTACACATTATCCTAGGCCACCAAAAATGTTCAAAGGGTGTGTGAATGTGACTTGGGTTTCTTGGAAAAAGAGAAAGAAGCAATAGAGAGGGAAAATAGAGAGAGAGAGAGAGGAAACAATGTACCATTTGGAGGAGTTGAAGCCACGGCGGAAGAGAGAGAGGCCGATCCTCATGATGGTCTTGGCGTGACTAGTGGCTACACTTGCCGCAGTCATTGGCTGAGTCGTGAGTGGTGAGTGTTAGTGTTGCAGTGTTTTTAGTGTAAGCGAAGAAGCTGTGAGCGAGAGAGAGAGAGAGAGAAAGTAACGGTCTCCTGAGATGGAAAGTGATACTTTTATTGGATCCTTGATCCTTTCCTTACCTTTTGGTGCTTTCATTGATGGAGGGTCCAAGTGGGGCCTACTCAATGCACCGACCCGCTTTTGATTTTCTTGTAGCTGGTTCATGTCGACGCTGTGCGTGAGGGAAAATATAGCCGTTAAGAAATCTGACACGTGGAAAATGTTGGAGATTTGGATGAAGATGGAGTGGTAGCATCCAATGTGTGCTACAAGCCTACAACTTGTGATACTTTTGTTTATTTATTTGTTTTTTGTAAATAACTTAGCTATACTGCCTGCCTACACAGCTTTTTAAGTGTTGCAATTTACCAAAAAAATTAAATAAATAAAAAAGGCTTTCTAGGTGTTGCAATTAAATTCACAGTTGTTTTAGGACCCCCCGAATTTGTTAAAATGCATTATTGTGATTAAAAAATCATTGCTTTTACCTAGATTTAATACTCTCCTTTTTGTATCCAAGAAAAAAAAAATACTCTCCTTTTTTCATTATTTTTTATTGCAAATATTAGGAATGTGGCAAAAGTTGCAGCAAAGAAATTGTGTCTACTAAATTCCACCTAAATTCATCCATATATAAGGAAAAAATATAGTTATTAGGAGATTTGGCACAAGGAAAAAAAAAAGTTGGAGGATTTGATGATGGAATGATAGTCCCTCTATTCGTATATAATTTTGCATCAAGTGATACGCAAAAAAAAAAAAAAAAAAAAAAAAAAAAAAAAAAAAAAAAAAAAACATTTATTACATGAGGTTTATAAATTGATGGGTAACTATTCACAAAAAAAAAAAAAAAAAATCAAACATTCATTTATTAGGTTATTGAAGTCCACTAATCATATTCATTATAACATCAGTTTGTGAACATTTTGATTTTATAGTAAATTTCGTAGCAGTTTTAACATTTTCAATAAATCTAATAACATAAATAAATAAAGGATCTTATTAACGAACGCCCTTAAGTATCAAATGCCTTAATAGCTATCAAAATAAAAGTTAATATTACGCACTAATAGTTTTCAAATGCTCGTTAATCGGACAATTTTAAAAAAGTTTTGATATCATTTTTATGGGAAATATAAAAAACTGTATTAAAAAACAATTACTTTTTATTTCTCCATAAAAAGTTTCTAAAAATATTCATAAACCAATGCTAGCCCCTTAAGTTATCCGTTAACATTTTTCATTAAAAAATAAAATAAAAAATAATCTCAACCAACTATTTGAAATGAAATGTTGCTATAAATATATAATAAAATAGTGTAAGCAATGAATTTGTGAGTTTATCTAATCACAATTTGTCATTTTAGAAAGTCATGGGAAAGATGTAACCAAATTTGTTGAAAAGTTTGTCTCTATTGCTCACCAGTTATATAGAGCAACGTATCAATTCTATCTTGAATGGAAGGTTATGAGCTATGAGCTGCTCTCCAGATTCACATACATAGAGAATCAAAAATATGAACAATGATTTAATGTTGACTTTTAATTTTTCTATTCACAAAGAAATGATACACTAGTGCACTAAACGACAATTTTTTAGACTAGAAAGAAGAAAGTCAAGGTATGAATATGTAAGAGTGATCGATTATAGACATCAACCTTGAAGCATAGTGACTTACTAGGCTAAGTCCCAAGTCCTATTTAAATTCCTCAGGAGCAATACAGAAAACTAAGACCACTAATCTATATTTATATAATTAATAATATTTATTATTACTACACTCCTATTAATGCACATCAACGTAACAATTTAGTCTAATTCGGTTCATTTTGGTTCTCTTCAGTCCATTTCGACTCACTTTGGTCTATTTGGTCCACTATCATCCATTCGGTCCATTTCAATTCACTTCGGTTTATTTGGTCATATTCGGTCAATTTCAGTTCACTTTGGTCCATTTCGGTACACTTCTATCCATTCGATCCATTTAGGTCCACTTCAGTCCATTAGGTCCACTTTGGTAAACTTCAGTCCATTTCGGCCTATTTAGTTCACTTTGGTCCATTTCGGTCCTTTTGCTCTGTTTCAATTCATTTCGGTCCACTTTGACCCATTTCGGTCTATTTCGGATTTTAGTCCACTTCAGTGATGGTTTGGTAGAAGAAGTTTATGTAAAAGAAGAGTTACTTCATTGACAATTATGTCATATTTTCACCATATTGTTGATATGTTCTTGATGAAATTACATTTGCCTTATATTATTAAAGTTTTGTATTTTTTTTAATATAAGTGATGAATTAGGTTTAGGAGTTCTAATAATAGTTAATACAATATATTAGGTTTAGGAGCTAGAATAAGCATCAACAACTCTATCAACATGTATACTATTTGTATTTGTAATTCCTCTGTACTGTTTCAATTTTACTGGATCTCCTCGAAGGGACTATTTGTAATTCCTAGATTTTTTACACTGTAAGTCATTTTTACCTTTTCTTTTAATTTTTTTTTTTTTTTTAAAAAGTAGAGAGAGAGAAAGAGAAAGAAAGCAAGAGAAGAAAGAGGGCAATGTTGGAGACAGAATTGTACTGGTTGCCGCCTTGCGGGCACCATTAATCTAACTATCACACCAGCACTTACTCATGAGCACCTAGAAAAATTATTATGCTGGAAAAAGAAGGAGGAATATATGCAGTTTCTATTCAAAATGTCACATAATTAAGAGACAAAAAGGAAGGTTTGGGAGTTTGTACATACTTTTCCAAAACCTGCCGAATCAATTTTATATTCACAATGAGAAATTGGTGAAATCACCATCCAGGTTGTTCTATTGTATAGCTCTTTTGTTAATATATGGTACAAAGTAGATAGAGTGATTTTATTTTTATTTTAATACATGCATAGAACTTTAGTACTACACATGTAACACATTAATTGACAGATTTGAGAGTCCATTGAAATTAAGATTTATAACAAAGATGGCTAAAGAAAAGGAAATAAAAGAAGAGCTGAGCATAGCAACGCTAATCAGCAATTGCAAATTGTATCTATAAATTTTGATTCAGGTACATAAATATACATTAGAAAATATGTAATTCGGCAATCCGAATTTGTTAAAATGAATTATTGTGATTAAAAAATTATTGCTTTTACATGGATTTAATACTCTCCTTCTTGTATTAAAAAAAATACTCTCCTTTTTTATCATTATTTTTTATCGCAAATATTAGAAATGTGGCAAAACTTGCAGCAAAGAAATTATGTCTACTAACTTCATCCTAAATTCATCCATATATAAGGAAAAAATATAGTCATTAGGAGATTTGACCCAAGGAAAAAAAAGTTGGAGGATCATGATGGAATGATAGTCCCTCTATTCGTATATAATTTTGTATCAAGTGATACGCAAAAAACATTTATTACATGAGGTTTATAAATTGATGGGTTACAAATCACAAAAAACATAATTCAAACATTCATTTATTAGGTTATTCAAGTTCACTAATCATATTCATTATAACATTAATTTTTGAACATTTTGATTTTATAGTAAATTTCGTAGCAGTTTTAACATTTTCAATAAGTCTAATAACATAAATAAATAAAGGGTCTAATTTACAAATGTCCTTAAGTATCAAACGCCTTAATAGCCTATCAAAATAAAAGTTAATATTACGTATGTAAGGACACGATTTGTAACGAACCGTAACATTGTTGGGTTCGCACGTAAAAAGGTCCAAACAATGTCATTTGTAGAGCGTGGGTCTGAAAGGCTAGGCCTTAGTCACCAGGCAGTGGGTTTTTCGTGATGTTCATACATGGTTAAGTCATTCTCGCCCTAGGAGTCTTTCTCCTGGAGACGGGCTGGGAGGCTCTGGTTTTTGGCCATTTTTCCCCTGCCCCCTTTTGGCACACCCCTCGTTGGTCAGGCAGGTGCTTACTTCTGTATTCGTCACCTTAACTGTACCCTCTTACTTTCTGTTAGTTGCGATGATCGAAGTTACACCGCCCAAGCGTCTTTTCTCATTAACGCGAAGGCAGGTGCTTACTTCTGTATCTGTCACCTCAACTATACCCTCTTACTTTCTGTTAGTTGCGATAATCGAAGTTACACCGCCCAAGCGTCTTTTCTCATTAACGTGATTAGGATGCTGGCAGGTGCATTTAATGCGGAGGAGACGTGTTTTCTTTGAACCAATTTTGCGCCGTACCTCCACATGGGCCACACTCCATTCACATCCCCTTTAGGGGGCTGTTTGGGGATAGCTCTCATTGAGTCGTTGCTCTTCCCATTGAAGTCCTGGAACGCCGAGGATAAGGTCGTCCCCAGCTACGCCTCTTGACACCTCGGCCTTCGATCATTCGTCCTCGGCACATGACCTCCTCGGCACGGGCCCTGAGCCCAGGTAGAGCGTGGGTCGGATCGTAAGCTCCCCGGCCCACAACGTATTAATAGCTATCAAATGCTAGTTAATCGGACAATTTTAAAAAAGTTTTGATATCATTTTTATGGGAAATATAAAAAACTATATAAAAAACAATTACTTTTTATTTCTCTATAAAAAGTTTCTAAAATATTCATAAACCAATGCTAGCCCTCTAGGGTATTCGTTAACATTTTCCATAAATAAATAATATAAAAAATAATCTCAACCAACTATTTAAAATGAAATGTTGCTATTAATATATAATAAAATAGTGTAAGAAATGAATCTGTGAGTTCAACTAATCACAATTTGTCATTTTAGAAAGTCATGGGAAAAGATGTAACCAAATTTGTTGAAAAGTTTTTGTCTCTATCTTGAATGAAAGGTTATGAGCTATGAGCTGCTCTCCAGATTCACATAGAGAATCAAAAATATGAATAATGATTTAATGTTGACTTTTAATTTCTATAGGGGTAAAGTCCCCAGATCATACAATGGGCCTTGGACCTCATATAGAATTCGACCACGTCCGAGGAGAAAATGTGGGCACCAAAAGGGCTCCTGACCCAATTCTTATGGGCCCAAAATTGTTGAAAGGGCGGTCCGAGGAGTAACGTCTCCTTGAACGTACCAAATATGGCTCAAACATGCACTCTGCCAGCAATAAAGATTCGCTCCAACAAGTATTAGTAGCAGGGATGAGTCCCACAAGCCTGTGAGAGGGAAGAAAGTGTAGGATGTCGATGGAGAGACTATAGCTGCCACATTAAATGCATGGCAGCTACTTTTCTGGCCTCATTAATGTGAAGAGGACTTGCGAACAGTGTTACCTTGTCTACTACAACTCACAGAAAGATGGGGAAGATGTCCGATGGGACGGGCACTCAAGTGAAAGTCCAGATGATCAACAAGTGTAAGGTTCTGATGATTTCCAGGGGGCTATATAAGAAAGGGGAGTCCCCATGAAGAAGGGGACTGGAAAAAGGAGGAACATAGAACAGAAGAAAAAGAGAAGAACCATAGCCTTTGATCAGAGACAGAGATACACTCCATACGTCTCCTTGGACCTTATATATAATGGACATGAAGGAGATTTTCTTATTTTCGATTGTTGTATGACCCAAAGTTAACTAGCACGCACTTCGTTAGGGCCTAGTTCTGTAACCCACTCTCTACAAATTCATTGTCTAGGGCTCCTTGGGCCAGAACCCCGTAACTATTAGGCCTGGACCCCAAACCGTGACCCTACAATTTCTATTCACAAAGAAATGATACAAATTTTAAACACTTGAAAATATATGGTTATGGTCATAGTAGCTAATATACCCTCTAAAGCACATTTTCCTTATTTTAATGCAACTCATAGGATCAAACTCCAAACTAATTCATTTAAATAAAAACGCACAGCTACGGAGTTAGGACTGGAAAGGCTCCTCAGTCTTCACCTACACTAGTGCACTAAACGACAATTTTTTAGACCAGAAAGAAGAAAGTCTGAGGTAAAAATATGTAAGAGTGATCGATTATAGACATCAACCTTGAAGCATGGTGACTTACGAGGCAAAGTTCCAAGTCCTATTTAAATTCCTCAAGGAGCAGTACAGAAAACTAAGACCACTAATCTATATTTATATAATTAATAATATTTATTATTACTACACTCCTATTAAGTCACATCAACATAATAATTCAGTCTAATTCGGTCAATTTCGATTCACTTCAGTCCATTTCAATTCACTTCGGTTTATTCGATCTACTATGGTCCATTCAGTCAATTTCAATTCACTTCGGTCTATTTGGTCCTATTCAGTCAACTTCAATCAATTTCGGTTCATTTTGGTCCATTTCGGTACACTTCTATCCATTATATCCATTTAGGTCCACTTCAGTCCATTAGATCCACTTTGGTCAACTTCAGTCCATTTCGATCTATTTGGCACAATTCTGTCCATGTCGGTCCTTTTAGTCTATTTCAGTTCATTTTGGTCTACTTAAGTCCATTTTGGCCTACTTCGGTTTGTTTATTCTACTTCAGTGATGCTTTGGGAGAAGAAGTTTATGTAAAAAGAGGAGTTACTTCATTAACAATTATGTCATATTTTCAGCGTAATGTTGATATGTTCTTGATGAAATTACATTTGTCTTATATTATTAAAGTCTTGTATTTTTTTTTTTTAATTTAAGTGATGAATTAGGTTTAGGAGTTCTAATATTAGCTAATATGATATATTAGGTTTATATATTAGGTTTAGGAGCTAGAATAAGCATCAACAACTCTATCAACTCTATGTATACTATTTGTATTTGTAATTCCTCTGTACCATTTCAACTTTACCGGATCTCCTCGAAGGGACTATCATTTTTACTTTTTCTTTTAATTAAAAAAAAAAAAAAAAAAGGAGAGAGAGAAAGAAAGCAAGAAAAGAAAGAGGGCAATGTTGGAGATAGAATTGTACTGGTTGCGGCCTTGCGGGCGCCATTAATCTAGCTATCACACAAGCACTTACTCATGACTCATGAGTACCTAGAAAAATGATTATGCTGGAAAAAGAAGAAGGAATATATGCAGTTTCTATTCAAAATGTCACATAATTGAGAGACAAAAGGAAAAGGGTGTGGGAGTTTGTACATACTTTTCCAAAACCTGCCGAATCAATTTTATATTCACAATGAGAAATTGGTGAAATCACAGTCCAGGCTATTCTATTGTATAACTCTTTTGTTAATATATGGTAAAAAGTAGATAGAGTGATTGTATTTTTATTTTAATACATGCATAGAACTTTAGTGATACACATGTAACACATTAATTGACAGATTTGAGAGTCCATTGAAATTGAGATTTAAAACAAAGATGGCTAAAGAAAAGGAAATAAAAGAAGAGCTGAGCATAACAACGCAAATCAGCAATTGCAAAATGTATCTATACATTTTGATTCAAATACATAAATATACATTAGAAAATATGTAATTTGGCAATCCATGAGACTCGAGACAAAAATTGGAGATCACCTACTGAGAAATTATATTTAGGCCAAATACTCTTGTTTGGATCAAGTGCCTAAACAAGCACTCCAAGCCTTTCTCGAGGCCTTTCATGCTAACATCTAAAGCATCCAACTTAATCTGTGCAGACTTTATCTTTGGTGCCTCAATATCTTTGCTTGAATTGTGCATCAGCAGGCTGTTAAGTGCTAAATCCACGCCTTCCAATTCATTCATGTTCTCATGTTGGCCTTTGCTCGCTAATTCATGTACCCCTTTTTGCACTAGTTTTGAAACCAATGACCATCTGCTAGGCTTTGGTTTCAACATAGGCGCAGAAAGGAATAACAAGAATGAGTGAAAGATTGAACTAGTAATCAAGCTTGTTTCATTAAGTACTCTGACCACTGCTGAGAGGTGATGATCCAAATTTAACATGGGAAAAGCCTCGATTTCGTTGCCCAATGGCTTCAATGATGCTAGAGACCTTGCAATCTCCTTCCTCATCTTTCTTCTTGAGCAATTGTAAGTAGTGACAATGCTTTCAATGCTCAAGTCTCCAACTTTTATTCTTCGAAGACCGGATTGAAGTTCTCGAATAGTTTCTTGCATCAACAGAATAGCATCCCTGGTGTTGCCACAGATATCTAAGTACATCAAGGAATTTTCAAGTAGTAAATCATTAAACCATTTCTGATGTTGGTGTTGAGCAAGAGCCTGTTGGGTCAATGGCAAATTAAGAAGTTCTTCGATGCACCTGTACAACTCACTCAGACCTGATAGACCAACGCATATTGTTTCTACCTTTGATGAAGATGATGCCTCCCAAGATTTAATCTTGTTTAGCTCCTCTTCAACTCTAAGTGTGGTTGGATGAGATCTAGCAGGCAAACTAATGGATCTAATAGAGGCTTTTGAGGAGAAAGCTGCCATAGTTGGTTTCTTCATCATGGTTCAATTAGTACTATGATTTATCATAACATATTTATACCAGGCACTTAGAGAAGATGGGAAGTGATAGAGGAAGCTATAGGTCATTGTGTCAATGTGATCAACATGTGAAAGCGGTGTGGGTATATTCTATGGTGTGGGTTATGTTGTCTTGTCTTCAATCAACAAGAGCTCCGTTTTTTTTAATAGAAACCTTATGGTGTTATTTGGGTACGGGTGTATTTCATAATTGTGGTATTAATTTCTCTTACACAAGACTAGATTCATTTGGCTTTTCTACCTCTCTTTCCACTCCCTCTCTTTCTACAACACACCGCCTCATATGTTCTCATATAAATGTGGGTTGCATATGTAAACTCATATATGGGGTCTATCTTTTTGTGAAGGGAAGATATAATATAATTGTAGGTTCTAGTTAGCTTAATCGTGGAATAGACGCCATTAGTTGAAATTATATAAAAATAAATAAAATATCATCTTCGAGTTAGGGACTAAGGTTCAAATTTTGTCTATATCAAAAACCAATTGATGTCTTTGGCCTAATGTTCATTGTGGAGATACAATATAGGGTTATCTTATCATTTCTATCAAAACAAAGAGACTATTGGTGCTTTGAATAATCTCACCCATCTATGCCTTATCCATGGTTCAAATTCATGGAAATTTGTAACCATTAAAGAAGTGTTGCCGTCCAAATTTGTCTGGATATCCAAAAGCTTTGGTTCTCTAGGAGTCAAGATTCGAGGAGATCCTGAACCATATTAATTAATTAATTTCAAATTTTAGATAGAGTATGGTTGTTAAAATAAGAAATGGGTCAATCAAACACAGGTGCACGAGTGACATGCATGTTGTTGTTGTTACCTTGTTCCCCTAAGGTGTACCCATTGGCATTATGAGGTACAGATCATATGTTAATTTATTGCTTGGTTCATGAATCCTACTACTGTAATGAATTAGTGAAAAAAAAAAAGAAAAAGTAATGGATGGTGATTACCTAATTTCTAATTTCTAATTCTACGAGGAGCAGAATCTGAGCCGAGATAGATGCTGTTTATGTTTTTGTACTGATCTTATTTCTTGTCTTTATTTTATTCTTTTTCCTTTTTTTTACAACAATTTTTATCTTTTACAGGTAGGATTGAACCTAAAACAGTGCAAAATTTCCTTCTTTCGAGAATTTTTTATTTTTTATTTTTTTATAAACCTTTAATTTCGAGAAATTATTTAGTAAGACAGTTACCTGGTCATTTCAATCAATAAAGTGAAATTATTTATTTCTCATCAATTTTTAATCTTACGGAGGCCATATTAAGCATTCAAAAACCCACAATCTGGCTAATCTTGGTAGTCAAAGGGTAGCTATAGAGTTAAAATCTTATTTAAAACAGAGCAATCAAGTTCCTTCTAGGTTGACTATGTATGAACCTTTTAAGTCAGACATTAGACCGAGCTTGAATTGAATTAAAAGTATGAGATTGATATTAAATAATGGATCTGGTTAATGTATGTCTTAAGGGCATACATTAACCATTTATTTTAGGAAAATTTTTATAGAGAATTGAAAAAGTTGTCAAAACAGTTAATTATTTTTTTATTTTTTCATAAAAAGTTTCTAAAATGATTTACTAACATGGATTTTATATCTGAGATGAGGATCAAGAGATTTCGAGAATTTGGGTTCAATATATTAGAGGAGACCAAAAGTAAATTTTTTTTTTTTTTTTCACAATATTCAGCTTTTTAGAAAATTCGTTCAAAATTTTTAATCCAATAACCATTCGTATTTCTTGTGGTTTTTTTTCCCTTAAGTATATTATATAAAGTTATAAACCCTAGCAAATTAATGGGCTGTGAATTGTGAACCTTGGAATGACAAAAGGCATTAAGATTTTAGTGTTGCTTGCAAGTAAAAAATAGAGTGCCTTTGCTTGGGAAATAAGCCAAAGAGAAAAGCCTAATGGTCGGCATGAGAGATCAAGATAGAATCTTATTAACGTTGGAGTAAAGGGCAAATCAAGAAAAATTAATTGAGCTTTCAAACTCAACTCTTCAATGCACACCGCACACGTATGAACTTATTAATAGCTTGTTCCATGCATCTTACCATTTCCTTGTCACACGTGGAGGATGACAAAAGCCATGACATTCAAAACAAAAATTGTACGTACGTAGCATCTTAATTTATGTTTTTTAATAAACCTTTGGGCCACCTCAGTCGTTTTTTGACTCATATTAGAATTGTTAATTCATAATTTGTCATAATTGATTCTTAAAATAAAAATTTATGTCACAGTTTGACAAAATAATTGAGATTTACTAGCCTTAGCCTTTTCCTTGTTTCCCAAAACAAAATTAACAAATAAAACAAAACAAGAGATATGATTAATATGAGGTAGAATAGGACATAAGAAACCCAAAAGAGGCTTAATACTAGGAGCTTGAGATACTAACCAAGTTGGTTATCAATCTTCTATCATAGCATTCACTTGGTTTTCCTAAAATTTTCTCTTTGCTTTATAAGAAGAAGTTGCTTTTTCTATTTCAACTAACTATTTTTCAAAAAGCCTACATCGTTCTCTATCTTATACTATATTACACTATGGTATTATTTCTTTATTTATTTTTTGTATTATTTCTCTCACTTTTTAAATTGCCAAATTTTTTTTATTTGGTTTACGAAGACACAAAATAGAATAAAACAAGTGTTTGGGAGAATGAACAATACTTCATTCCAAGATAATCAATTATATTAGTACAGGCCATACCGACAATATATACTATACCAGATATAAAATTAGTATCAATACTTCTCACAAATGTATTGGATAAAATATCAAGTTGTACCATAAATTTTTTAGATGTTTCAGCTAGTATGATAAAAAATTAAAAAATTAAAAAAATAATATGTTATAAAATATGTTATATGAGCTAATACATTAAATTGTTGTACTCAAGCTTATAAAATATATATATATAAGTTGATTCAAGTTGTGAAAGTAAAAAAAAAGGATAAAGGAAGACACACAAAAAAAAAAAATATTACTAGAAATATTAGAAGTGACATGTTTATTAAAAAAATAATAGAGAATCAGAGATTTTGACTTTGGACAAAATGAGGTAATATATATACTTGATTAGCTCCCTAAGCAACCCTAAAGAATTTGAGACTAAGGTTTTGTTGTCATTATTATACCTCCCTAAAATGATTAAAAAAAAAAGAATAATAATAATGTTTCTATTTCCTTTTCTTCCTGAATTTAGAATTTGAAATTCGCCTACACTTCCTTTATCCGTGTATGTAGCATGTACTACTTGTTTAGACACTATGCACAAGGAATTTGGAGGCACAGAAAATATTCAATTATTGGTCTTTTTGATATTTATTATATATAGCAACAGAGAAAAGAAGCATATTAGAATGTGGATCTTAACTCATATGTTTGTATCCATTCTATACCAATGAAATTTGATACATGTACATAGAAAAATTCGAATCCTTCATCCTCTAAAAATTTGGATGGTCTTCCAGGATTTGAAAAGAAAAAAGACTTTTATATTGATTTTCTATTGAGAGATTATATTCAAAAAAGAGGCTCTTGTTTTGATCAAGCTCCTAAACACACATTCCAAACCATTCTCCATGTCTTCAATGCCAATCTCCAAATCCTCCAATTTTTTATTTGCACTTTGTATCTTCTTAGCATCAACCCCTTCACTTGAGGCATTTCTGCATAAAGTACTTAGTGCAGCATCAGCAACTTCCATCTCATTCACATTCTCTTGCTTCTCTTCACATGCTATTACACCCTTGTGCATTAGCTTTGAGACCAGTGACCATCTAGTTGCCTTTGGCTTTGACAATGGCACTGTCAAGAACAGCAAGAGGGATTGGAATACAGAAACATTCATTACACAAACTTCTCTAAGCACTCGAATCACTGCTGAGAGGTGGTGATCTTGAGCTAAGACTGGTGATATTGCCCCCCATTTGTTTTCCATTTGCTTTAATGCTGTGATCAAATTCTTCACATCTTTCTTCAATTTCTTTTTGAAGCAAGTGTAGTTGTTGATGTTGCTTTCAATGCTTGAATCCCCCTTTCTCCTTCGTAGTGCAGATTGAAGAGCTCGAACATGTTCCTTAATCTGCAACATGGTATCCCTTGTAATGCCACAAATATCCAAAAGCCTTACAGAACCATCCAACAATTCCTCCACACATTTCTCATGTTGGTGTTGAGAAATGACTTGTTGGATTGATGTCATATTGAGAAGACCATCCATGCATTTGTACAACTCATCCAGACCAGTTAGACCTTTGCAAATCGACACTGATGTTGATGTTGACTCCCATGTTTTGAGCTTGTTAAGCTCTTCTTCGAGTTTAAGGGTGCTAGGATGAGATCTAGAAGGCAAGCTAATAGATCGAACATGGTATTTACCAGCCATGGTTGCTCTTTTTAATTTGTTTTGAGAGAAAGCTCAAGTTTGAGATGCTTCTACCAATTCTATGACTCTCCCTATATATAGAAACACACACAAAGACGAATAGGAGACAGGACTTTTCATGTCTACTTGACAAGCATGTGGTGCCAGAGTGGCATTTCCTTTGTGTTCGGTCACCTGTCACAGCTTTGTCTGGCAGAGCTTCAATAATTTGTCATTCATTTAGGCCAATAGAGTTGTGAAATGTTTAAAAGGTGTCCTGCTGTTCAGTAATATAATGTCAAGGACCCAAAAAAAGTTTATAATCTTACCTACAATTTAGGTAGTAAATTGTGATTGAAATCATTTCACATTCACATAAATATCACTTTTGATATACAATCATGACATATTATAACAATTGAGGTGGTAAATTGTGATTGAAATAATTTCACTTTCACATAGCTATAGCTAGGTTCATAACTTACATCACGTTTTATTACAACAATCACAACATATTAACTTATCGGTTCTATAAAAAAGGGATTGAAAAATTGTCTAAACTTATTGCCTACTATTTTATCATTTGTGCATGTGTGATGCAAGTAATAAGTGTCATTAGTAATTGGCCCATTTTGCCTCCCCAACTGCCACATTACCCTCTAGTTTCAATTATAAAATTGAAGCTGCCACGCCTTCAAAGATGTGCCCTCCCTGCCCTGTCTGTGTTGTCTCAATTGTAACAACCTTACTCAGCACTTGTGTTAAACAAAAGCTTTAGAAAGATCGAGATCTAGATCTGTTCAGATAAAGAAAATGCATAACAATTGATTTATAGATAATGATTAGAATTTCAAGAACTATATCATAATTCAATTATCAATATGAAGGTTACTATTTTATTTTTTGCACGAATGGACTGTACTCCGTATGTCTCCATTGCATTTTTCTATTAGTTTTGTTTACAATATTATTGAAAACTTCACCAAAAGCAATATTCTTTTCCTCGAGTCTCTTAGTAATCGAAAATTACGCAAAGGTAGGACACGTAGCTTATACGTGTTTTGCTAACAATTTTTAGCTATAATAGAAATCCGTGCACCAGGATTTGGCATGTGGCTTTCTGGGACAGGTGTTGCACACTCGTGGAGCAATAATGATATGACTAGGCTAGCTTCAAGACTCAAGAGTCAAAGCATGAAAGAGACACCAGCCATGGAAACAAATAGTAGAGTCATTGCATAATGTAACCACTATACTCTTTTGGAGAGAAACATGAACTACAAGCATTAATGGCTGATAAAGAAAATCATAGAACTCATTTTGTCAATGCTTGGAACTAGCAATGCGATTTTAATAATAATATGAGTAACTTGAGTTACTATATGTGGACGTGAATTCTAGGCACATTTGTTTTCACATTTCACAGAGCTGCAAGCATGAATGTACATCTAAGGCTCCTCCATAATTCTTACTATAATTCTTAGTTGTTATTCTTATGTTGATGTACATCTCAGTTCCTTGACGGCTCTCTTTGCCTGCATATGACAAATTTAGGTAAAAAAATCTGTTGCTCATTATGTTGTGCCAGCAAGTGATAATGTAGTATATAAAGTTATGCATTTTATCTTTGCACAGCTAGCAAAAGATTTCTCTCACTGTTTTGTTTGAGTTCCAACTTAGGATCATCATGATAAACTACAACTAGTTCAAAAAACTTTACATTTAAAAAATAGTGAATTTATCATTATTCTAACAATAATATACTGTGACGAAGTGAAAGATATGCAAGTTTTGTTATTCTATTTACATTAAACTTTCTATTAATAGACTAGGTTCCGCTCTTATGCAGTTTTAAAAGCAATGTTAATTCTTAAATTTTGGGGAAATTGTAAAAACACTCCATAAATCTTGGGTTAAAATCAAACTAACCCCATGTAATCCATGTACACTTTTAATTTAAAATTAGAAGCCCCTAGACTTAAAGATACCCAAATTAATATCTCTGTTATGATTATGTTGGATGGGTTGGATAGAAAATACACGTGTGCTCTAGGTTAATTAGCTAAGAGATTTGCCATTAGGGTCACTTTGATTTTGACACAGTTTTAGATGTTATCCCAAAGCTTAGAGCTATTATGACAACTTGCAAATTTGAAAAATGTTTATTTATATCATAACTTACAAATTCTCAAATGTAATCTTTACAATGTCAAAGTATGCCCGCTAATATCCCAAAAATAAATACCATGGCTCAACTTACAAGTTTTACATCTTCCTTTTTTCTTCCAAGTTACATGTGAATCCCTAATAATATATTTAAATTAGATTGGATAAGTAGGTGTACACTTAGATCTAGTATATATTAGGTCAAATTGGATTATATAAGTGAATACAAGGAACTCCATTTATAAATTGATTAGTCCTTTTATGGATGTAGCGAAGATGTGGCTTGTGCTTTCTCGAATGATTACAAATGATATTAGAACTCATCTGGTTGAGGCCACCCTTTATCATCAGACCCATTTGTAATAGTCTGCTAAACTTTAAATGAAAACCAGTCTCCCTAAGCTTTGAGGAACAATCAAATTGACCCACAAGTAGGGCACAAATGTCGGGTCACATGGGGAGCAAGCAAGTATTTTTCCATACAGTAACAGAATTAGCCAATATAAGAATTTTTATGTAGTTCAAAGGCTTCTGATTTCAAATGGAAAGGATCGTTTCCCAAAATATGTTTGATTTGTAATCTAAAGTTTAGGGAGTGTTTTTGCTTCTTTTTTTTCCCATATTTATGCAAATTTTGCGTATGCAATTCAATAGCAAAGATACAAATTTGGAAAAAAAAACTAATAAGAAATAAGAGAATCAATTTGTGCTCTAAAGTATACTATCTTATAAATGTGAGTTCTTATTCAAATGTTGGTTTGGAAAGTGTGGATACCAAACCGGCCATTTTTAGATGTACAAAGATTGATATCCTTAATAAGCAAGGATATTCAAGAAAGACACTCTATTTTGGACTAAACTCCTAAATATACAATCTAATCCATGCTCAAGCCCCTCTACACTAAGATGGAGTGTCTCTAACATCCTTTGTGCCAGTTGAACATCAGCCTTGGCATCATTATTTCTTAGATGTCCATGGAGGGAATAAAGAGCAATGTCAACGCTCCCCACCTCATTGATAATCTTCTGTCCTTTCTCAGAGGATAATAATCTCATGGGCATCAATCTTGAAATCAATGACTTTGTCTTCATTGTAGGCATGGATAGGAATAACAAAAGAGATTTAAAAATGGAGATGGTAATGGCGCTTGCTTCTCTTAGAACACTTGCAACCATTGATAGATGGTGATCTGAAGCTGAGAGTAGTGGAGAGGAAAACTCAACTTTGATTTCCATTTGCTTCAATGCTTTAAAGCACTGAGCAATGTCCTTCTTCACCTTCTTTCTAAAGCACATGTAAGCATGAATATCACTGTCAATTCTTGAATCTACACGCTTTCTACGCAAAGTTGTCTGCAGGCTTTGTACATGTTCCTTCATTGTAAAAATAATGTCTCTTGCATTGCCACATGTGTCCAGCAATGTGACTGAACCGTCCAGAACTTTCTCCACTAGCTTTCCATCTTCATAGCGCAGAAGAGCTTGTTGGGTGAGAGGAGAGTGAATGAGTTCCTCCACACAATTGTACAACTCTGCAAGCCCCACTAGACCATTTTGAATGGTCTCAGCTCCAAAAGAAGCAACTGTTGAAGCTGATGAAATTTGGATGGATTTTAAGCGGTTTAACACTGATTCAACTCTATTAGAACTAGGGTGCACCCTAGCAGGCAAGCTAATTGACCTAACAGGCTGATGGACACCACAAAATTCAGAGGTGGATGCCATGTCTATATTTACTTTGTTCGAAATTGTAATTGCTCGTTCTAGTATAGAAGCTGAGTATTGAGCACTTAGGACCCTAATCGTTGAATCTCTATTTATAAGAAACACAATGAGGGAACTTAGGCTTGTACGTGCTATAATGCACAGTGCCCATGTGATGGCATTGTGGCTGACCATACTGCTCCGATTCTCTTGTAATGTTTTTGGCCAACAATCTGCGACCCTCAATTGATTCTTTAATCGTGTGTGGTCATGAGAAATGCAACGTATGCCTCTTGTATGAATTTGGTGTTATTCTAAAAATGTGAACATTAGGTACAGGCCATTAGGCTGTAATGAATGCCTCCTTGCCTCCCCAATCATCGCTCTACGATTGTCTCAGACAAAATATAGTAATGCGTTATACTTTGAATTGTCTTGTATAACAAAGAATTTCAATTTTCAAACTAAAGGTTCTTAAGTCACGTCTTATTTCAATGAACCATATATGAAGAGCCACATCCACTTTTTGGCTAGTTTAAAATGACTAGATGCTTAGCATTATGAATATGTCTTAGGCCACGAATCTGGGCCTATAGGTACATAATAATAATGTTTTATTATTCCAAATTGCCATTAATTTTTATCTTAAAACGGCACATGAATTGTAGAAAGCATATATGGTCGTGATGACAGTACAGTTGGTGTCCTTGGGAGACAAGGAAGCATTAGGATTAGATATTTCTTATAAAATTGATGTCAGCCTAATACAAACAATGAGAGACAGAAAATTTGAAGAGTGGGCAGTAATTGTTGGAAGAATTGCAAGAACAATACTTACATACATACAAAAACACACGTTAGTATCCCATGCGCAATTCTATATTCATGAGTTCATGATTCTCGTTGTCCCCAACAGTTTTCTGCATGTATTTAGCTCAACTCATAAGCAATCATTACATGGGGCTGGCTTGCAATGTACATACATTAATTGAATCCATATTCCCTAGCAGACAGAGTCAGATGGGTGGTAAAAATTCCCAATTTAAAACCAGAATCCATGCACATTAGCCACTATGATATGTTAGAGTTTTTATTGCTGATTATTAATTGAATGGTTTTGGCCTATTACAGTTGATAAAATATATTCATTCCCATTCCCATATGCAGCGAACTAAATTCCCATGCATGTAGCATACTAAGCTTCACATGTCCTGAACCAATACAACAATAAAAGTATCATAGCACTGGACCCTGTGAGGCACGAAGGGGACGTGAAAGACGTTCATTCAGTCATTTTGTCGAACATGTGCTGGAAATGAACAACCGCAGTGCATAGGAAACTAGCAAACTGCAAAAAACCGTTGGTGAGTGGTGAGTACATTGAGTTTGCTGGCACTATTATTGCACGCCATTGTTGTATCAACTAACTTACTAGTGAAGTAGTAAAATTAAATTCAATGACAATAATGAGCTTGATGCTTATGAATCATGATCCATTTCATGACTTCCAAATTATAAACAGCTATTAGCACTCATAATTGTGGCTCAGTGGTTAGGCTCTCAGTATGAATGACCACATGATGCTAGTTCAGCTAAAAAACTATTGCATGTTATTGCCTGAAACCACTAATGCTATAAGCACGATTAGATTATGACTTAACTCACATGATTAGATTATGACTCAACTCACATGAAGGAGCCTCTGCAACTCCTCATCCCAATTATTTACGGATAAAAGAGTTATTATAGTCACGCCTAAGTAGAATGGTTAAGTAGATTAATTTGTCTTACTTTTATATTTTTCCCCAAAAAAAAAAAAAAAAATTATTGCATGATGTGAGGCCTACCCTACTCTACTCAACTATATTTTGATTAATTCTCATGAACCAAACCTTGTGACTCCCTCTCCGGCCGGTCATGACTATTTTGGTTGAGAGGTGTGGCCATAATTGCCAGGTTGTGGTCACTTATTAATCATAGAAAACTCACTTATTATACACTAGTGCTGCCAACCTTTCAGATATATATATATATATATATATATATATATATATGCCGCAGGCCTCAAAGAAAATTTTCATTAAACTTATAGATCACTCATCAAGGAAAATTATTGACTGCGGGACTCAAACAGTCAAACCTAAGCCTTTTGAGCGAAGCATTTGAGCCTTACCAATTGAACTAACCCCGTTGGCAATTCTTTCATATATTCATATATAGATTCGAGTAAATCTCTCTCTCTCTCCCTCAATTATGCATGTTAAGCTTAGCTACGTAGCACCATGCGACCATAAAAAGCCAATTTTGTCGTTTATACACATTAACCGCCCCGAGCAAGCAATAAGCATCAATTTAGTATTTCGTTGTATAATATTAAAATCATTAACGTGCTCAATTATTTGTGCGGAATTTTGTCTGCATTCAATTTTTTTTTTTTTTTATTAATCGAGAATAAAAAAGTTGATTAAATTAACTTGATGCATATATACATATTCAAGGCAAAGTTTATTTCTGTGATATAATATTAAAATCATTAACGTGCTCAATTATTTGTGTGGAATTTTGTCTGCATTCAATTTTTATTATTATTAATCGAGAATAAAAAAGTTGATTAAATTAACTTGATGCATATATACATATTCAAGGCAAAGTTTATTTCTGTGATCTATGGCTAATAATCATTGCTAAAATTAATTCAAGGAATTATAATTGCATGGACATCAGAGTTACAACAATATAGCTACGTTTTGACAAACTTATATTTATTCATTATATATTAATAAGTTATTAACGGACATGTAGGAATTTTTTTTAATAGTTTCTGTTGCACATTTGACCAAATTACCAAACCTTATTACCCAATTTACTTGTCTCTGTATAAAAACTAACATGACAAAGTCTAGACCACATGTAACCATTTCTTTCTACAACTTCATTATGTAGAAGTAAAATTAGTTATGAATCTATGTAAAAATTATTAATTATACCCACCAAGACTTGTCACCACGAAAAGTTGTGAAATAAGTTGTGTACACGGAAAAGTTGGAGTGACCTAATTATTTTTTTTCTACTTTACCTTTTTTATTATTTCTTTTTAAAATAATAAAGTGCTAAAGCATATTCATTTTTGTCAAAATTTGTATTTTTCATTTTCTCTAATTATCCATTAAATTTTCAATACATCAACATGATTATTTCCATAACTGAATATCTTTTATCACTTAAAGTTCTACATTTATCTTTCCCTCCACCTCTACTTATTATAAGAAGACAAAAAAAAAAGGTAGAGGTATAAAAAATGGCCATAAAATAAATTGCCAATCATGCATCTACACGCAAAAATGATGGTGAAAAAACTAAACTGCACATTTTTGAATTGCATTAAATTTAATTTACAAAGCTCTAACATCTTCAATATGTTAGGAAATTTAACAGGGACACTCTATTTTGGATTAGGCACCTAAATAGACCATCCAATCCAGACTCAAGACTTTTGATGCCATCATCAAGTGTTTCTAATCTCTTCTGAGTCAATTGCACATGAACCTTGTTATCATTTTTTGGGATCTGCCCATGGAGGTAATAGAGAGCACGATCAACACTCCCTACCTCATTGAAAACCTTGTGGCTTGTCTCAGATTTTATGGACCCTGTGGGCATCAATTTCTTCATTAGTGACCATCCCCTAGAGGTCTTCATTGCTGGCCTTGACAGAAACAACATGAGGGACCGAAAGACAGAGATAGTGATGGTGCTTAATTCTCTAAGCACCTTAATCACCACATGTAAATAACTATTTCCATCCAAATGGGTAAAGGACCCCATATGGCTTTCTAGTCTCTTCAATGCTCCAAGGGACTTGACAACATCCTTTTTAACCTTCTTTCTAAAGCAGATATAAGCATTAATATTGCTTTCAATTCTTGATTCTCCACCTCTCCTACGTAGCGCCGATTGAAGTTCTTGCACATGTTCCTTCATGATCAAAAATAAGTCTCTTCCAGTGCCACATGCATCTAGCAATCCTAAAGACAAATCTAGTGCTTCTTCTACTAGCTTTCCATGATGATTGTGAAGAGCTTGTTCGGTGAGTGGGGTGTGAATTAGCTCCTCAACACAATTATACAATTCTGCAAGCCTAACCAAACCCATTTGCATGGTTTTGGCTCCCAAAGGAATTGTTGACTTAAGTGATGACAATTCCCAAGTCTTAAGCTTGTTTAGCTCTGCCCCAATCTTATGAGAATTGGGGTGTAGTCTAGACGGCAAGCTAATGGACCTTGTAGTTTTTTGCATGCGACCCATTTTAGAGAAACCTGTTTGCAATAGCTCAAAATCACTCTGTGGAAAATGAAGTTTGAACAACTGCTAGTCCCCAATCTATATATTACACAAAGATAAGGAACACCTAAGTCCTTCATGCCAACGGAGCAGAGTAGGCATGCTGTTAACAATCTAGCCAACAACCAGCAACCGAATGTTTCTTTAATCTTATGGCCATTAGATTGGCTACGTATATAGCTTCCATTAGTTAATTTAGTTTTAGCTTATGACACCCAAATTGGAAACATGTATAGGTCAAGATAATCGTATGCCTCCTTGCCTCCCCCAAATCATTACTAGTACCATACCATCCTCATGACCAAAATTCAATCAAATCATTCAAATCTTTGAAATTGTTTATGAACACCAGAGGCAGGCAATGTATGATTGTCTTATTTCAAATGACCAAAGAAAGGGAAACGACAAATTTCAGATAAGATTTAGCATAACACTAGTGACTAGACCTTAAGACCAAGAATCTAGGTTGATTAAGTAATTAGGGTTGGTATAAAAAAAATTAATTAAGAAAAAATCATTTTGAATAGGCTGTGAATTCCGTATAGGCCTGCACCTAAAAGTGACAAGAGCCTTTGTTTATTGGATTGGAGACAAGGTATTAAAGGGGTATATCCTTTTGCCATTGTATTGCATTTTTTAGAGGATAAAAGATAAAGCATGTCATTATAGTAAAACATTTTGGGTGGGGATATGGGTGGCATTTTGTTTGCTCTAAGAGTCACAAAAGATCCTAATATAAAGGAAGCCCACAATCATATCACATGCTTATTACATTGACCATGAGCACAGCCCATTATTCTCTCTTACCATGTTTCTACTACATTAGAGGGAATGACATCTTCAATCTCTCACGGTGGAGATGAGTGAATTAAAGAAGAAAGGTAATCCAGCTATTCATTTTTTGTCAAAGTCAAGATCAATCACGGGAATTTATAGCCTGCTAACAATATTTAGTTGTTTCCAACTATCAGACATTTTCTTTAGAAGGCCAACAAACCAAGTCATAGATATGAAGAGGATGGTTGTTTTTCTTTTCTTTAGA
This sequence comes from Quercus lobata, assembly GCF_001633185.2. Classification (NCBI taxonomy): domain Eukaryota; kingdom Viridiplantae; phylum Streptophyta; class Magnoliopsida; order Fagales; family Fagaceae; genus Quercus; species Quercus lobata. The sequence continues at coordinate 52,517,394 of NC_044909.1, forward strand.
AAATGAAAGTAAAAGGGAACCTAAGCACTTTACAATAAATATAAATCTAATGCCAAGAATTTTGTGGTTTAATAATATCTTCCAATTCTCTTTGTATGGAAAACTTAGGCTAAAATGGGGTTTTACCCATTTCTCACAAACTTTCCAACAAAATGCCCCATGTCTGAAACTATTTAGGGATATGCCCCTGTTTTGAAACTCGATTTTTAGAAAATCGAGTTTCAAATGTAAAACTCGATTTTTGGACAATCGAGTTATAGCGAACTTGGACTTAGAAATTTTTTTTTCCATGGAAATCAAGTTCTATGAACTCAAGTTCCACAAATTTTTTTTTTTTTTTATTTTCAATTTGCTGTAACTCAATTGTCCAAAAATCGAGTTTCAAAACATGAGTATTTCCCTAAATAATTTCAGACATAAGGTATTTTGCTGAAAAGTTTTGGCAAAAAAGGCAAATGCTCATTTTGGCCGGAAAACTTAAGTTCGAATCCCCTTTCTCCCTCTTGGCCTACAAATTAAGGTTCCCTAGCAACCTCATAGTTATCACAAAGAAAGTAAAAAAATGGAAGTCTTACCAACGAAGAGTCCTAAATTACTTTTACAAGTAAATCAATATGAAAATTGAAATCCCAGTCCTAAGACTTGTAATTTGTTTCCCAGTTGAGGCATCTTATTGCTCGTAGACAATGCAGGTTTCTCAAGTAGGTTGTTGGGCTTGGATGTTGCCTAGAGTACCGATCAATATTCAATATATATATATATATATATATATTGTGCGCACCCAAAATGAGACTAACGGGCTGACTCTACCTTGGGCTCACAATCTATTTGTAATGTGGGCTTTGGATTTCCTACTCTGGGTGATTCTTGCTTAGAGGCCCAACAACAACTCTCAAACCTTTGTATTCTTATCCCTACACTCTTATGGCTCTATCACTCTCAGTTCTAAGCACCCCTCAAAACCTTTCAACAACCCCTGCTCTTCCTTTAGCTTCTCATATACATAGCCAAGCGTTAGTGGAGGTATTATGATTGCTTTCAGAGTTAGTGCAATAGGAGGTCCAATATCGTTGATCGTAGGTGGGTGTTTAGGTGGGAGTGGGATGTGGTGAGAGTGGCTTTGAAAATGGTTCCCACTTCAGTAGGTATGCTCGGCAGTGGTAATCCTCGGCACTGCCAAGCAACCAAGAGACAATACAACCGAGCAATCACTTTCTTGTTAGGGAAGCAGATCACCGGATGGGATCCTGGAGGTGTAGCGTGGTACGAATTGATGAAGATCATTTGTTCCATGGGCTTAAAGGTGACTTGAGGCCTAGGCCTAGGGGCAATACGGGCCATATTGTCTGGTTGAAGCCCGAAACCCGAATGTGTCCGAATATCACAGGGCCGTACATATATATATATATATATATATAAGTAGAGACCTCATGTAAAAATGCATGAGATCTTATCATGTGGCACTTTAAACTTCCATTTAATTTTTTAAACCTTTTTCATTAAGTTTTAAACTATTACCCAATAACCAAGTGTACTATTAATTTCTTCATAAAAAAAGTATACTATTAATTTTTTTGAAAAAAATTGTACTACTAATTAGGACTTTTTTAATAAATACGCAAATGTGATTTGTTTAAATAATTTAATAAGATATGCAATTTTTTTTATTAAAAAAGATAGATAATGAGGAGGGGAAGGTGGTGTTAAATGACTCGAATTACATTCAGAAGACATCACAACGAATACTATCACTACTTTCTTTCTTTTTTAATGAGTAATATTAATGTGATTAACACATGTTCATGCTTTTATGAACTGAATGGAATGAATGAAATCAGTGGTGGAGCTAAAGGGCCAATAGTAAAATTATACACACAAACAAAGTAAATTATCTTAACGATCTTAATGTACTTGATGAACCACATAATGGAAGCATGTCATGTGCTACAAATAGGTAGCTTGCATTTATTTATTTTTAAGTAATGCTACAGCCACAAACTAATTTACAATATTTTACAAATTATTGATGTGACAAATTCTTATTAGTTTTAATATGGGTCTATCACTAACATCACATTTATGTTTACTAATAGTTATTTGAAAATTACTAAAACTACATCAACAATTTATAAAAATGTTATAAATTAGTTTGTGTTTGTAGCATTACTCATTATCTTTATAATGACTCATTAGCTAACATTCTTAAAAAAAAAAAAAAAAAAAAAAGGCTAGGAGAGGGGATTTGAACAATGTTATCCTTATTAAGAAGATCAAGTAATGTCATTTAGCTAAAAATAACTCTTGGTTAAATACGTTACATAAACATAATGCACAATATATAGTTTTTAATTAATTGACAATGTTTTCATTCACTAGGGGGGCAATGCGGCCCCTAAGTTTTTAAAACTTTCCCTTCCCCTCTTATAATTGAAATCACCAACGTTCCAAGTAATTTTCAATAACATTCCGAGACTATGTTATAATAAAAAATTAAAAAAATAAAAAATTGGAAGCCTTTAACCACAGTTTCAATTTTTAAACTATTTTTAAGATTTATCAAAGGAATTTAATGAAAATAAATAAATATATTAATGATTTGAATATGGTTAAATTGGAATGAGGAGCTTATTGATTTGAGCTTTTATCCTTGGGAGGCTGAAGTAATTAAAGGCATATATGTTAGTCAATTTGTGGACTTGGATACGCTGGTCTGGCCCTTTTCACCTGATGGAGTATACTCAGTTCGGAGTGCGTATAGGTTGTTCGTTGAGATCAGTAGACAGAACCTTCCTAGTCCTTCGTCTGTGGAGGAGGGTAAAGGGCTATGGAATGGCATTTGGAAACTCCGGGTTCCTCAGAAAGTTCGACATTTTCTTTGGAGAGCTGTCTGAGAGGCGCTGCCTAACAAGTTTAATTTGTTCAAGCGGCAAGTGGTGGCTGAAGGTCTTTGCGAGCAGTGTTGTGAGTCCAATGAAGATAGTATCCATGCTCTGTGGTTTTGTGATTCAGTGAAGGCCATTTGGATGTCTGATCAACGTTTTTCCTTTCTGCATTCGAAGAGATTTTCCACGTTTGAAGATGTTTTTCGTTTTTTGCATGGGGAAGTTTTTTCCAAGCTGGTGGAGCTCTTCGCCATGGTTGCGTGGAGCATTTGGGAGCGTCGAAACAGGGTTAGGGAGAGACAAAAGGTGTGGGGCATTGATGAGGTGTGTCATCGGGCTTCTGAGTTACTGAAGGAGTTCCATGATGTGCATAAAAAGGTCCCTCGGTTGGTTGTTCGAAGTGGGGATACTCGGTGGAAACCGCCTGGCTCTGGTATGTATAAAGTTAACTTTGATGGTGCTTTGTTGGAGGAGCAGGCTTGTGCAAGTCTTGGGGAGGTTATCAGGGACTCAGCGGGGTTAATCATTGGTGCGTTGAGCCAGAAAATTAGGCATCCAGGTTCTATGGACATGGTGGAAGCTTTAGCTACTAGTAGAGCCATTGTCTTTGTCAAGGAGGTTTGTCTTCATTCCGTGGTGGTGGAGGGTGATTCCTTGAGGGCCATCCAAGCTATTGTTGTGGCCAAGCCTTCCAGTACTATGTTTGGAAATGTTATTGCTGATATTCATTGTATAGTTTCTAATGTTAATTGTAGTTTTTGTCATGTCAAGAGGGAGGGCAATAAGCTTGCTCTTGCCCTTGTTTGATCCAGTTCTGTCCTCTTCGGTCTTGTTTAGTCCATTTTGGTCTAATTCGGTCCTCCGTAGTCCATTTTAGGCCCATTTTGGTCCCGTTAGAATCCCTCCATTACAGTTTAGCTCAATTAGATCCATTTTGGTCCTCTTCAGTTCATTTTATCCCTTTGATCCTATTCGATCCTCTTTAGTCCAATTTGGTCTAGTTTGGTCCAATTCAATCTTTTGGGACTAGGACCAAAGTTTTTGAAAATAAGAGATCAAAATTCAAATCGAAGAAGTGCTGAGCTTGAGAGTTTAGTTTTTTCTTTTTTTTTTCCCTCTTTTATTTATTTATTTTTTTAATAAATGAAATATAATTTTTACTAGCCGAGGTAATCGGTAAAGTAAACTTTACCATACTAGTTGAGGTAATCAGTAAAATAATAAAGTAATAAACTTTACCAACTAGCTATATGTGAATAAATTTTCAAGGAATCAAGTATTAGGTAAAAAAAATTTCACTTTTTTTTTTTTTTACATTTTATATTATTAAGTGAATTATAAATATTTAAGATAATAATTAGTATTTAAAGTATGGACTGTAGAGTGATTTATCTTTATTTTTTCTTTTTCTTTTTCTTTTTGCATGGTACTTTACCTTCAAAAAATCAAGTATTAGGTAATTTTTTTTTTCACTTTTTTTTTTCTTTTGTAAATTTTATATCATTAAGTGGATTATAAATATTTAAGATAGTAATTAGTTTTTGGAGTGTAGACCGTGGAGTGATTTATCTTTATATTTATCTTTTTGTTTTCTTTTTCTTTTTGTATGGTACTTTATTTTCAAGAAGTCAAGTATTGGATAAATTTTTTTTTCAATTTTTTTTTCTTTTGTAAATTTTTAATTATTAAGTGGATTATAAATATTTAAGATAGTTATTATTTTTTAAAGTGTGGACTGTGAAGTGATCATTTTTTTTTTCTTTTTCCTTTTATATGGTACTTTACTTTCAAGAAATCAAGTACTGGGTAAACTTTTTTTTCATTTTTTTTTCTTTTGTAAATTTTATATTATTAAGTGGATTATAAATATTTAAGATAGTAATTAATATTTAGAGTGTGGACCGTGGAGTGATTTATCTTTATCTTTTTTGTATGGTACTTTACTTTTAAGAAATCAAGTATAAGGTAAATTATTTTTTTCACTTTTTTTTAATTTTATATTATTAAATGGATTATAAATATTTAAGATAGTAATTAGTATTTAGAGTATGGAGTGTGGAATGATTTATCTTTATCTTTTCTTTTTCTTTTTCTTTTTGTATGGTACTTTACTTTCAAGAAATAAAATACTAAGTAAATTTATGAAATATAATTTTTGTCAATTGAGGTAATCGGTAAAGTAATAGAGTAATAAACTTTACCCACGAGCTATATATGAATAAACTTTTTTTTTCCCGATTTCATTGTGTAGAAGTATTTTGTTTACAAAGTAATTGTTTGAATGTGAGAGTATTGAATGTTTCAATAGTTATAACTATGAATAAAACATGGGCAATGAGGTTAACTATATTTAAGAGTTTTTTCAATGAATATCTTACCTCTTATCTTTATATTTCATTTTAATTTATATTTTAACCGTAAGTCAAGATGTGTTTTTATCCTTTTTTTTTTTTTTTTTTAGAAAGATGTGTTTTTATCCTTAATTTGTGTTTTTGAGATTTTTTTTTTTTTTTTTTTTTTGAATAGATAATTACAACATGTTACTAATCCTACAGCTTAAACTCTTTCCTCCCTAAATCTTCAAACACTCTGTGCATGGGAAGTTGCCAATTTAACTACAAGACCCTTAACTTGAGAAATTAAATTTAAACTAAACATCGAAGGTATTTTTGGAAATAAAGAAAAATGACATCAAAGAGTTGATAATATGTTCTAAATATATGCATCACCAAAACCGAGATCTTAACAATTTTGTTCTTTGTTTTCATAATCGAAAACAAGATCATGAGTCTTCCTAATATTTAATTGTTGTGTAAGGTTGAAAATATGAGCTTAATCAAGCCTCTTTAACAAAGCAAAAATTGCAGAGTTTTTGTTTTATTATGCATGTTAGAATCAGTAGCGCATATTCTTAAAAGGGAGGCTGTTTTGGCACCAGCTTAGTTTCTTCAGTACTGTGCTGGATTTACCAAATTTTCATTTTCTACTTAACAGTTTTCCAGCAATCAGAACAGGAATAAAAACTAGAGTAACTTCTCATCAAATAAAATCACCCAAAATGGGGAAAAAATATAATACATGATGCAAAGAAACCTACTTAAACAAAGGGAAGCAAAAAACTCATGATCGTTATCAAAGTGAAAAAAGAATACTCTATCAAAGTGAAGAAAGAATCCTCTTTTTATTCTTTTTGAAAAAAAAAAAAAAAATCTGTACCCCTATACTCATGCTTATAGCCATATTTCAAGCTAAAATGAAGCAATTCATTCCGTTAATAGGTAGAACCATATGTCAGCTGGGAGAAACCTTGTATTATATGAATGGCAGATAAATATGTTCAAAAAAGGCTGGAGATTAAATCTGCAATCCTTTCAACAACCTTAATTGAGAGATCTCCTTATGTTTGTGCCAAAGATGACCGAGCAAGACAATTGGGGAACTTCAGAGGAACAGTTGTTACCGGCTGGTCATTAGATAATCCTTGGCAAGCCAAACCAAATGTGTATCCTAGTGCAAGAGCAACAGGAAAAGCTACAGCATTCCCAACTTGTATGTACCTGAAAAATGGAAATGGTAAAGAGTAGCAAGAGAATGAACAAAAACATTGTTGGAAAGTATATTTCACTTTCCATGTCAATGAAGACCAGATCCAGGCATTGATTGCTAGAGAAAATTGTGGGATTGAGACAATTAATATGCAATTCAAATTCACATTATTTTTCACTTTTATATCTAATCCCATTATAAATGTGGGGTTCTCTTGTAATGTGTTAACAATCAAGTGAATTCAAAATGTAATCTTTTCCGTTCTTTCTTCCTCATATTTTCTTTATGTTCCATACTATTTCAGCTTTTCACAACACAAACCTTCAGAGTGATGAAGACAATGATAGCAGAGTATAGGAAAAACATTAATGAAACACAAAATATCTTAGAGTAAAACTCTGGCAAAGGCAATAAGAGACCTCAAAAACTTAAAACACTAGAACATCTAATAATCTCAACAAACAAAGATATAATATCTAATTATTCCCAAAGCTTATTCCAAAATAAAACTAAATTAAAAAATGAGAATAAAAACTGCAGCATTTTCCCTTGCTGAATACTGAACCAGAGGCAGATAACCAAGCCCAGCTTAGGAGAGAATAATACTGCACAAGATACCAAAACTTCCCTATCCTTATATACCTGGTAGAAATTTAGAGCATATTAAATATACCTCTCTTTGACAGGCCCAGAAAGTTGATAACAATCAGGGAATCCCTGTAGTCTAGCATTTTCACGTATTGTCAGCACTCGATCTTGCAAAGGGTGAAGAAGAGTCTACCAAAATAATGAGTATGAGCTAAGAGATTTCATAAAAATGGAAACACGCACACACGCTCACCCACAAAAATATGATATATATTAAGAGAAGAAAAACCTTCTTGTGAGGTTCTGCCCTTGTCACAACTGTTGGGACAATTTCATCCCACCATAAACGACCAAATGGCCTGAATTCCAGCTCGTATAAAAGAAATTTATAAATTAATATAAAGAGTGAAATTCAGAATTTATTTAAAACAACCAAAAAAAAATGCATTTACTTTGTTGATATCCCACGCCTTTGGACAAAGCTCATAGCATATTCAGGGACCTGTATATATTAATACAAATTAGAGAAAATTTCAGGTTGGAGGTGAGATTTGAGTGTGGAAAGGGAGGGTAATGTGACAAAGAAGATGACTGAAAAATTTATTACCAGAGGTTTACCAGAAGGAAGCATCACTCTTTCCATTGACGGATCCCATTCTACCTTATTATCTGGACCAACCAACACACCAGGTAGGTCCCTAAAATTTGCACCCTAGGAGAAAATGAGTACAATGATTGAAGGCACTCAAACAATATGCATTGGAAGCATGTTTTTTAATTAAATCAAAAAGTTTTAAGCAATGAATCAACCTTCTTCTTTGGAATAAGGCAAACTCTATCCAAATCATCTTTGCTCAACTTCAAAGGCCGATGATCATACAGCATCGAAGTTTGTGGTACACTTTGAACGTCAGCCATGTAAGTCACCATGTCTTAGATCAGAGAAATTTATAATCAAACCACTTTCATACTCCTAACTATGTAGATAAGAGACAGAGAACAATAAATAAACTAAAAAGCATGCTATTTACTATCCATGAATCTATACTGATAGATAAATGCATGTGAATTAGTTTCACACAGTTTCTGATAATTATGACATTCAAAACATCAATAACCACCATGAGGGAGATACCATCACTGCAATCAACCATAAGGAAAAGGCCATAGCAAAAGGCTGAAACAAAGAAAATCTGAAAATAGGGAAAAAGAATTTGCAACTAACTATTCTTATTTCAAAGGCATGGTATGGTTATCATTTCAGTAGGCAAATAGGGAGTAAAAAAAAAGAGTCTGGAAGAACCAGCCAGAAAAAACTACTCTGCCAAAGAATTTATGCATGAATAGTTTTCACAAATATCTGGACAATAATGCTGGAAATTACAAGGGGGAGAAGGACAAGAGAACGTGCATGGGAGAGAACATAAGTTTTGTCACTGCATCTTTGCATGAACCAAAATAACTACAGAATCAACAAATTTTTGAACCAAAGAGCTGGTTAGTGTTTATTATACAGAAGATCTTTGCTGCATTCCAGCTACTATAATATATTGTAAAGAGCTATGTAGCACTGGACATGGCTAAAATTTCCAAATACCTACCTTTGTGGGTAGCCAGTGCAACTTAGGTGTTTAATTTATTTGAACTCTTGGCTTGTACTTTAGACAACATTTCAGCAGTGCCACTGTACTTCTTTGCTATTTATTATTGCCTTTAAATTAATTTTACATATGTTTTCAAGAATTTTATTGTTGTTACTTAATTTTTAAACCTAAAATAAACATATTACGAGTTCATTTGGATACAACTTATTTTGCTGAAACTGAAAACTGAAAACACTGTAGTAAAATAATTTTTAAATAGGTGAATAGTGCCGTGGGACCCGTGAACAGTGCATGAACAGTGTCTTTTGTCCTCTGCACAGTGCTCACATGTGATGTTACTATTCACGGGCTGAAAAAAAAAAAAAAACGGATGGCAGAATATGCAAACATGGGTTTGGAAACGCAGATCCAAACCCACACTATGTCTAAAAATATTAATTAACTAATTAATCGCTGTACCCTAGACATGTCATTCCTAGTTTTTCCAAAAATGTAGTACTCCCGTAGTCGTAGCAGTATTGTACCCGTACCCGTGTAAATACCGTGCAACTTAGGCAAAGAGAAACCAAAGCAAGATTACGAAGAAAAAAAATCCAAAAAAATTATTTTATTGGTTACATTTAGACAAGTAAATGCAATATAACTAGCTCGAGTAGAATAGAACAAAACATTGAGTTTAAGTCATAAATAATGTTATCGGCCAAAAAGACTATTTTATACACAATCCACTATTGGCCCATGACTGGATAGTAAAGTAACAAGGACAAAGTAAAATATCCATTTAAAATAGGACTTGTCAATGTCAAAGCATAAGAATTTCAAGCTCACCATTTCTTTTCAATCTAATATATCTTTGGAACTCTGTACGAGCTGTTGTACCATACTTCCTTATATCCTCACTTTCATCATTTGTGACCTAGAAAGATGGGAAGAAAAATCAGTATAAAGTACATAAAATAACAACATATATGAATAAATGATTAACAGAATAACACATACAGGTGGCAGATCAGATATTGTGTTCTCAAGACAAAGAGCCTCTTGCAGCATACAATGCTCATCAATAACAGAACCAACATGTATTTCCTGAGGTTATGACAAACTCTGTAATTTTTTACCAAAGCTGAGAATACAAAGGCAAATAGAAAAACAAAACTCACCTCAAATTCATTTGGAATGAATTTTCTCGCATTGACCTTATGAGTTGGCAACGGATATTGAGGCAATTTCTGAACAATGAAAAATGATCATTAAAATCAAATATCTTATGATTTAATGATACACGTCACATCCAGATTAATTTGTTAGGAATCCATAGCCAACCCCAGAATTTGAGACTAAGGCTTTGTTGTTGTTGTTGTTTCTATATCTTACGATTTAATGATATAAAAATATTTATATATTTACTACCTCTGTAGGACAAGCACCCCACAAGAACACCCGCATCCGAAATTGTGGCAAACCATAAGATCCTGCAGCCATCATACCCAACCTTGCTTGATAATTCATGGAAACAAGACGTCCTATGGCATAACGCCCCAAAAAACCACCTGCAAACTTCAATATATCAACAACATTCTCCATCAAAACATATCTTGGCTTCAAGTGCTCAATGATATCCATGAACACCAGCAACTGACGGTTCTTCACATCATCTAAGGGAGCCTCTTGATTTCTAAAGCGGTTAAAACCGCTTACTCCTTGACAAGGAGGGCCCCCACAAATGAAGTCAACATCACCCTGCATAAACAACCAAAAGTTAGTAACCTCATACAGAGAACATAAGTATATGGATAAAAATTATGAAGTTGACTACCACAAAAATGAAAATGCAAGCTAACAAAGATAAATTATAAATGAAGGAGAAAATAACTTACAGGAAGTGGCAATATTTTTGACTTACACCCTTTCATCACAAATTCTTTCAGTTTTTCTTTGCATTGGCTGGTGGAAATATAAGTGAATTTATAAATGACAAAGGTGGAAAAAATAAATTAAGCAAAACGATAATGATAATGATGGTGATGGTAAGCAAATGCACTACCTTAAGCCCTCAATAGGCTCCCAAGTGTCCTCACTAGAACCATAACCCTTCCAACGAACCTGAAGTATTTCATACATAAATGATAATTATTGATATATAAATGAACCCAAATTTTGCCAAACAAAGTTGCCTGTTAACATAAAGAAAGTAAGCAATCCTTGCAGATACGGGGGATTGAGCAGCAAGCCTTACAAGCAAAAGGACTGATTTCTGTGGCAGTTATATGTAATATTTAACCTCCTAACTTATTAGTTACTAAAACATTATGGAGAACAAAGAAAAAAGAAACAGTCATTAAAATTTGTTTAATACAAGATACATAGCCGTGAAACTAATCAAGTATATGTCATGTATGCCTTTCAACAAATTTGAGGTCTACCATACCTTAAAGTATAATCCAGGTTTCTTTATCTTATTGGGATCACCATAGCAGACAGCTAATAAATTTTGCACTTCAAAGTCCACATCTGGAACCATAGAGCCTTCATCACCATCATCATCCTCCTCTTCATCATTATCATTGTCATCAGCCCTTTCTAGATCAAAATTCTGTTCTGGTAACTGATCTGATCCAAACAATGAGAAATCCTCACACAGCTTTGTCCATGCTTTCAATAAAGCTAAAAAGTCTTCCGCTGCTTCATTTCTCACCTGATCAGCAGTTACAAAATATATATTTAAATTCACAAAGAAATAGATAAAAATATAAAGAACAAAGAAAGAATACTAAGTATTACCTCAGTTTTAGCATGATTCAACCTCAAACTTTCACAAGCATGAGGATTTATGTCAACAGCCCACCTCTTTATAGCCAAATACAGACTTATAGTGTTAATGAGCATGAATGAATAAAATAAAATCAAAATAATCCAAATGTTTCTTGAAAACTTACAGGGAGAAGTTTAACGCCTGATATAACTGCACCTATACTAAGACCTGTAGACATGGCACCACAACCAGAGTATAGATCCAATAAAGTCATCTCTGACTTTTTTGACTCTTCAATGGCAACAATAGCATCACCAATTGGGTGGTTTGACTTGGTATCACTCGAAATTGATGATCTACTCCTTTCCGTTTTAGACTGCTCTAAGTTATCTAAGTGAGCAATCTAAATAAGTTAGTAAAAATCAAATTTCATTAAGAATAAAAATTATTGCTCTTTCAACTGATAATAAATAAATAAAATGACCCAAAATAGTAATAAATTACCAATGACAATGTTTGCAAAAGTCAAATATGATAATGAGTATTTCATATCATAATAAAGGTCGCAAGGAGGGATTGTTTTCTCCTTAGTAACCAAGTCAACCTGTACGAAAATTAAATTTGATCATAAAATTTTTAACAAACATGCACAGGTTAACAGCTATTGTAGGAAAACAACTATGGTAGTTAATAAGCACCCTTACATTTGGGGAAACTAGAGCAATTTTCACTTTAGAGACAATGCAATTTAATGGATTTTCATCCTTTATATCGGATAAAAACACTCTTCTTTTGTCAATAAGTTCTGCATGGTCCTTGATAACCTATAAGCATCCAACATTTAAAGATCAATGAACTAGATAAATCCCACCCCTAAAAAGAAAAAAACATAGATATATTATATGAAATAGACAAGTAGAGTTTATCTTACGGTGTCTTCTGCCCTGTAAAACCATTGAGCTGTAAAATATAGTTCTCTGTCAATTCCCTCAAACAACTCTATAATTCTTGCAATATAGTTGGGTTTTCCATCTTCAGCCTAAAAGCAGTAAAACCAACGTATAAGCAAATAAATGATAGAAAGTAGAGACTGATGGGAAATTCAAACAACCGATTTTCAAGTAATCCATAGAATTTAGCATCATCAAAAGTTAACCATTGAGATGCAGTTATATCATCTACATTCCTTTAACCTTTTTTTTTAATAACCTCCATTGATTTCTCTTTATTAATTCTCCGTTTGATTGTTAAGAAATCGCAAAAATAAATACTTAGATCTTAGAATAAAAAGAATCTCATTGATTTCACTTCTGCTATTTTCATCATTAGAACTTAAATGTAGAAAGAAAGAGGAAAGCAAACCTCAACCAATTTTAACCAAGAATTCGTTGTACATGTATTAAGCATTAATGCAGGATCTTCTTTTACAAGGTATTAAGTTAATTGAAACTTTTGTGATTAACTTTAAGTTTTGTGTTCCTGGAATTTCTTTGAAACCAAACAGAGTTTGAACCTTTTGTTTAATTTTTTGATAAGTAATCTACTAATATCAACCCTTCTATTGGGTGGCCCATAAATATCAATTTACAATCAAAGGTATACATGCAATTCAAAAGTCTTGCTAAATCATAAATTAAGTCAAAACATACTGAAATTATGGGACGAAACTCATAATCTCATATAAATCAATTCAATGCAACACCGTATCTCCATATGGTAATTGAAGCCAAACAAGAGCAAACCAAATGCAATTCATTCCTCCATTTGAAAGGAACGGCAGCTCACTCAATCTTATCTCCTTTGTGTGCCAAGCCTACTGTAGTTATACATATTTCTATGAATTCCATCAACATCCATTACCCATCTTCAAAACAATATACACAACCTAGAACCAAATTGCTCATTAAAAATACCATTATCATGCAACAATTTCAACAACAGGATGAAAAAATAAAGTTGGATCCCTCCTAGACCCATATCAAATCATTTCAAACAACCCTAAAATAGGCCATTTAACATCACACCCAAGCTTCCAAGACATAAATCATTGCAATAATTCACCGAAAGTTCAAATAAAGTGAAAAACATTATTTGCAAGCACAAACTTTTGGCTACAGGGTTTCACCACCAAGACCAAGCCTCCCAAGGACATCCAAACCCTAAATTTCAACATCCAATCACCCCTAGATCATCAATACCCATCAACTCCAAGTTACCATTTTTTGCAATGAGTAATTTCATTTATCAAAAGAGAATAGAATATAATTGAACCAACAAACAACAAAAGCAACACAAGTAGCAAAGATTGCTGCAAACTTAACCTACTTTAGCCATTAGCCAAGCAATCTACCACAAAGTAACCTTATTCCTTGCATAATATCGGACCAACTAGTTGGGCTCTTCCTGGAAAAACACAATCTTAAAACTTGCTGTCCAATTCCTTTAGTGAAATGTTAGTTAAAAATAAATTATCTCTACACTCTATCTTTTCTTGGCAAAATACATATATTTAATTTCCATTAGAGTCCCACTTAGCTAGCCTATCTGATTTGGTTAAGCTATACTTAACAGACAGCCTGCTTATAGGTGTCGAGGAATAGCATAAAAAAAAGATCATTCTTCACCATTCAACAAGTATTCGTCGGGTTCAAAACTCATTCCAAGCTAAATTACCAATGAAATATTGGAGAAGAAATCTAATGAACTGTCATTTCCCCCAAAGTTGCTTGATGCTAAGATATGCACCTTGCATAGTGACTAGACTTTTAGTCATCAACACCACAAATCATTAAAGTGCATTTGGAAGAAACTTTTTGCAAAATATTTTATTTGCTTATTTGCTGAAATTTGATTATAGTATAGTTGTACCTATAAAAAGTGAAACTTTAAAAAGTTGTACAAAAGCAAAATAGCTAAAAAAAAACTAATGCCAAACAGACTCTAAATCATTTGCAAAATGTTAGGAATGCTATAAGCATATGGATAATAATTATTGTATTGAGATTTAGTTAGTTACAATTCCAAGCATGTTAATCACATTTAGCACATGCTGGAATTATTAATGCACATGGGAAATAATAGAACCAATAGGATGAGGCCATGTGGGCCAATGAGATTAGAGATAATCTCCTATAAATACATTATTGTAATTCAATATTAGATATCAATTGAAAAATAAACTAATTTCTTAGTGCATTAGTGCATCTCTCTCTCTCTCTTAATCTCTCTCTTTCTCTATGGAAGGTGATTACCTCAAATTAAGTCAATTTCCCTACAATTCCCATCAATCCCCCTATAATTCCTATCCAATCCCATTAAGAACCACTAGGTTCCTAACATTTGGTATCAGAGCCAACCACCACCCCTAGTAATCGGGCATAGCTCATTGAGTGTGGTATCAAATAAGTTGCAGCTTTGTGGTCGGATCCTAAAAGGGACGACCTAGAGGCTAGATTAAAATAACTGATAGGTAAGTAGAGCCGCCAAAAGAGAAAGGGCTACCATTAGGTCAGTGTCGTTAAAGTGAGCTATCGTGGATGTTGGCTACGGAACATGGTGGTATATCATGATCCTAATATCCCACATGGATTAATTGTAAGCTTAACCATGTGTTTATAAGTTTTTAGACACCCTCCTTTTGCAAGCCGGTTTTTAAGAGTGAGTTCTACCCATGGGTTCCTAACACAAAACATATATGAGATAGCTGCACCTTAGTACACTTTGCATGGAATTCAAGCATTTTTTGACCAAACATGAGATATTTCTCATGTGTCAATAGCTGTCAAACAGTTCAGAACATAAACCCAATTCACTATTTCATATGCTCTGCATCAAGTTTACCTTAATGGTGCATTTAGCATGAGGAGAATCTCTATGGAAATTCTTTAGCACTTCTTGTGCAAGCAATAAGTTCTCTCCAAAGTTCAATGTTGTTAAAAGCGCACTTAAAGCTAAAATTTCAAAGCCCCAAAATTTTAGCACTTCACTTGGCCAAAGTAAAATTTAGTCACTTTATTATGAATGGATCCACTTGGCCAAAGCAAAGCTCATCCAATGAATGAGGCACCCTTCTCTAGTGCTTTTTGAAGAAGCACAAAACATGCGTACGAATGCTTTTTTTTTTTTTTTTTTGCTAAGAAAAATATGAATCATAAAAAATTATCTACTCAATCTTGACAAAGATGACATTTACCATTGATTAATTATACAAATATATTCCTAACATACTGTACTAGACAACAATTTTTTTGTTTACATGTCAAAAGACATGAACAGGGTTAATTTACTATTCTTTTGCTTTTTGGTCTTTGCCTTTGGGCACACAAGAATTATAAAAAATGTTATGTTTAAACTCTAAATTAGTGGATTAGTATCATATTGTCTATTGATAATCATTTTCAAATTTACTATAAGAAATTGAACTAGTTTTCGTAATAATTTGCAAGTGATGTTATAGTCATCAAGATCCAATCCTATTCAAGACCTAAGTCTTTCATGTAACTCCAATAAAGTCTTATTGTATCTAATCATACTTGAAGTGCAAGTAAAGTAATCTTAATCTTATTCTTAGTCTTTCATATGACTATGTTTTATCTATTCTAATACAAACAAAATCATCCATATACCTGAACATAAGCATCATCATTAAGATTATAAATAGAGCCATCTATCATTGCTTGAGTATAGTGGCATCTTGCTTGCAAAACCTCCTTCTCTTCACTCTTTGATCCCCTACACCAATGTCACCAACCAAAATGTTTAAACCCATAATAATCCCATCAAATAATTCAAAATCCTCTTAACAAGGAAACTCACTCTTCTTTGCTCCCAGCTACCTCCACTCTCTTCACCTTACTCTAAATCAAAAATAGAAAACAACACATTAAGAAAAAAAATAACAAAAAACAAAGATTTTGAAAGCAATGAGGTAGTAGTGAAAGGGGAATGGGGGGTCCACCTTTGATTGGTAGCGGTGGGGCCATCTGTCGCTGGCTTCGGTGTCGGGAAGGGGTTTTCCGACGAAACAAACGTCGGAATTTGTTGTGTCGCGGTTTACATTTTTTCTCCGCTTAGTCGGTACCAAAGGAGAAATCAATTCATCGTTCTCACTTTCTTTGGATTTCGTCGCCATTTGAGACTTCAGAGAGTTGAGAGAGAGAGTCTAGCTGAGTAGAGAGAGAAGTAGAAAAAACTAAAAACTACAAAAAGAGAAGAGGTGGAAATTGGTATGGGTTTCTTTGAAGTTTAAGCGGGCTTTTCAAATTTTTTATTAGTTTTTTTGACTTTTTGCGGATTGGGCGGGAGCAAAGATTCCGGGAATTCGGGGGTCAGCTATGGTGCACACCCAACCAATTATGTTGTGCCACGCATGTGACTTTCTTTTAAATTCTTTACCTCTACTTTTTCAACATTTTTTTTTAAGACCAAAGTCAATGTAAAACAGTAAAAAGTAAATTGACAAGTAGGCAATTCATTTCATTAGGAATGACAACGGGTCGGGTTCGGGCCGGGTTTTTCTATATCCAGACCCGACCCGCGGGCCAAGACCCATGGCCCGGACCCGACCCGTTAACTAAGCGGGTTTTTTTCTCGGGCCCCGGACCCGCCTCAGCCGGGCCCTGCGGGCCCCACGGGCCCCGTTAAAGGACTGAGCCCAATTCGTGGCCCAACAAAAAAAAAAAAAAAATTTCAGATCCAAACACAAACACAGATCCAAACACAATCACAAACACAAACAAATAAATCACAGACACAAATTTCAGATCTACATTTTCCCTTTCAAAATCACAATCCAAACAAAAATTTCAGATCTATGATTTTCATTTTTCCCTTTCAGAAATCATAAACACAAACACAAATACAAACACAAATTCACATGATTGAGGCGAACTGAACCCAGAAAAAAAAATAGAAAAAAGAAAAAAAATGGAGACACTGCGAGATCGGTGACGGCGAGGACGAAACGGAGTTGAGACTTGAGAGAAACGGAAACGGCGAGGACGAAACAGTCTCCTTCCCTTCTTAAATCTGTCGGAACGGCGAGGATCTTTAGCTCTTCTGGTATCGGTACTTCCATCTGTCATAAACGGGAGTCCTGCTAGCTTTTTTCTGATGAGTTCGTGATGTTCATCACGCTATACATACGGCTTGTGGCTGTGCGTGTGAGATAACTGAGAGATGAAGAGATGAGAGGCAGTGATTGAGAGAGCTGAGGAGATGAGAGGCGTGAGAGGCATGAGAGGCTGAACTGAGGAGAGGAAATGAAAATTTAGGGTTTAACTGTATATATATATATATAGGAGGGTAATTTAGTAATTTTATATATAATATAACCGGGTCTTAACCGGGTCGGGTTTCGGGTTTTTTATAAAACCCAGACCCGACCCGGACCCGCTTCAGGTTTTTTTTTAAAAACTCATACCCGACCCTATTCTTTATCGGACCGGATAAAATCCGGCCCATTAGGGTCGGACCGGGCCGGGTATCCGCGGGTCGGATCTAAATTGCCATCCCTACATTTCATGATTTCATCTGTGGTAAAATACATTTAGAACCTACTTATTTTATTGAAATTGAAATTTTTTACTGAAAATATTATAGATAAAGATAAAAATTAGTTGAAATAGTACAATAAAACTCATGAATAAAATCAAAAAGTGTAATGAAATCCATAAATATTAGTAAAAATAAGCTGAATGGTAAAATAAATTGACAAAAATAATCTTTTCCAAACGGACACGTGTATCCGAAGGAATAAACTGAAAATTTCAGTTTATTTACAATTTTGGTTTATTTTTGCTACTATTCATGGGTCCTATTGCACTTTTGGTACTACTTATAAGTTTCACTGTACTGTTTAGCTAACTTTTACTTTTATCTACAGTATTTTTAGCAAAATGTTTTCAGTTACAAACTAAATAATCTATTCTCAAATGAACAAGCAATATTATCTTTTTTGAAAGTAGTGAGGATAGTTTTGACGCAAAAAAATATATAAGTGAATAATCAAGAAGTCGTTTGGTAACGTTGTTTGTAGACTGAAAATGTTGTTTAAAATACAATACTAAACACCCCCTTAAGTTTCTTAATCCAGATTCATTGTGTAATATTCTATTTAAAATAAATCATTGTTTGAATGTGGAAGCAGTGAATGTTGCAGTAGTCATAAGTTAAAACTATCGATTAAATGTGGGATATGAAACTTTTTTTTTTTTTTTTTTTTTTTTTTGAGAAGTAGGATATGAGTGTCTCATGAACCAAAAAATGTAATAGTTTGACACTTTGACTAGAGACCGTGACACCACTTTCTTATAATAATATTTTTATTTACAAAAAAATTGTTTCAATGTCTATTTTACGTATTTATCTTTTTATTTTCTTCCAATTTATCTTTTAGCCATTAGTCAAAATGTATTTGCCCTCAATTTGTGTTTTTGGGAAAATAAGTTTGAACTAAACATTAAGGTATTGACATCAAATTGTTAATAATATGGTCTAGATACATGCATAACCAAAACAGATATCGACAATATTGTTCCTACTTTTCATGACCAAAAAGGAGATCAAAAGTACATGAATTTTCCTTATATACAAATAGCAAATAAGAGAACAGGTTAAATGAAAAAGTCAGGGTCCAAATGAATAACTAAAATGTCTTATATCTTCCTTCCTCGTAGATCAGGTTTTGGCCAATTTCTATTGCATTTTGAACACTACTTCAGTACTTCCTCTTACATAGCTATAAAGCTCACTAATATCAAACTCACCATTTATGTGAGAAGAGGAAACATTGCTCTTAGAATATTAATTAATTTTAGGAGGGAGAGGGCAAGTTCAAAAAGATTATGATACAGCAGAGCATGATTATTGCAAGCCATACAGAAAACATGTCCATACCAAAAAGCAGTTCCCCCTTTGAATTGAAATGAATACATCATAGCAGATACAAAAAGATGACTATTACATGAGCAGATGATCTTTTACCACAGAAAAATCATGTACCTAGTGATGAGCACAGTATGATCTCAGATTAGCTAATCAACTAATGAGCCGGGAGTATGGTAGACTAATGCCAAAAGATAAAAATACCATTAGAATGTCCGACGAGTGAGGTGGTAGACTAATACCAAAAAATAAAATTATGTGATCTGATAGTACTCCTGGCTCTACCTGCCTGAGGTGGCAATATTTCTCTCTCAATTCATTCATATACTGCCCTCTTAATTCATTCAGCTAAAATGCCACGGGCCTTTTGCCGTGCAGGGATGGTATTATAGATATCCTGGACAACAGCTTCAAGTTTGGGACCTTCCAATCAGGGCTTTATATTACCACCAAGATGATTCTCAAAAGAGGAGTTGGGCTCTGATGCAGAGTGCCTGAAGGAATGCTCTAGTATAATATATGCATGCAATCTTCTCTCTGGACAAGAAGCGTTCATTGTCAACTCAAAACAACAACAGAACCTACATCAGGAAGTCAGGGGATGTCACTTCTGTAAGCACCATCCAGAAAGAGAAACATGCAACTCTTTTTCTTTCTTTTTTTTGATAAGAAGTTTTAGTCCCAAGGGAAAGGGAGATTCTAAAAGCAGGCAACAGCTCTATTTGTATAGCTAGACAAATGATAAAATAGCCATACATCTATAAGTGATGCATAGAAAGACGCATGTCATGTTATTTCCAAAGTTGAACAGAGAAGCATGATCAAACAAAATTTGATAAGAATACAGACAAAATCAGAGCAATGTGTATATTAATTAGAGACGCAATAAGTTCATGTGGACATATGTCAAGCATAATCATGATTCATGAAATCATTTTTATTTTCATAAATGACATGTCATTTTGATTTTGGTTAGGTTGCCAGAAAATGTCATTATGTTTAAGGCTTTTAGGAAAAGGAACATATGCAACAGCTTTATAAACAAACCTAGTCATACATGGATGTACAAATAGCCAAAAACCAGGTAGTTATCATGACTAAAGGTGTGGAAATAGCAACATTTAAGCATCAACATAGATAGGTGTTTCTAGTTAAACTTTAATTCGAAAGGCCACATACTCAGGGAAAAAGAGTGCAAAATCATGTCTAAACATAAAGAGATGGCATTCAAGCTTTTATTCACTCAGAACACCTAGATTTAAAGGAGGTAATATGCACATTGCACACTTCTCTCAAACACCATTCAATCTCTAGATCAACTCATTTGTCTATAATTGAAAAACATACCAGTTAGATAATATTGCCTTGTTCTTTAGCTTTCTTCACCCACTTAAGTGTACTTTCCAACGTTGAGTAAGCGGCAACATCCGTTAAACTCTTACTCTCAACTGCATAATCAAATACTTCATAAGCCTCTGCTATCCTCCCTTCCCTACAAAGTGCCCTCACAAAGGTAGCATAAGCTGCAGTCTCAAGCTTCATATCCCCCGCTTTCATTACCCCATACAGCTCCTTCGCTTTCTCTAACAGTCTTGCCTTACACAATCCATGAAGCAACGTACTATAAGTACACGAATTCGGACTACACCCCCTCACTTCCATCTCCTCCAACAACGCCAACGCACCCAACGCATCCCCTTCTCGACACAACCCATTCATCAACGAAGTGTAAGTAACAGTGTCCGGGAAATGACCCTTTTCCGTCATAACCCTTAAAATCTTCTTAGCTTCTTTAACCCGTCCAGACTTCGATAACCCAAAAATCAAAGTATTGTATGTAACCAAATCAGGTTCCACACCCTCCTCCTTCATTTCATTATAAACCCCAATTGCCTCACTCCCGTTACTCAACATACAATAACCCTTCATAATAGTATTATAAACAAAACAATCAGGCTTAAACCCTTCCTTCTTAAGCACTTTGACCAACCTCGTGGCCTCGCGGAGATTCTTCATATTACACACATTATCAATCAATATTGTATAAGTAACAAGATCAGGCTTCAAATCAAAATTATCTCGCATTTCTTCAATAAAATCGTCAATCAAACTCAAAGACCTAGCCTTGCATAGATGCTTAATAATAAAATTATAAGTATAAGTATCCGGAACAGAGTGTTTTGATGAAAATTCTTTTACCAATTCGACAGCTTGGTCTACGCGACCGGCCGAACAGAGCGAGCGAATGGCAATATCAGCAGTGACCTTATCGGGTGCGAAGCCGTGGTTGAGCATGAGATTGAGGGTTTGGTGGACAGAGGAGAGGGAGGGATCAGGTGCTTTGCAGGATTGGGAGAGTAATATGTGGAAGGTGGATCGGTCGGGAGAGAAAGAAGGGTGTGATTTGATCATGTGGTTGAGGAGAGAGATGGAGTCTTGGACGGTGGAGATTGAAGAGTAGGATTGAAGGAGAGAGTTGTGGAAACGGAGGTCAAGTGGGAATTTGGGGTTGGTGGAAATAATTGAGTTGAAGAGCTTTTTGGCGTCGGAGAGGTTTGGGGATTTGAAAAGGGTTTGGATTTGGGTTTGGGTTTGAGGAGAGTCGTGGGATTTGGTTTTCCTGGTGGTTGGTTTTCTGGGAAAGTGTTGGGGATTGTGAGGTGGGGTTGTGGTTGTGGACTCTTTGGGAATGAGTGAAGAGGATTGCTTTTTCATGAGAGTTGTTGCAATTGCCGAACGGAGTGATGGTGGAACCTTTCCCATTTTCTTCTTTCTTCTTCTTCTGCTTTTCCTTTTCTCTGTTACTGGTGAAGGAGTGCTAGGGTTTTGGCAGGGTTTGAGATTTGGGGTAAAGTTCGAAGATGCCTCACTGCATCCGTTTTCTTTTGGGCTTTGCGCCTAATAGACGGTCTGTCGTTTTACGCCTAGTAAACCAGTTTAGCTACCAACTTGGCTCTCACTAGACTTCAAAAATAAATAAATAAAAAGTTGGCTCTCACTAAAAGAAATTAACATGATTATATATTTTTAAAATATAACTATTGGATTACTCATTATTTTTATATTCTTAATATATATGTCAAATTCTGTACTAATTGGATATTATTTACTATTCGATTCATGAACTTATTTTTTAGGTATAATTCTATACTATAAAAATGTTTGATTGATGACATAGAATTGATCTTACAAAAATTTTGTAATAATGGATGATATTAGAATAAAATCCAATACAAAGGTAGATATGTCAAAATTGACGTTCAATTAAAAAAAAGTATTAAATGAAGTTGTAAGTATTAGTAATTGTGATCATGGTTGTCAAAATTGCGATTTGGATTGTAGGATCACAAGATTTTTCCATCCCACCTCACCAAAACGTTTAGAATCACACTAAGATTGTAAAAATGGTAGTATCATATGGGATCCTACCGATCTTACCAAAACATCAGTTTTTGGCTTTTTTTTTTTTTAGGGATAAATTTTTTATTTTGATGAAGTTTTAAGGGTTTTTATTTTTCTATGTTATGATTGTATGTGTTAGTAACTGTGACTCATAGGTGACATAAATTGGAAATCCAATCAAGGTTACTTTGGTCCTTCACTCAATATTCTCATCAAGCTCATGGTGGTTGAGTCCTTGGTGTTTGCTCCATTCTTTGCATCTCGTGGAGGCTTGATTTTCAAACTCATTTAAAATGGAGGTTCTATGTAGTAGGTTTAATTCTAGTGTATCTTTCCACTCGTGGGGCAGTAAAGTTGATGAATTTCTTAAAGAAATAAAATAAAATAAAATAAACTCCAAACTCTCAAGCTCAGCACTTCCTCAATTTGATCTCTTATTTTTTTTAAATTTGGTCCCCTCCCAAAAGACCAAATGGACTAAAGAGGACATGATTAGACCGAATTAGACTAAAGAGGACTGAACTGGACCAAAGTATACCTAATATGACCAAATTAGACCAAAATAGACCGAATGAGTTCATCTAATAGAAGATAGTAGACCATAACACTACTTTACAAAGCTCTTAACCAATTGACTTCTACTTAACCATATTACACTCATCTATATCTTTATTTATTTTCACTATATTCCTTCAATAAATCTTAAAAATAGTTTAAAATTTGAAACTGTGGTTAAAAGCCTCCATTTTAGTAGCTTCTGGTTTTTATAATAGTTTATTATCCTGGTTTCTATAATAGTTATATTGCTTTCCTTCACATCAAAAAAATATATATACAGTAATAGATAAAAATTATATTTCATTTATTAAAGAAAATAAAAATAAATAAATAAAAGAGTTAAAAAATATATAATAATAATAAAAAATAAAAAAAAATAAAAAAAAACCCAAACTCTCAAACTCAGCACTTCTTCCATTTGAATTTTGATCTCTTATTTTCAAAAACTATAGTCCCCGTCCCAAAAGACTGAATTGGACAAACTAGATCGAATTGGACCGAAAAGGACCGAATTAGACCGAACTGGATCAAAGGGACATAATGAACCGAAGAGAACTAAATGGACCAAAATCGACCTTATTAGACCAAACTGGGATAGAGTAGATTGAACTGGACCAAAATTGGCCTGAGTGGACTGAAGAAGACTGAACTACACTGAAGAGGATCAAACTAGATAAAAGGGACCAAACTGGAATGGACCGAACTACTTCATCTATTAAAATATGGTAGACTGTAAGTCTGTAACACTAAGTTACAAAGCTCTATTTTTCCTCAACAACAAAAAAAAAAGTTACAAAGCTCTTGACCAATTATTGACTTCTAATTAACCATATTCCAATCATATACATTTTAATTTATTTTCAATATATATAATCCTAGAATAAATCTTAAAAACTGAAAACCGTGGTTAAAAACCTCCAATTTTTTATAACATATTCTCAGAGTTGTATTGAAAATTACTTGGAACGTTAGTAATTTCAATTATAGGAGGGGGAGGGAAAGTTTTAAAAGCCTAGGGGCCACAATGCCCCCTAGTGAATGAAATTCCTTAAACATGATTTGAAGAAAAACTTTGTCAATTAATTAAAAGCCAGATATTGTGCATTATGTTTAGGTCACATCACTTAACTAAGAGTTTTGTAACCCAATGGCATTACTTGGTCTTCTTTATAAGGATAACCATTGTTCAAATCCACTCCCCTGCCTATTGTTTTTTTTTTAAGAGATTGTTAGGTATTGAATTATAATAGAAATAAATAAATGCAAGCTACCTATTAGCAGTAGCACATGACATGCTTCCATTATGTGGTTCATTAAGTACATTAAAATCATTAAGATAATCCGCTTTGTTTGTGTGTATAATTTTACTATTGGTCCTTTAGCTCCACCACTGATTTCATTCATTCCATTTTATGGCAGTTCTTAAAAAGCATTAGCATATATGTTAATCACATTACTCATTAGATATGTTAATTGCATAACTCACAGGATTCTTGTTGAGTAGTTGTAAGGACCCGACCTTGATTTCCAAAACTCAGCACATGGACTGAATATGGCCCAAGAAGCCCACAACAATGAATTTGTAGAGGAATGGGTTAAAACATTGGACTTTAGTTAATCAAACAGCATTATAGATAGGCTTGATGACACAAAGGTAGACATGGACTATTATGAAATGCAGAAAGAATGTTCTCGGCGAAGTCCGAGGACAATAGTTCTAATACAATGTTCTTAGAAAGTGTTACAAGTTTGATTGAGGATTGCTACAGTGTTTATTCTCTCCAATTTCCGATCCCCTTTCTTGTTCTTTTCTCTCCCCTTTTATACTCCCTTCTCCCTTTACCTCAACCGTCCACCTGTATGCTAGATGGTTAGGGTTGATACTTGTCCCATCAGTCCTTCTCATCAGTCTTCAAGTAGTAGCTGTAAGGCTGAAATACACTGCTCAAGCATCACTTCTACATTAATGCGGCCAGGGGATTAGCTGCAATGCATTTAATGTGGAGGCAGCAGCTGTCTCCATAGATATTTTGGGGTTCATCCTTATCTCATATCTCTGCATTGCTCGTCCACCTTAAACAAATTTTAGGGATAGCCATTTTTGTTGTAAATCCATTTCTTAGGACCTCCGCCAAGCTTGGCCGAGGAAGTTTTCATCCTCGGCACACTTTCCAGAGCCTTTAAGACTAAAACCCCAATATTTCTTCATCAGTGTAATTTCCTCTGACGAAGACATCTCATCCTCGGGCGGATCTTTGTCCTCGGCTTAGGCCATAGGCCCAACATATGAATAAATAATGCACTTTTAGGCCCAAGGACCCTACAATAGCCCCTCGAGATTCCCCTTTCTGTCTCCTCGGGAAGAAAAGAGGATTTTGATAACTCCAGATTAGCTCCGCGCCCATTTCGTTCCTCTTCTGCTTATGAAGACGCCTTTTTGTTTGCCCAAAACGCGTTCTTGACACTACGGCATTTAAGGCACGTCATTAATAAATTCTGACGGCTCTTTGTCCCCCACGTTCTACGGCATGATGCGAATCGTAAGGCTGAGGGCTTCGTTGGGAATTGAGCAGGAATTTTCCCGCTCTCTGCTCTCATTGGTATAAATACCAATTAAATCAACTTTTTCCCTTACTTTAGCATTCATTTCATTCTAGCACTCATACGTTGAACCTACACACCTTTTCAACCTTCCTAAGCCTTTAAAAATACTAAGGACCCATCCGAGGACACCTTTGCTCTCTTCGTAAGTCTTCTTAAACTTTTGCTCTTTAAGTTTCTACATCCTTCTCTTTTCTTCATGTTCTTTCGTTTTCAATCTCTTTAGTTTTTCCCAGCCTTTCTTGGAAATGGGTAGATTTAAGAATTTAGTAGATTCTAAGGAAGGGATAGAAAGCTTTAGGGCTCGTTATAACATCCTTCCAGGAGTAGGAATTAGATACTGTGATGAGAGTCAATGGCACGAGGATAGGCAGGTCGGGGAGGTAGTGATCCCAATGATAGCATTCATAGAAAGAGGGATGAAAATCCCCATGGGTGGAGTCACTAGAGACTACCTTAGAGCTCATAGGTTAGTCCCCACTCAATGTGCTCCTAATATGTTTAGGATCCTAGGCTCCTTGGATGCCCTCAACGAAAAAATGGGTTTAGGTCTAACCCATCATGATGTAAATTGGGTCTATAACCTTCACCACCTAAAGGGACAGGGATATTACTTGAAATCAAGGTATCCTGAGGTTAGGCTCATTTAGTGCCTCCTCGAATCCAACAAAGGGCTAAATAAAGATTTCCTGATCTTGCCAAGGGAGTGGAGTAATGGTCTCCCTTGCCCGACGAGAGAAGGAGAACCAGGTGGGGTACTTAGACTTGGGTCTTTATGTACAAGTCCTTTCTTTGATTCATGGTATCCTTATTTCTGACAACATTTTGTTTCACTGATGGATTTGCAAACAGACGTGCTGCTAAACCGAACTTCAACCTGGTCAACAAGGATAGCCTAGACAAAATCCTTAAAGCCGAGGTATTTGTAAACTCAGACGGCCAATTATGAGTGGCTCACTTGATCCTTGGATACACGCTGATCTCGTCCAGCTTCCAGGCTCCAAAGTGCGTTATAAGGGCCAAAGATCCCCGCCTACATCAGATAAGTGTAGCTGCTCCTAGTTTCCTTCTTCTTGGTCCAAAAGTAGAAATCAAAGAAGTTACAACCCCCATTCCTGAAGGTATACCTACAATAGGGGGCCTCATCACTACAATAGACAACTAGTGCGGCCACTTCATCTTACCCCCCCAATATAGAAGGAGAGGAAGTGGTAGAGGTAGCTGATTCCGAGGACGAGTTCAAAGTCTTCAATCTAGAATTGTCCCCGGAAGCTTCAAATCCTGATCTTGGCCCTCCGTTCTCACCCTTAATTGACGAGATGTGGATACAACGCAAACCCAAGTCTACCTTGCTTGACTTGATAGAGTCACAGCCTAGGAGGGATGGGCCTGGGAAGGCTGCCCAGGCCAAGCTTCCTACTCCCTCCCAGACTAGGATTCCCACTCATTCACCCGCCCTACCCTCTCAAGTAGCAAAGTTGAAGAGAAAAAGAGATGCAAAGGGAAAGGGGATGATGGGAACTAAACAAACCCTTCCTCCCCTCGAGGACGAAGTTCAAAGGGCCCCCAAACAAGCTAAGGTGGGGCCAAAGGGAGCCAAGAAGAGAAGCGATTCTCAGATGGGGCCCCCAGCCTGGCTCCCTACCCCAATGTTGGATGGGGAACCTCTTCTCGCCGATGCCTCTATCTGCGATTTCCAAGGAGGAAAGAGTGGTTACATTGCAGACACGGTAAAGCAAGCCTTGCTCCTTCTCGGGGACATGGCTGAGCTACGAGGCTTGAGGAGACATAAGGTCTTCCTAAACCTTAAAAGATACCTTGCCCTGGTACATTCTTTTTCTATATCCTTAGTCTATTTTCTTTTAACTTCTTCCATTAATCCTTGTTGATTTCTTTGGCAGGCTGTTCAGGCCTCCTTTTGGGTAGAGGAGATTACCAATTCCTAACATAGGCAAATGATGGAAGAAGAAGGGAGGCGCAACGCTGCGGTGGAAGCTTTTCAAGTTGCTGATAAGAGTATCCAAGAGCTTAAGAGGAAGCTGCAGGAGGAGGAGAAGGAAAGGAAGTACGCGGTGGCATCTTTGGAGAGTGCAGAAAAGTAAGCTAAGAGTCAGAGGTTGTTGATGTGTACCGCCGAGGACAACCTGACCTCTTCCAAAACTCAAATCGCTGCATTAAAAAAGAAATTGGAAGATGTCGAGAAGGCTAGAGCTATTGCCGAGAAAGCCCGAGAGGAGGCAGAGAAAGCCAAAGATGAAGTTGAGCAACATGGCTATGACGTAGGCATGGCTGAGACAGAGGACACCCTTAGGGCCGAGGTCCCAGCCGTTTGTAGAACTTACTACGCCCAGACATGGGAAGAAGCCCTCAACCAGGCTGGGGTTGAAGCCTTTTCTGTGCTCAGGAGGGCAGAAAGTGTCTACTACCCGTCGACCATATGCCCTACGAGCTCTTCGGATTCTAAGGCCGACCCGGCGTCCTCGAAAGCAGCTGAAGCCCAAGGAAGTCCAACCAGAGCCCCTCCTACAGTTAACACTTCTTCTGAGGGTAGGGAGTAAGCCGAGGATACTACAAAAGCTGGAGATGCCAACCAAGGTGCAGTCCAGGGTGCTGGTTTAGCTCCAACTATTCCAGGGGATCTTCCCAAAGAAAAATAAACTTCCCAAAACATGGAGCTGGTACTGGCAACCCTTACTATACCTTCAAAAGCAGATCCTAAGGATAAGGCTCAAGTACCCCCCATAGTAGCAGATACCTAGCCTCCCAAAGATGTTAAAGAAAAACTTGTAATAAAGATGAAAAAATAATTGTATATTTTCTTTGTTAGTTATTTGCCTTCGTTAAGGACTAAACTTTAATGGAAGTTGCAGATTTTCTTTTTATGATTTTGCTTATTTTGATGGAATATAACTTGAATGACCAATTTGTCTAAGTAACAATACATGCCTTACACAAAAATATGATCAATATTAAAACAACCTGAATCTACTAAGTTAAATACCTCGGCCCAGCATAAATTTTTTTTTTTTTTTTTTTTTAAAACTTACTTAAAAATAACCTTAAAGGAATTGAGTAGTAGACCACTTTCATACAAACATGGGTATACCTGCAAATGCTTTAAGTGATGCTCATGGACATCTAATTTATACCATTATAACTGTACCCAGAATATGTCACGCTTAGTCACTTAGGTGATGGTCAAGTTGTGTTTACTTTCTTAAAGCAGAGGTGTAAGTAACCAGACTTAGAGTAATGAACAAAATTATCAATTTTCCCAAGGCATGTGGTCCGAGGATCCAGGCATGGCCAAGGTTCAGTTTGATACTTAAGTAGATGCCAATAAGTATTAATTTTCCCAAAGCAGATGATCTAAGGAACCAGGCATAGCTAAGGTTTTGTTTAACACTTAGAATAATGAACAAAGTTATCAATTTTCCCAAGGTATGTGGTCTAAGGATCCAGGCATGACCAAGGTTCAATTTGATACTTAGGTAGATGCCAACAAGTATTAATTTTCCCAAAATAGATGGTCCGAGGAACCAGACATAGCTAAGGTTCTGTTTAATACTTAGAATAATGAACAAAGTTATCAATTTTCCTAAGGCATGTGGTTCGAGAATCCAGGCATGACCAAGGTTCAGTTTAATACTTAGGTAGATGCCAATAAGTATTAATTTTCCTAAAACAGATGGTCCGAGAAACCAGGCATAGCTAAGGTTCTATTTAATACTTAGAATAATGAACAAAGTTATCAATTTTCTCAAGGCATGTGGTTTTAGGATCCAGGCATGACCAAGGTTCAGTTTGATACTTAGGTAGATGCCAATAAGTATTAATTTTCCCAAAGTAGATGGTCCGAGGAACCAGGCATAGCTAAGGTTTTGTTTAATACTTAGAATAATGAACAAAGTTATCAATTTTCCCAAGGCATGTCGTCCGAGGAGCCGGGCATGGCCGAGGTTCAGTTTGATACTTAGATAAATGTCCAGAACACATGACAAGCAATATAACAAATCCAAAATAAAGCGAAAAGAACCTCCATTAATAATAATATCTTCTTAGGTTATATACATTCCAGGGGCATGGTACAGCCCTTTCTTCTAGATCTTCCAGGTAATAAGCACCAATCCCGGCCACTAATGTAATGCGATAGGGCCTTTCCCAGTTAGGTCCCAACATTCCCCATGTTGGGTTCTTGGCTGTGCCCATAACTTTCCTTAGAACCAAATCTCCAGGTGTCAATGGTCTTAGCTTCACGTTAGCATTGTATCTTTGTTTGAGCTTATGTTGATAATAAGCTGATTGGACTCTCGCATTCTCTCTGCTGTCTGGATCTAAAGAACTTGTTCTGAGTGTGGGGAAACCGGTTTCTAAAGGGATGACCGCTTCGGCACCATAGTCATTGAAAAAGGCGTCTCTCTAGTGGATCTACGAGGTGTAGTCCGGTAGGTCCAAAGGACGTGTGGCAATTTCTCTACCCATTTCCCCTTTGCGTCGTCTAGTGTTTTTTTGAGTCCACTCACTATAACTTTGTTTACAGCCTCAGCCTGCCCATTTCCTTGTGGGTAGGCCGGAGTGGAATACCTATTCTTTATCCCAAGGTCACAGCAATACCTCCCAAAAGCTTTGCTATCAAACTGTAGCCCGTTATCCGAGATGAGAGTGTGAGGAATCCCAAACCGTGTGAAGATATTCTTCCAAACAAAATTTTTGGCATCTACATCCTTGATGTTTGACAGGGGTTCAGCTTCGACCCATTTAGTAAAATAATTTGTGCCGTCTAACAAATATCTCTTATTCCCTGCTGCTTTAGGGAAAGGCCCCACAATATCTAAGCCCTATTGAGCAAAAGGCCAAGGGCTGGTAAGGGGATTAAGAACTCCTCCAGGTTGATGGATGTTTGGTGCAAATCTTTGACATTGGTCACACTTCTTCACATAGTCTTGAGCTTCAATTTGCATGTTCGGCTACCAGTAGCCTTACGTGAGGGCCTTGTGAGACAGGGATCTGCCTCCCATGTGGCTTCCACATATTCCTTCGTGCAATTCTTCTAGGAGCTGTTCCACTGCTTCAAGGTGCACGCACAATAGATACGGGCCAGAAAAAGGATCTTTTATACAGTTTTTGGTCCTCGGACAACCAAAACCGAGGTGCTTTTCTTTGCACCATGTCAGCCTCAGACTTATTTTCGGGCAATACATCTTCTTTAAGGAATAGCGCAATAGGGTCCATCCAGCTAGGTCCCACTCTGACCTGATAAACTTGAATCATATTTCTTACTTCTCCGAAAGGTCTGTGTAAGTCTTCCACAAGGATTACCCGAGGTAAGTCCTGTGTCGAGGATGTTGCTAGTATGGCAAGAGAATCTGCATGTGCATTCTTATTTCTAGGAATTTGTGTTAAAGCAAAAGACTCAAATTCAAATTGCAAGTGTCTAACTTGGCTCAAATACTCCTGCATTCTGCGGTCCCTTGCCTCCAACTACCCTTGGACTTGGCCTACCACCAGTCTTGAATCAGAGAACATCTCCACTGCCTTTCCACCCATCTTTTAAACCATTGTCATCCCTACTAAAAGAGCCTCGTACTCGGTTTCATTATTTGTAGCCAAGAATCCCAATCTCAAGGACTTCTCGATTGTGATCCTTTTTGGGGATACCAGGACTAGCCCCACTCTAGATCCTCTGTAGTTAGCTGCACCATCAACGTAAACTTTCCATGACAAAGATTCTTGCAAGGAGATTACGCCAACCGACTTTTCATCCATGTTTTGCTCTTCTAATTTATCTTCTGATGGGGTCTCGGCAAACTCAGCTACCAAATCAGCGAGGACCTGATCTTTGACCGAAGTACGAGGCATATACTTGATATCAAAAGCCCCTAGGATCGTGCCCCACTTCGCAATTCTCCCTGTGTAATCGGCACTCCGAAGTAGGGATCTAAGTGGGAGTTGAGTCAAAACAACAACAGTGTGTGATTGGAAATAGTGGGGAAGCTTACGTGTGCCATGCACGACCGCCAAAATAGCCTTTTCAAGTGGTAAGTATCGGACTTCATCTTCATGTAATGACTTGCTTATGTAATAGACCGGTTTTTGCACACCACAATTGACACGAATCAAAACTAAACTTACTGCATGAGTGGCCACGGCAAGGTAAGCGAAAAGAACTTCATCCGTCTCAGGCCTTGACATAATTGGTGGCCGAGAAAGGTATTCTTTTAACTACTGGAAAGCCTGGGCACATTCATCGGTCCATTCAAACCCTTTCCACTTATTTAACAATTTAAAGAAAGGTCTACACCTGTCAGTTGACCGAGAGATGAACCGGTTCAGGGCGGCGATCATTCCCGTAAGCTTTTGGACCTCTTTCGCATTTCGAGGTGGTTGCAGATTGTTGATTGCCTTAATCTAGTCGGGATTGACTTCAATTCCGCGGTGCGTGACCATGTATCCTAAAAACTTGCCAGACCCAACACCAAAAGAGCATTTGGAAGCGTTAAGTCGTAGTTTATGCTTCCTTAAGATATCAAAAATATTCCCGAGATCACTAACATGCTCGGACTCTGCCTTGCTTTTTATCACCATATCATCGATATAAATCTCAATAGTTTTTTCCAATTGTGGTTCAAACATCCTGGTCATCATCCTTTGATAAGTAGCCCCTACATTCTTCAAACCAAAAGGCATCACTTTGTAATGATAGTTTCCCACAAGAGTAACAAAAGCCGTCCTCTCTTGGTCGTCCTGAGCTAGAAGTATTTGATGATACCCCTGAAAGGCATCCAAAAAGCTCATTCGAGGATGGTCCACAGTGGCGTCCACTAATTGATCAATCCAAGGCATAGGGAAATGGTCTTTTGGGCAGGCTTTGTTCAAATCTGTAAAATCTACACATACACGCCACTTTTTTGTCTTCTTCTTAACCACTACGGTGTTAGCCAACCATTCAGGGTAAAAAACCTCTTTAATAGCCCCAGCTCGCTTAAGTTTCATCACCTCGTCCTTTACATCATCCGAATGCTCCTTGGATGAACGCCGAGGTGGTTGTTTCCTCGGGATGACTAATGGATTGACGTTTAGATGATGGCAAATGAAGCTCAGATCCATTCCCAGAGCCTCATAAGCATCCTAAGCAAACACATCGATGTTATTCTTAAGAAAAATAACCAACTCTTCTTTCTCTCGAGATGGAAGCTGAGTCCTAACCTTAAAAAACTTGTCCGGATCATCACCAATGGGGAATCTCTCCAAATCTTCACATTTGGCATCCTCGGCAAACCCCCTCATTGGTAATTCTGGAGACATTGATTGCTATAAACCTTCTTTGACTATGGCCGAGGACTCAGCTATTGGCTGATGCTAAGTTGCAGACACGAGGCATTGCCTAGCCATCACTTGGTTCCCTACCAGTTCCTCAACTCGGTCTCCTGACAAATACTTAACCTTTTGATGCAGAGTTGAAAAAATGGCACCCAAGGTGTGAAGCCAGGGTCTGGCAACAATGGCTGTGTAGGGGGAGTATGCATCCACCACTATGAAATCCACTTCTACCACTTCTAAACTGGCTTGCACTGGTAATCTAATTTGACCTTTTGGGGCAACAAGTTTTCCATCAAAACCAGCGGGTGGCGAATCATAAGCGTTCTTCAAGTTTCAAGTTCAATCCTTTGTATAGATCAGGATACATGACTTCTACACAACTGCCTTGATCTACCATTACCCTTTTCATATCATACCCCCTATCCGAAGGTTGACCACTAAAGCTTCACCATGTGGTTGGATGGTCCCGATCTTATCTTCATCCGAGAAACTCAATGAAGGTCGGATCTCTACTTTGGCTCTCTTCGGCTCGGAGTTTATGTCCTCGACTAGCAACCTGGCCACAAACATCACCCTGGCAGGTTGAGAACCAGTCCTTCTAGGTGCAGCAAATATAACGTTGATTGTGCCTAATGGTGGCCTTGAAGAAGCACTCCCCTGGCCCTATGACCTCGCCTGGTCTCCCTGTCCATTGGGTTGGTACAAAAATTGTTGCAGCTTCCCCTCTTTAACCAATTGTTCCGGATGGTTCCACAATGTTCGACAATCTTCAGCGGTATGTCCTCGGTCCTGATGATACTGGCAATGGAGGCTTTGATTATGCCTCGAAGGATCTCCACTCATCTTGTTCGGCCATTTAAAATATGGCTTACTCTTGATCTTCTCCAAAACTTGATGCACCGGTGCTTGAAACACGGTGTTTACTACTTGTGGGGCTGTGGGTCTAGACTGTATGACAAAATCTCGACGAGGTTTGTTATTGTTATAACTTCCGACCTGAAATCCTTTCTCTCCTGAGGGATTACCTTGCCCTTTCCTTTATCTTGCAGCTGGTTTTCCTCAATCCTCTTATACTTGTCAATCTGATCCATTAATTGACGAATACTGGGGACAAGTTTCCCCGTCAGAGATTTCCTTAAACCGTGTCCTGCAAGCAAGTCGAGCTTGAAAGTACTGATAGCCACGTCCTTAAAATCGCCCTCTATCTCATTGAACATCTCCCAATATCAGTCCGAGTATGTTTTCAGAGTTTCGCCCTCTCTCATGGATAGAGATAGCAAAGAAGCCAAAGGACGAGGCGCCCTACTGCACGTAATAAAACGGGACCCAAATGTCTGGGTGAGTTCCTTAAACGAATTGATGGATCATGCCCTCAAACCATCAAACCACCTCATCGCCACAGGCCCCAAACTGGACGGAAAAACCTTGCACATTAGAGCTTTGCTCTTAGAGTGTACCGTCATCTTTTGATTGAAATGGCTGACGTGTTCAACAGGGTCCGTTTTGCCATCATACAAGGTGAAAGTGGGTTGAGTGAACCATCGAGGAAATCTTCCTTCCTCAATCCAGCGGGTGAAGGGTGATTTAGAAACTTGATTGAGTGCTTTATTCATAGCATCATTCACCAGGCCTCTCGAAGACGAATTGTTGTTTCTACGGCTACGGCAGTAATCTTCGTCATACAAGAAATATTCATTGGGGGGAGTTATTGACCTTTGCCTATAATCTTGATCTTCTGCATCGTCGGAAGAATAGTTAGAGTTGGAGGGAGCTCACCTTCTGCGCTCATGGTGTAAGCTTCTCTTTCGGTGATCAATCTCCTTCTGCATGTTTCTGGCATTTTCCTCCTGAGAGATATGGTTTTTGCCTCGAGACCGACTCTTGTTGGTGTGCATAGTGTACACACTTCCCTCCCGATCTCTCTTTTGCTCAAGTTCACGAAAATGATTTTGATGCTGAGAGCCCATAGATTTTGCTGGATTTGGACCTAATCCTACCATCCTTGAGCGTCTAACTCACTATTGCACTAGTGATCCCCACAAACGGCGCCAATTGTAAGGACCCGACCTTGGTTTCCAAAACTCAGCACGTGGACTGAATATGGCCTAAGAAGCCCACAACAATGAATTTGTAGAGTAATGAGTTAAAACACTGGGCTTTAGTCAATCAAACAACATTATAGATAGGCTTGATGACACAAAGGTAAACATGGACTATTATGAAATGAAGAAAGAACGTCATCGACGAAGTCTGAGGACAATAGTTCTAATACAATGTTCTTAGAAAGTGTTACAAGTTTGATTGAGGATTGCTATAGTGTTTATTCTCTCCAATTTTCAATCCCCTTTCTTGTTCTTTTCTCTCTCCTTTTATACTCCCTTCTCCTTTTACCTCAACCGTCCACCTGTATGTTAGATGGTTAGGGTTGATACTTGTCCCATCAATCCTTCTCATCGGTCTTCAAGTAGTAGCTGTAAGGCTAAAATACACCGTTCAGGCATCACTTCTACATTAATGCGGCCAGGGGATTTGTTGCAGTGCATTTCAGGGATAGCCATTTTTGCTGTAAATCCATTTCTCATGACCTCCGCCAAGCTCGGCTGAGGAAGTTTTCGTCCTCGGCACACTTTCCAGAGCCTTTAGGACTAAAACCCCAATATTTCTTCATCAGTGTAATTTCCTCTGACGAAGGCATCCCATCCTCGGGCGGATCTTTGTCCTCGGCTTGGGCCATAGGCCCAACATATGAATAAATAATGCACTTTTGGGCCCAAGTACCCTACAGTACTAGTAGTGAGTGTTTGGATAGAGCTGAAACACGGCTAACCTGTGTTTGTGTTTTACACAAAGTGGGTCCCGTGCATTATTCACGGGATCTGCAAGTACTTTTTTCAGCAAAAACAACTTTAAAACTGGGTCTCATGGTACTATTCACACATTTAAAAATTATTTTGCTACAATATTTTCAGTTTCCAGTTTTCAGCAATAAGTGGTATCTAAACAGACCATTTGTATCTATTATAATATCTTC
This sequence comes from Quercus lobata, assembly GCF_001633185.2. Taxonomy (NCBI): domain Eukaryota; kingdom Viridiplantae; phylum Streptophyta; class Magnoliopsida; order Fagales; family Fagaceae; genus Quercus; species Quercus lobata. The sequence continues at coordinate 52,553,562 of NC_044909.1, forward strand.
TGTATCTAATTCGACCCCACCTTTTGCTCCCCGTTATTTACCTATATTAAAAAAAAAAAAAAATTTGCTTATCTGATTTAATTATTTAAACAACTCACCTTCACGTATTTATTATAAAGGTTTTATAATTAATAGTACACTTTTTTCAAATGTTTTTCAAAAAAAAATTAGTAGTACACTTTTTTTTTTTTTAATAAAGAAATTAATAGTACACTTGGTTGCTTGCTTGTATTGTAGTGTAATGGGATTTTATTAGAGAAACTTCTGAGTCTTTTGGCCGAATATTACTAAATCCGGAGTTTATTTGCGGTATAAGTACTATTCCAAGTTATTTAGGGAATTGAGGAAAGAGAGTGAATTTCGGCAACGGTGTTGTCGAAATTCAACAAAAGTATGAGAGAGAAAGAGAAAAAGCGGGAGAGAGAAAATTTTGAATTTCGGTAATCACATTACCGAAATTCCTGTTGCTCAAATCTGTTGACCGAAAACCAATTGTGGCAATGCCATTGCCGAAATAGGGGAAAAAAAATTTTGTGGCAATGTGATTGCCGAAAATGGGAGGAAAAAATAAATAAATAATGGTTACCGAAATCTGGGGAGGATTTAAAAAAAAAAATGCTATGTCCACAATATTTTTACAACATTTTTCACAACAAATCATAGGTGATTAGTTATTATTAGTTCAAATTTGAATTTAACACTATGATTACTTTTTTAATCCAACAATAATAACCTGTCACTTAAATTTTTTTGTAAAAATATTGTAAAAATTGTGTGCACATATCATTTCTTTAAAAAAAAAGAAAGTGGAATGGATTTGTGGAGATGGCATTGCCGAAATAGGAGAGAAAAAAAAAATACCCTCCTATTTCTGCAATGCCATTGCTACAAATCCACTCCACTTTTTTTTTTTTTTGGAAATGATATGTGCACACCATTTTTACAATATTTTTACAACAAATTTTAAGTGACAGGTTGTTATTATTGGATTAAAAAAGTAATCTCAATGTTAAATTCAAATTTGAAGTAATAATAACTAATTATCTATGATTTGTTGTGAAAATGTTATAAAAATATTGTGGACATAGCATTTTTTTTTTAATTCCTCCCTCGATTTCGGCAACCATTATTTTTTCTTCCTCCCATTTTCGGCAATGGCATTGCCACAATTTTTTTTCCCCTATTTCGACAATGGCATTGCCTCAATTGGTTTTTGGTCAGCAGGTTTGGACAACAGGAATTTCGGTAATGTGATTACCAAAATTCAAAATTTTATCTCTCCCACTTTTTCTCTTTCTCTCTCATACTTTTGTTGAATTTTGGCAACACCGTTGCCAAAATTCACTCTCTTCCTCAATTCCCTAAATAATTTGGAATAGTACCTATAACACAAATAAACTCTGGATTTAACAATATTCGGCCAAAAGACTCGAAGCTTCTATTCGAAATTGAGATGAAAATTCTGATGACATGATATAATGATATGACATGAATCATATGATACATATATAAAGCTTTTTAACCTTTCAAAATTATTATCCTTTATCATTAAGTGAAGATAATATCTAGTTTATGGTATAAGAATGTTTGAATTACAAATATCTTGTGTGATAACAAAAGATTTTATCAACTTTAATATATACCTTTTGATATAACTTTTGGCTGGACCGCTCATATTCTGCCGACAAAACAAATATCATCAATATTTAAACATAGGCATTAAAAAGAAATGAATACAAGTTGTAATTATAGTCAATTCATAGGGTGGAGCCCTAGAGGTACTCGAAAGGATGCCAATAGTAACTGATTTGACGTTGTTTTCATTTTTTATTTTAATCTTTCAAAATTATTATTTTTTATTAACCTAATATCTAATTTATGGTATAAGTGGGTTTGGATTACAAATATATTATCCCATAAAATTTTATAAATTTAACTATTTTATAAACAAATGAAAAGGTAAGAGCACTCTCATCAGGTCTCTCAAATGTGCCAAATGTCAAATATTTGACATATTTGACATACCAAACACAAAAACAGACCCTCATCAGGTATGTTAAATGTACTAAAATTATAGAACATGCTACAGTATGCTCTCATTTTTGAGAGCGTACGGATGAAAATGTCATTTTTGTTTATTGTTTTTTTTATTCATGTTTCTCTCTCCTCTCTCATCACTTTGCATTTTTCTCTTCTCTCTCCATCACTCTCTATCTCTTCCCTCTCAGTCCTCCCTGCTCAAGATCTCTCTCATTTTTGCTCAAGATCTCTCGCCGCCTCACCTCGCCGTCAACCTCCACAGCCCTCATCGCCAACCTCCACAGCCCTTGTTGCCGACCTTTAGATCTCTTAATCGGGTCGTGGGTGTGATATTTGGGATGGGTTTCGATGTGTGGGTTTTGGGTCATTGATTGATTTGTTGGGTTGGGATTTTGGGCCGGCGTTGTTTGTGGCTGTAGTGGGCAGTTGTGTTTGTGGCTGTAGTGGGTTTCGATGTGTGGGTTTTGGATCATTGATTGATCGGTTGGGTTGGGATTTTGGGCTGGCGGTGTTTGTGGCTATAGTGGGCAGCGGTGTTTATGGTTGTAGTGGGTTTCGATGTGTGGGTTTTGGGTCATTGATTGATCGGTTGGGTTGGGATTTTGGGCTGGTGGTGGTGTCGTGGTTGTGGCGGTGGTTGGTTGAGTTTTGGGCCGATGATGTTTGTGGCTGTAGTGGGCGGCGATGTTTGTGGTTGTAGTGGTCCGGCAGTGTTTATTGAAGATTTTGAGTTTCTTTTTCTTTTTCTTTTCTTTTTTGTTGAGGTTTTTTGATTTGGAATTTGTTGGAGATCCAGTGATTGTGATTTGGGCTGGAATTTGTTATAGTTTGTGGAGGTTGATTTGTCGTTGGTGTTGATTTGCCGTTGCCGTTGGTGGTTTGTGGAGGTTGATTGTGATTGTAGTTTAATGTGTTGGAATTTGTTTAGTATTATTTAATGTGTTGGATATATTATTTTAATATATAAAATTGAAAAATAGAAGATGTGATAAATGATGAATTGTAAAATGATATACTAAAATGATAAAGTAAATTTTTGGTGTGTCAAAATGACATTTTTTTATAAGAGAACTGATGAGAATGCTCTAATTATTTGATCAGTTGACAATTTCTTCAATTCCTCGTAAAAAAAAATTCAAAGTGAGTGGTTAAACTATTTTGACCCATTTGGAAGAAGTGTTTGAGAAATATTATTTATAATTTTTCAAAATATATATATAAAAAAAATATATAAAAAATATAATATTATTTAAAAACTAAAAATATATTTTTAAAATGCACGACCATCCTGTCTATCGCATTATAAGGTTCAGACTTCAGACTTCCCAGAATCAGTTGCTCTCCTCGAAAAACTCTCACTGTACAAACTTCAAACTATGGACGAGTCAAAAACTCCCGACTCAGCTTCCGTACCCAGACCCTCTAAACCCACTATTTCCAAACAAAAAAGCTCATGGCCCTTCACTTTCTTAGTCATAGTATTGGTCCCCGTTGTGGCGGCGACTTTGCTCTACCAACTCGACTCGTTCGACCCGGCTTCTCTGCCACCCGACGTGTTGACTCGGCACGTCATAACCGTGCCAGCACGTAACGACCACATGCTCCGAGTGTCTGAGTTTGTGGGTGTTGGGAACTTGAAAGCTCCAGAAGATGTAGCTTATGATGCCAAGTCAGGAGTCATCTACACGGGCTGTGCTGACGGGTGGATCAGCCGAGTCACTGTAAACGACTCGGTGGCTGACTCGGTTGTGGAGAAATGGGTCAACACCGGTGGGAGACCTTCGGGAATCGCTTTTGGTCACAACAATGAACTTATCGTTGCTGATACGGAAAAGGTCAGTGATCATTCATTCTTAGACTAAATTATATTTTTCGACTAAGTATATGTTTTATTTAAAATTTAAAATTTGAATGATTAATATTTCTTTTTTAAAAAATTGAATAATAAATCTACCATAACCATAGATATGAGATACTTGTGTTAATTTTTCTCTCAGGATCAAAGTATGTGGTTAGTTTTATTTTATAGATTACAATTTAGAATTTTTTTTTTTCAAAAGGAAGCGAATAAATTATTGTATTTGATGTTGTTTTATTTTAGAAAATATATATTCAACTACCAAGATATGCTGAAAAAATTAAGATTCAGTTTATGCATGATTACTAACATTGTGTATTATTATTATCTTTTTAACGAGGAATTCTATGTAGACAAGATTTTTCAGTTAAGTTTACTAGTTTTAGCCGCCTCTCATACTGGCATTATTTATTATTATTTAATACTAATAATTTGTTATATCTAACGAGTTTAAACTTTTTGTCAAATTTGTTGTGATGGTAGACTTTCTTATTTTTTATTTTTTTTTATAAAAAAATCTGTCAAAACATAATTTCTTTATCCTTTTATGTGTGTTTTTGTTTAGTGACCAATAAAAAGCATGGATCTCACAATTAAAAAAAAAAAAAATTTGACTAGAGGTTATTCAGTAAACCCACCTCAATACACATTTTCAATTTTTAAATAATATTACATATATTTTTATATATATTTTCACTCACATATATTTTTACATATATTATTAAACAATAAAATACATGTTTTCCAACATATATATCGCGTGTAATTGATGGGCAGTAATGTCTTTTTACTTTTTGAGATTTTTGTTTTTTTGAGACAAAGGTAAGAAGAAAGACCCAACCCAAAAAAAAAAAAAAACAAAACAAACACAAGATCATGGCAAATCCGAGTGGAACGCATCTTCGGTAAAGATTCTACCGTACATCAGTGTCGGTAAATAAAATTGTCTTTTTTTGCTATACAATGAGCTAACTTATTCTCCTCCTATCGAACATGCTGGAATAAACAGCTCCTCAACTTCCCTTCTTTTTTGAGAACCTACCAGACACATCTCTCTTTTTTTGTTTTTTTGATAAGAGCACCTGACCAAATTTTTCTATCTATTTTATATTAATCACTTGCTTTTTTTTATTTTATAATTTTTATATTTAAATAATAATATTTTTTAATTTTTAATTATTATTTCTCTTTTATACTTATCCCTTTTTCTAAAGTACCTACTTTTTCTTTTGTACTTTTTCATTTTTCATTTTTCATTTTTCTTTGTTCTTATCTCATTTCTCACTCATACCAATCTTTGTCCTTCTGGTTTCTTCTACTTCTTTCCTCTCACGGTCAAATCACTTCCCTCCACAAGAATCTTCTTCTTCCTTTTCCTCTCATGTTCAAATAATTTATCCACCACAAGAACCACAAGAATAAAAACCCACCAGCACCACAAGAATCAAAACCCACAAGCACGGACTCCGTCGACCCACAAGCACCGATCTCCGCTGCCAGAACTGATCTGCCTCTCTGTTGGTTTGTCTGCGTGGGTGTGTTTGTTTATATCTGTGTTGATTTGTCCGTGTGTTTGTGTTTGTGTGTATCTGAGGAAAAAGACCATGAGGAGAGAAGTCAGTTTGTTTTGCACAAAGAAGGGAGAGAAAAAAAAAAAAAAAAAGAAGAAGAAGCGCAAAACGTGAAATTAATAAAATAATGGAATACACAAGCTACATAACCGTGCATGCAAATGTGTAAATATTCACAGTTTTAAAAGGATTGATATGGAAGATTTTTGGGTAAAATGAATAAAATTTGTAAATGTTTACATCCACTTGTGGACGCTCTAAGAACATTCATCTCTCTTTCATTTGGTACGTGAGCTTGTATTTTCTAAGTGCTTTACTACTATTTAAAGAAACTAATAAAACTTTGGAGAATGATAAACAATAAGGTTATGTTTGGCGAAAGTTTTTTATTTCTATTTTCAAAAACTTATTTTTGAAAATATAAAGAAAAAATAATTTTATTGTATTTTTGAAATAAAAAACATGGTTGATTAGGTGAAATAAAATAAAAAAATTGAAGAAAAAATTAAAAAATACTAAAATATGTTATTAGGATTTGAACTTTAATACTAACCAAACTCATATTAAATGAGATATATATTAAATGAGGTAAATTTATTAAATTAAATATGTATGTTTATTTACTTTTCAAAATTAGAAATTGAAAATAGTTTTTTTAGCATGTTTTCATAAATTGAGTTATGAGAATAATTTTTGCTTTATGTCCATTTTGGATTACCAAATAAATTTTTTAGTTTCAAAAATAAAAAATTATTTTTTAAGATAGAAAATAATGAGAAAAAATAGTTATCAAATAGTTATTTATATTTTTTTTGAATATTTTATTAACAATTACCCGGGCATTTGTTAACATAACCCATTAAATTGTAAAAGGATCATATGTGTGACTATAGAAGAACTCCATAAAATTGTAAAAGGATCATATGTGTGACTATAGAAGATCGAGTTCACATCACATGCTATTTATTTTCTCCGAGTAATGACAATGCTTATTGTACCGGGAGACAATTGGTGTCCATATGTGCTATTTTATTTTATTTTTTTGAGAAAGGTATGTGCTATATTCTAATACTCAATATAACATGTGTAAGTACAACAACAAAATATATATATATATATATACACACACACACATAAAGGAATATGATAAAATACAAAGGTCACTTGACACCTTTTGAAAATTCCCTTACTCCTCATGCTTCTTTATCCATTTCTAGTTATTATTTATTTATCATTGGTTACCCAAACACTCCATTGCCTATAATTTCCGTGAGGTATGTGCAATTAATACAAGTCTTGGCACTAGCTTATTTTAATCAAAATCTCATCACATGATGGTTTTTATATTTTATCCAAATCCCAAAATATTATGAAATATATCATAGTATTTTTTTTTTTTGAAGGATAAAATAAAATAAGGCATCACCTTTCTCAAATTGTTTAATGTTCCTATAGAAATTAAATTTTTTTGTTAAAATATAAATTCTTTAGGTCCATATAACTTATAAGGACAAAGTTAGAGGGCTGATTACTGCCACAGTACTCCAAAAAAGCCAAGCCCAATAACAACTCAATAAGTTGTGATTAAGAGTCTAGTAGTTCAGTGGCATCGCCTAATTTTATTTATGAGAAGAAATTGGGTTTAAATCCTCCCTCCCTCAGTTGTTATAATAATTGATTATAAAAAATAAAAAAAAAGGTTCTATCTATAACATTACTTAACAAATTAATGTAATTAATCTCTGTTTAGTAATTTTAGCACAAGTTACAGAAAAACTTCCACGCTTGTTAAGTGCTCCTTAGTCCTCAAAAACCAATGGTTGTTAGGTGTTTTATATTAATGAAATGTGATGTATAACAGGGCCTCCTAAATGTGACAGCAGACGGTGTGGTGGAGCTGTTGACAGATGAGGCTGAGGGACAAAAATTCAAAACGACAGACGCTGTGGATGTAGCACACAATGGTATAATTTATTTTTCAGATGCCTCACATAAATATAGTGAAAGCAAGGCCAATTGGGACATTTTGGAAGGTAAACCCAATGGTAGACTTTTGAGTTATGATCCAGCAACTAAAACCACCAAGGTACTGGTCCACAACCTCTACTTTGCCAATGGTGTAGTAGTCTCACCTGATCAGAATTATGTGATATTTTGCGAAACCCCAATGTATGTTTGCTGATTCTCAGTCTTGAAGAAATTGTTTTATTAGACCCCATATGTTTGCTTCTGAAAAATTACCACCACTACTAAAATGATATGGCTGTTAGATAAGTTGGAGACAGCGTTTGAACTCAATATACCATGATAAGTTACCACCACAACCGTTGTTGAAGCCTTTCTTCTTCATGATCTACATAATGTTGCAGCTGGTTTCAACATACATGTGGTGCTAGACTCCCTAGATTAGTGAGACCTAACACAGAGAAGCTTAGATTACTTGTTCTGATACTATGATAAATCATTATCAGTCCCAAAATCTTAAAGCTGTTAGAAAACAATGAATTTAATTGTTATTCTAACAACTTCTATTGTTCAAAGACTAAAATTAATGACAGTTGAATTTTTGTTTCGCACAGTGGGAGTTTTGATTATTCCAAATGGGTTGCTAATGCAGGAGAAGGTGTGGAAAATATCACATACAAGGCAAGGAAAGAGGAAAAGTAGACAAATTTATTGATTATCTGCCAGGCATGCCAGATAACATTCGATATGATGGAGAAGGTCAATATTGGATTGCATTGAATAGGGTAAATCGATTCTTACTTCATACTTTCCGTGGAAAAAAACTGGCTATATTTTTTAACTAGTACTAAGCTTGTGCAAAGCTTAATTTACTTAAGATTCATATGTAAACTAAAGAACAAACTTCACTAATATCAATGAAAATAAACAATAAGATAGATAATGAAAAAAACAAAAAAAAAAAAAATACCTTCAAGTTATTTGAGAGTAGCAAATTGTATAAGACTGAAATTTTATCGAAGCCAAAAATTATGATAGATAATTAAAATAACTTAAAATAAAATAAGGAAACTTTTGGTAATAGAATTCTAATCAAAGCAGTGTTTTAAACATTTGTAATTTGCTAAATAGAATTTTATTTCAATTAAATTATCTTAATCATTTTAATGTATTTATTATAGTAACCCACATGGGTAAATATAGTGTGTAAGACTCAGTTTTTAATTAATTTCTTGTGTTAATAATGCATAAGATACAAAACTGAATTAGGATCCTTGCTTAATTTAGATTAATTATGCCAAGAGGATGAAAAGGGATATTTTGGTGTTATAATTACTAGTGTTCAAAGAAATAATACAATAGAGATATGAAATGTTTGCGGTTGATTGTAGGAATGTTGGTTCAAAGGAATTCTATAAGCATGACTAATTATTAATCTAGGCACCTATCAGTTGGGCATGCCAAGACCAATAGGAGCAGCACCCTAATTCACAAGGCTTGGGAGTAACACTTGAAGAGTTAATCCACAGATGATGTAACATTCAAGTGGTGTGATGCTTAGACATAACTCCATGAATGGCCATCAATGGGGATTTGACTATGTATATATAGCCCCCATCGAGAGCAATTGCATGAGAGGAAAAAAAAGGAAAAAACAATTACCTTGAAAAGAAGTATCACTCTCTCTCTCTCTCTCTCTCTCTCTCTCTCTTAGTGTGTTCCTCACTTCCTTGAGTGTGTGAGGTTCTTAGACTGTTGAAATCAACCGAGACAAAGTTGGAGTCCCATTGTTTTTTGGAATATTGAAGTGGGTGGAGAATCACCCTAGACAACGTAAAACAACCATGGTTTTGCGATATTTTGGAACAGGAGAGCTGTGCATATATGATATAACTCCTAATCCGAACACTAATAATAATGCAAAGGTTTTATTTTTTTTATTTAAATGTTTGATGAGCTTTATTCATTATTGTTTTCCGAATTGAGTAATTCAAATATTAATTTTTTTTTTTTTATAGATGAATTTAAGTACTCCTAACATCTAGTGAGTACCTTTTTGTGTGCAATATTGGCAGGGACATACACTTGAATTCGATATAGCATTCAGATACCCTTTCATCAGGAAGATTCTAATAATCGTGGAGAAATACATAGGACGACCACATATAGAGAAGAATGGTGGGGTTCTGGCCATTGATTTGGCAGGAAATCCCATTGCCCATTACTATGATCCTGGATTGGCAATGGTTTCAAGTGGGATCAAGATAGGAAATCATTTGTACTGTGGTTCAGTTGTCTTTCCCTACATTATTCGCCTCGACCTGAAACAATATCCTGCCCAGGCCACCACATGAGAATTTGGTGAACAAGACCAAGTACTTGTTGCTGCAGCACCCTTGATGGTACCTTAAAATAATTGGGATATGCTACCATAGATAAACTAAAACTCTATATGGTTTTTACTCTTGTTATCGAGTAAGTATCTCATGAAACCGTCTTATGGAGGAACAACCCTCTCTCATCTGGTGGATGAAACTCGAGAGGTTGGAGGCTATGTATATTTGGCTTAATTGTCATTATTGTAAGAAGTAGAGATTACGTGTATCTGTTTAATATTATGCGTACCTGCAGTAGGAGATAGAGTTTTAACTGTAAAAGCTTTTGTAACATAAAAGTTTTAACTGAAAAACCCTATGACAATTTGAGTGTTTTACAAATTAATAGTGAACAGTGTTTTAAAGTTTTGAATTTACAAATGATAAACAGTAAATTGTAGAGATTTTTTTTTTCTTCTAAATGTCACAAATTTTAGTTTTAAGTTTTAACCTTAAGACTGTTTTCAACTTTAGGGACCCCTTTAAAGCTCTTTAGTGACTAAATAGAATTTTTTAGCATTTATTATAGAACAAATAATGAAAATTTACATTTCATGGAGATTAACATGCTACCCCACTTGCTATATAATTTTTTTTCCCAAGAAAGGCAGCCCATACCCATTTCTTTCTCTCTCAAATTAAACTTTTGTATCTTTCCTGCTGCTTGTCGCAAATCCTCAAAATGACAATCCGAGCCATATAATGTGGTAAATGATTTTGACAAAATTTGATTATTTGTTGAGGATCAACATCATCATATCCCTCTTATAACTTCACAAATGCTCAAGGCGTTTAGCCCCATGAATTGCAAGATGACTAAACTAAATTGTTTCTACCTCAACTGTGTTTATGTATTCCCCACTAGAAATTATTACATCATTCAACCGGTCGTTTACTTCAATATAATTATCATCATATTTCACCGCTAAATGCCCACTTCGAAACCATTCGCCATTGAATGCTTCTTTATGTTGTTTTCAAATCCTTTGAGTATCCACTTGTCATTGTGTTTCCTTTAATCTAAAAAGCACATATACTCCATTTTTATTTTGAATACCTGTATTCAATACATGTCCGTACTAGATACTTTAGATACTTTTGCTGTTTTGCATGCATGTCCTAGCATTTAAAAAAAAAGAAAAAGAAAAGAAAAGAAAAGAAGTGACAATGCACCTAGCACCCATGATACAACTTTGATATGGTTGTAACCCAAACCCCATATATAGTAAGAGTTAGCCAAAACTTGGAAGGGTTTTAATTTATATTTTTCATATATTAGCTTCAATGTTGAACATTTATCTAGTTATCTTTTATTTAGTCTTTTAAATCTTGCCTTGTATTATAAACATCAATTTATGGCCATGAATTCACTCTATTATTCATTATTAGTTGATATGTACTTAACAATATATGAAAAATAAATGCTTAGAAATATATAAAAATATAAACTTAGTTTTTAGGTATAATTCTATACTATAAAAATGTTTGATTAATGACATAGAATTGATCTTACGAAAATTTTGTAATAATGGATGATATAAGAATAAAATACAATACAAAGGTAGATTTGTCAAAATCGGCGTTCAATTAAAAAAAAAAAAAAAAAAGTACTAAATGAAGTTGTAAGTATTAGTAACTATGACTCATAGGTGACATAAATTGGAAATCCAATCAAGGATACTTTGGTCCTTCACTCAATATTCTCATCAAGCTCATGGCGGTCGAGTCCTTGGTGTTTGCTCCATTCTTTGCATCTCGTGGAGGCTTGATTTTCAAACTCATTTAAAATGGAGGTTCTATGTAGTAGGTTTAATTCTAGTGTATCTTTCCACTCGTGGAGCAGTAAAGTTGATGAAGTTCTTAAAGAAATAAAGAAATAAAATAAAAAACTCCAAACTCTCAAGCTCAGCACTTCCTCAATTTGGTCTCTTATTTTTTAAAAATTTGGTCCCCTCCCAAAAGACCAAATGGACTAAAGAGACATGATTGGACCAAACTAGACTAAAGAGAACTGAACTGGACCAAAGTATACCGAATATGACCAAATTAGACCAAAATAGACCGAACGAGTTCATCTAATAGAAGATAGTAGACCATAACACTACTTTACAAAGCTCTTAACCAATTGACTTCTACTTAACCATATTACACTCATCTATATCTTTATTTATTTTCACTATATTCCTTCAATAAATCTTAAAAATAGTTTAAAATTTGAAACTGTGGTTAAAAGCCTCCATTTTAGTAGCTTTCGGTTTTTATAATAGTTTTGGTTTCTATAATAGTTATATTGCTTTCTTTCACATAAAAAAAAAAAAAATACAGTAATAGATAAAAATTATATTTCATTTATTAAAGAAAATAAAAATAAATAAATAAAAGAGTTAAAAAAAAAAAAAAAAAAAAAAAAAAAAAACCCAAACTCTCAAACTCAGCACTTCTTCCATTTGAATTTTGATCTCTTATTTTCAAAAACTATGGTCCCCGTCCCAAAAGACCGAATTGGACAAACTAGATCAAACTAGACCGAAAAGGACTGAATTAGACCGAACTGGATCAAAGGGACATAATGAACCGAAGAGAACTAAATGGACCAAAATCGACCTTATTGGACCAAACTGGGATAGAGTAGATCAAACTGGACCAAAATTGGCCTGAGTGGACTGAAGAAGACCGAACTAGACTGAAGAGGATCAAACTAGATAAAAGGGACCAAACTGGACCGAAAGGACCTGAAATGGACCAAACTACTACATCTATTAAAATATAGTAGATTGTAAGTCTGTAATACTAATGCTCCGTTTGTTTTGAAGTAAAATATTTTCAGGAAAATATTTTACATATTTTCCCATGCTTGTTTTGTTGTAAAATTTGGTTAATTGTAAAATATTTTTCGGTCAAACTGTAAAATTAAGGCAAAACGAAGTAAAATATTTTACACTTGAAATTTTATTAAAACATTTTACATTTTACAATCTCTCACACGTAGAGATCATATTGACAGACCAATCACTCCTAACTCTCTCCCAAGCCTAACAGGGAGAGCACCTACCAGCAACACAATCTTCAACGCCAGAGATGGCATCTCTCCACCGCAAGTCAAGCACCAAAATTGCAATTTGTGTTTGTTGATCTGGTTTTTTTTTTTCCTAAGCCTTGTAGATCTGGGTATGTTTTGTACAAATCGCTATCGCTAGGCCCTGTCATACAAAAATTTTGTAGATCTCCATTTGTGTCATGCAAATTTGGGTTTTTTTTTTTTTTTGGGGTTACAAATCTGTATATATATATATATATATATATTTTTTTTTTTTTTTATAGCTAATATGAGTTTGGGTGGTTTGATTCATGGCTGTTCTAGGGGCGGACTTTGGTTCTTAGGTCCAAAAGATGAATGGATTAAGGCCCAAAGAGCCCAACACAATAAATTTGTAGAGAGTAGGCTAAAAAGCTAGGCTTCAATGAAGTGGACAACGCCCTCAATGGGCTAAAGATGGTAAGAGAGTAAGGAAAAACAATGAATAGACAAATGTGGTGCAGAGAAATTCTTCCTCGGCAATGTCCGAGGAGAGTAGTTCTTGAATATATTTATCTTAGATTTGATTATAGTTGCTGTTCTTAATGCTACATTTTTTTCTTTACAGATTTTCTGCCCCCCTCTTCTTGGAGGGTCTTTCACATTATATAGCTTCCTTCAAGCGACCTTGGCCCTCCATTTGTTGATCATCCAGTCCACCACTTGAGTGCTTGTCCCATTAGACACCTTCCCAAACCCCTTGTGAGTTGCAGCGACCAAAGCAGCATTGTTTAGGAGTCTTATCCACATAAATGCAGCCAGGAGGTTTAGTAGGATGCATTAAATGTGGGAGCAGCCACCATCCCTTCAGTCATGCCAGGGCTAACCCCCTCTCTGAAACTTTTTCTTAACAGTAGGATCTCCTCTGGTAATGTGCCACTGATGTGGCCTTACTGTCCTAATGTGTAGCCTTCTCGGCATGATAATAGACTCCTCGACTATGGATACGACACGTGGCACAGGTACCTTATTTAAATTCTTGTGCCCCACAACTGTGTTTCTTATTAAAATTTGATAATTTCAACTTAGGATGATGAGAGTTTTGAGTTTGGTTGTTTCTAATTGAAGTGTTTTTTATTTTTATTTTTTTATTTTTTTCATTTTACACTTGCAAATGAATTTTCAAATACAAACCCAAACACTGTAAAAGGAAAATACTTTCTACAAAATATTTTCAGTGTAAAATATTTTATATTTTAAAATATTTTACATCAAAACAAACGGAGCATAAGTTACAAAGCTCTATTTTCCTCAACCAAAAAAAAAAAAAAAAGTTACAAAGCTCTTGACCAATTATTGACTTCTAATTAACCATATTCCAATCATATACATTTTTATTTATTTTCATTATATATATAATCCTTGAATAAATCTTAAAAACTGAAAACCGTGTTAAAAACCTCCAATTTTTTTATAACATAGTCTCAGAATTGTATTGAAAATTACTTGGAACGTTGGTAATTTCAATTATAAGGGGGGGGGGGGGGGGGGGGAGGGAAAGTTTTAAAAACCTAGGGGCCCCCTAGTGAATGAAGATTCCTTAAACATGATTTGAAGAAAAACTTTGTCAATTAATTACAAGCTAGATATTGTGCATTATGTTTAGGTCACATCACTTAACTAAGAGTTTTGTAACCCAATGGCATTACTTGGTCTTCTTTATAAGGATAACCATTGTTCAAATCCACTCCCCTGCCTATTGTTTTTTTTTAAGAGATTGTTAGGTATTGAATTATAATAGAAATAAATAAATGCAAGCTACCTATTAGCAGTAGCACATGACATGCTTCCATTATGTGGTTCATTAAGTACATTAAAATCATTAAGATAATCCGCTTTGTTTGTGTGTATAATTTTACTATTGGTCCTTTAGCTCCACCACTGATTTCATTCATTCCATTTTATGGCAGTTCTTAAAAAGCATTAGCATATATGTTAATCACATTACTCATTAGATATGTTAATTGCATAACTCACAGGATTCTTGTTAAGTAGTATTAGTGAGTGTTTGGATAGAGCTGAAACACGGCTAACATGCGTTTGCGTTTTACACAGAGTAGGTCCTGTGCACTGTTCACGGGACTCACAAGTACTTTTTTTTAGCAAAAACAACTTTAAAACTGGGTCTCACGATACTATTCACACATTTAAAAATTATTTTGCTGTAGTATTTTCAATTTTTAGTAATAAGCGGTATTCAAAAGGACCCTTAGTATCCATTATGATATCTTCTATATGTAATTCAACCCCACCATTTGCTCCCCATTATTTACCTATATTTAAAAAAAAAAAAAAAAAATTGCTTATCTTATTAAATTATTTAAACAACTCACCTTCACGTATTTATTATAAAGGTTTTATAATTAATAGTACACTTTCTTCAAATGTTTTTCAAAAAAATTTAATAGTACACTTTTTTTTTTAATAAGAAAATTAATAATACGCTTGGTTGCTTGCTTGTATTGTAGCGTAATGGATTTTATTAGAGAAACTTCTATTCGAAATTGAGATGAAAATTCTGATGACATGAATCATATGATACATATATATAAAGCTTTTTAACCTTTCAAAATTATTATTCTTTATCGTTAAGTTAAGATAATATCTAGTTTATGATATAAGAATGTTTGAATTACAAATATCTTATTTGATAACAAAAGATTTTATCAACTTTAATATATATATATATATATATATATATATATATGCACATACCCAAAGTAGGGCTAACGGGCTTTACCTATAATTGGGCTCATAATTTATTTGTATTGTGGACTTTGGGTTTCCTACTATGGGTGGTCCTTCGCCTGGAAACCCCATTACTCTTATTTTTGCAGCTCTCTCTCTCTCTCTCTCTCTCTCTCTCTCTCTCTCTCTCTCTCACAAAGCCACTCCCCCTTCTTTTGAATAGTCCTTCTCTCTGTGTGTTCTACCCAGAATTGCCAACCCCCTTCTTCTCAATCCATTCTCCTATATACAGCTTGAGGTGAGTGGAGGTGTCATGATTACTCCCTCACTTGTGCAAATGGGGGTCCAATTCCATCATTCCTAAGTGGGCGCTCCGTCGGAAAGGTGGTAATGGCATTGAAATTGATTCCCACCTCCAAAGGCCTACTCGGCAGTGATATTCTCAAAGGCACTACCGAGTACAGGGTATCTCTGAGCAATGATCCCCCTGACCAGGTTGAAGGCAACCAGAAAGGGCTTGCTGTGGGTGTTCAAGACAATACAGTCTCATCTCAGTTCTTAGGCCCAAATTAGTTCATGAGGTGCTCGGATCAAGGCTATAGGCCCGAAATGGGGATGGGGAGATGGGCTAGCTCGCCAAGCCCAATGGGCCTCGGCCCTGATGCCTATACAATATATGCTTTTTAATATACCTTTTGGCTGGAACCAGGGGCGGAGCTACATGTGCCCCCCAAAATTTTTGATTTTTTTTTTTACTATATAGAAATATTTAATATTTTAATAATTAGCCCTAAAAAATGGGACTTGGCCCCCCCAACTATTTGAGTTGGTCCAATAATGTTCTTAAAAAAAATTGTTCAATTTGTCTAGTAGTTATAGAGAACGTATTGTTTCTCAAATTCATTTTTTATGGTAAAATGTGTTCTCGTATTTTTTAAAATTTTGGATCATTTATGTCTTTGAACACTTCATTAATTTAATTGAAATTTTTTTACTCACAACGGTAGACAATTTGATAACTTATATTGAAAATGAAAATTGTAAGGATTTTATTATGGAAGATAGTGAACAATTAATTTAATTCTATGAAACATTTAATTTTAAAGATTCATTATGAAAGATACTAATTTTGTGTGTGTGTATAGATACATGTGTTTGTGTATGTGTATAAAAATTTAGGGATGATTACACTTTACCCACCTGTGGTTTGCCTCTAATTTGATGTGCCTACCCGTGGATTAAATTTTGACACTTTACCCACCTGTGATTCCCACCGTTACTGTGCCGTAACCCACCTTTCCCTCCTCCGTTACTCTAACACAGAATATGCAAAAAACAAAAGCTTTTTCAGATCAAAACACAGTAACGGTTGCTCCGATTTGATCTGTTAATTTTTTTAGTCTCAGATTTGATTTGTTAAAAATGGTTGTAAAGTTTAAATTATAGATCTACTTTATAGGTTTCTACATGGGTCTCGTTTGGATGATGAGAAAAGGTAGGAAATGGAAAGGATTTGAATGTCAAAGTTTCCATTTTTATCGATGGGATTAATGAATTTCCATTTTTGGGATCTGGGAAAATGGATAGCTTATCTCAACCGAGCTGGGTTTTAGGATTTGGCTCAGTTTGATTTGTGAGATCTTCATTTCTTGTGGATATGGATGGAGCTGAAGGAAAAAGATACATTTTTCGATATATTTTTTTTCCTTCATTTTCTCAGTAGCCAAACAGGGGCTTGATCTATCTTTTGATGGGGAGATCCAGTTGATGCTTTCCATTTTTTGTATTTAGCTTATAAGTCATCAACACATTTCAACTTCCATTAACTTCAGAAGGTGTCTTTGCCACAATGGACAATGCGTGTAGTCCACTCTGTAACTCATCTTGCAACAAACCATAAACAAGCCTGTGCCTCTTAACCAAACTTTTCCCTTCAAACTCCTTAGACACAACTTTTACATTAAAATGTGTCTCCCCATCACTTCCTCTAACACCAGCAAGCCTGGCATGCTGATAAGAGATATCTTCCACTTCTATGGCCACCGGACTAAGCTCCCTCTCCAGTTTCTCCTTTATTCTCATCCCTCTACTCCCCAAACCACTTGAATTCGAACTCTGAACCGGGTTTCTTTCTCCACCCACCTCAGAATCCAATTCAACATTCACATTTCCATCTCTGCTATCTACTTTCAACCCCGAATTCGATACCCCAATCGGAGTTTCTTCAACACCCAGATCAGAATTCGATCCAAAGTTCACATTTTCAACACTGCCATCCATTTTCGACCCCTAATTCTCGCCCTTTTCGGCTTCCACTACCAACTGAAGTGCCTTCTTCTGCATCAACCTCAACATATTTTATATTTGCCTGATGAATTAAAGACGAGATGGGAGTGAGTGAGTTTTGGGAGTGAATGTGTTTTGATCTGAAAATGCTTTTATTTTTTGCATATTCTGTGTTAGAGTAACGAAGAAGGGAGAGGTGGGTTACGGTACAATAACGGTGGGAATCACAAGTGGGTAAAGTATCAAAATTTAAATCACAGGTAGGCACATCAAATTAAAGACAAACCACAAATGAATAAAATGTAATTACTCCAAAAATTTATATAAACTAATAAATTAGCAACATAAAATCGCCCAAACAAAAATTTTTAACTTCGCCTCTGGCTGGAACGGTCATATTCTACCGACAAAACAAATATCATCAATATTTAAACATAGGCAGTAAAGAAGAAATGAATACAAGTTGTAATTGTAGTCAATTCATAGGGTGGAGACCTAGAGGTACTCGAAAGGATGCCAATAGTAACTGATTTGACGTTGTTTTCCATTTTTTATTTTAATCTTTCAAAATTATTATTTTTTATTAATCTAATATCTAATTTATGGTACAAGTGGGTTTGAATTCGGATAGAATTTTATAAAATTTTATAAACTTAACTATTTTATAAAAAAAATGAAAAGGTAACTATTTGATGAGTTGACAATTTCTTCAATTCCTCGTAAAAAAAATTTCAAAATGGGTGGTTACGTTACGTAAGATTCCTATCTATCGCATTATAAGGTTCAGACTTCAGACTTCCAATAATCAGTTGCTCTCCTCGAAAAACTCTCACCGTACAAACTTCAAACTATGGACGAGTCAAAAACCCCGGACTCAGCTTCCCTACCCCGACCCTCTAAACCCACTATTTCCAAACAAAAAAGCTCATGGCCCTTCACTTTCTTAGTCACAGTATTGGTCCCCGTTGTGGCGGCGACGTTGCTCTACAACTCGACTCGTTCGACCCGGCTCCTCTCCCACCTGACGTTTTGACTCGGCACGTCATAACCGTGCCAGCACGTAACGACCACATGCTCCGAGAGTCTGAGTTGGTGGGTGTTGGGAATTGGAAAGCTCCAGAAGATGTAGCTTATGATGCCAAGTCCGGAGTCATCTACACGGGCTGTGCTGACGGGTGGATCAGCCGAGTCACTGTAAACGACTCGGCGGCTGACTCGGTTGTGGAGAAATGGGTCAACACCGGTGGGAGACCCTTGGGAATTGCTTTTGGTCAAAACAATGAACTTATCGTTGCTGATCCTCAAAAGGTCAGTGATCATTCATTCTTAGACTAAATTATATTTTTCGACTAAGTATATGTTTTATTTAAAATTTGAATGATGTTTCAAAAAAAAAAAAAAAAAAATTTGAATGATTAATATTTCTTTTTAAAAGTTTCTCAAAAAAAAATATTACTTTTTTAAAAAATTGAACAATAAATCTACCATAACCATAGATATAAGATGCGTGTGTTAATTTTTCTCTAAAGATCAAAGTATGTGGTTAATTTTATTTTATAGATTACAATTTAGAATAATTTTTTTCAAAAAGAAGTGAATAAATTATTGTATTTGATGTTGTTCTATTTTAGAAAATATATATTCAATTAATTTTTTTTTGACATCACAATTTAAAAATTTTAATCAACAAAGAAATGAAAATATATATTCAACTACCAAGATATGCTGAAAAAATTAAGATTCAGTTTATGCATACAATGAATGATTATTATTTGTTTTAACTTTTAACGAGGAATTCTATGTAGACAAGATTTTTCAGTTGAGTTAACAAGTTTTAGCCGCCTCTCAGAATTCAACATTATTTTTTTTATTTAATACTAATAACTGGTCACATCTAACAAGTATACATTTTTCTGTCAAATTTGTTGTGAATGTAGACTTTGTTTAAATTTTTTGTCAAATTTGTCGTGAATGTAGACTTTTTTTTTTTTAATTTTAATTTTTATATAAAAAATATGTCTTTGTGTCAAAACATAATTTCTTTATCTGTGTTTTTGTTTCTTAAAAAAAAATTAAATTATTCTTAAGAGAGTATTGTGTGAGTATAATTTAATCCACCTAAACCTAATAGACGCAGCCATTTTAAAACTCAATCTCATAATTTATTAAATTGTGCAATTGTGAGTGACCGGCCTCACAATAAAAAAAAAAAAAAAAAATGTTTGACTACAAATTTTAGCGTGTAATTGATTGTCAGGCACGTCTCTTTTCTTTTTTGAGAACCTACCAGACACGTCTCTCTTTCTTTGTTTTCTTGATAAGACCATTCACGTCTCTTTGCTTTTGTACATGAGGTTGTCCAGGTTGCTAGAAAATTAGAAATAAGAAAGAATAAACAGTCTTTGTTTTTTCTAGCTATAACGTTATTATAGTACTATTGATTAAGCGTGGTAGAAATATATATGAGTAAAAAAGTGTTGTAAAAATACGTGTTATATCGTTTAAATAACAAAAATTATTGTTTAAGCAACACAATCAAACATACTCTTACTACTGTTTAAAAAAACTAATAAAACTATGGAGAATGATAAAACAGTAATGTTATGTTTAGTGACATTTTTTGTTTTTTATTTTCAAAAACTTGCTTTTGGAAATATAAAGAAAAAACAATTTTCTTGTATTTTTAAAATCAAAAACATGTTTGGTTAGTTAAAATAAAAAAAAAGTTTTTTGAAGAAAAAAAAGAAAATACTTTATATGTTATTACTAGGATTTGAACTCTAATTCTAATTCATTAAATGAAACAGATTCATTAAATTAAATGCGTGTTTTTATTGATTTTTGAAAATTAGAAACCAAAAACAACCTTTTGCATTTTTAGTCTAAAAAATAGAAAATTATTCTTAAAAATAAAAAATAATGGGGAAAAACAATGTACGGCACGAGACCCCAGACCCATTTAGGCCTTGGGCCTTGAACTCCAACTTCGCATTACGGCCCACGGGCCCAATCCACTTGCCCAAAATTAGACCTTAGGCCTGCCAAGGCCATGGGCCCGAGCCTTATGACATTACACCCAGCCCAAAACCTATTGAGTGAACCGGTATAATACATGTTCATAGTAGTCCGTAACCTAGGATATGCCTGGCAAGGTACACCTCGGACCAGAGCATGATTGATCAGGGACACTATACCTCGGTTACACCGGTATTGCCCTAGGAAAAACCTCTGCCGAACATCCCTTCTGAAGTGGGGAACTAGTTCCAATGCCACTCTTACCACACCCCATTCCCAACTAAACATCCACTTAGTGATGATGACATTGGACCTCCCCTACCACTAACTGCAAGAGTAATCATGACTCCCCACTAATCATTGGGCTATAAATATGAGAAGATAGGGGAGAATAGGGGGTTGCTGAAAGGTTTGAGAGAAAATTGAGGATAGAAGCAAGAGAGCGACAGGAGAACAACAGTAGTGGGAGTAGGGGAACTCCTCAGGAGCAGTTGCTACGTTGGGTCTTTGTGTTGGGAACTACCCAAGTTAGGAAATCCAAAACTCACATAAAAAATAGATTGTGAGCCTAAGTGAGGCCCAGCCCATCAGCCTCATTTTTGGCGCGCATAAACGGTTACCAAACATTTTTTTTTTTCATGAAAATGGTGTCAAAACTTTCCTATTATAGTTTATTAATAATTATTGTAGGGGTATTGGGCCCAGGAACTCATTATCTATGTATATAATGGGTCTAGGGCCCAAGCTGAGGACTAGAGGTCGTCCGAGGAGGGTAGACATTGTCAAGATTAGGGGTGTCCAACTCAACCGGTGGCCCGACCCACCCGGTAAATCTGACTGGACCCAGGCCGACCCAACTACTCCGGTGGTCGGCGACGGGTTTTCTTCTCTAGAATCCGATCTGGGCAGTTTGGTCTTGGATCTTCTCCCCAAAACCCGAAGAAACCCGAACCGACTGAGCTATATAGCATTTTCCAGCGAGATTTTTTAGATTCGGCGAGATTTCAGCTAGATCCATGAAATCTCCACCGAATTTGGCGAGATCTCATCATTTACGCTCAAATCCAGCTACAGTCTAATGGGTTTTGCTCAAATAAGGCTTAAATTCGTTGAAAATATGATGCGTTTTGCTCAAATCTGGCGAAACTCCAATGGTTTTTACTTAAATTCGGCGAAACTCCGATGGTATTTGCTCAAATTCGGCGACGATTTGATGTATTTTTTCTCAGATCTCGTGAGTTTTAAAAAAATCAGGTCATGATTTGATTTTTTTTTGCTTAGATCTAATGATTTTTGCACAAATCTGACGAAGATCCGGTGAAAATATAGATCGCCGTCAAAATGGAATCTCCGGCAGCATCATCGTCGGCTTCAACTGATCTGACCTCTAATCAAACAACTCCGATCCGACTTGACCCATTGGTTTTTACGGTTGGTGACGAGTTTACTCGTCGGAAACTCGATGTCATCAGGTTGGTTTCGGGTTGGGCACAAACCCAACCCGGACCGACCCATGGACGCCCCTAGTGGAGAGAGTCTATGTTAGTAAATGAAGAGGTTAGTTTTGATCATAACTGTCCAGGAGATTGGGTCGAGGACTATGCTTCCTCGGCTAACCAAGGCCGAGGTCCGTAGAGATGGTCTGCCATCCGGGGGAACGACCTAGGAACATTTTGTTGATACGGATAAGCACTATGAGAACACAGGACAGGGAGGAGTTTGCCCAAGATATTGGGTCGAGGACTATGCCTCCTCGGCTAACCAAGGCCGAGGTCCATAGAGATGGTCTGCCATCCGGAGGAACGACCTAGAAACATTCTGTTGATACGGATAAGCACTATGGGAATACAGGACAAGGAGGAGTCCTAAAATATCTAAGAAGAAAGCTGCTACCACTGCATTGAATGCTCTGTAGCTAACTTTCTGGTTGCATTAAAGTGGAGAAAACTCCTGAACAGTATTGCATTGGCTACCCCAACGCACAGAGGGACTGAGAGGGTGTCCGATGGGACAAGCACTCAAGTGGTGGCTTGGGTGATCAACAAGTGAAGGGCCAAGATTGTCTAAGGATAACTATATAATAAAAGAGACCCTTCATGGAGAAGGGATTGAGAAATCAAGAGAGAAACACTGTAGTAATCAGGAATCAACTTTGTAATCAAACTTGTAAGAAATACATAAGAACTGACTTCCTCGGACCGTGCCGATGACGATTTTCTTTAGATTAATTCAATCTACTTTCCTGTTCTTGTCAATTGAGTTCACTTTATTTGTTGTCCAACTCATTTTAACCCAGTTTTCCAACTCACTCTCTATAAATTCATTGTTTTAGACTTTTTGGGCCTAGGTCCGTCTATCGTCTGGGCTAAGGACTCAGATCTGGTCCTTACAATTACCTTGAGATATCTGTTAACATAACCCATAAAACTATAAAAGGATCATATGTGTGACTATAGAAGATTGAGTACACATCACATGCTATATATTTTCTCTGAGTAATGACAATGCTTATTGTACAGGGTGACCAAAAAAAAAAAAAAAAAAACTTATTGTACCGGGTGACAATTGGAGTCCATATGTGCTATTTTCTAATACTCAATATCACATGTGTAAGTACAACAATATATAAATATATATATATATATATATATATATATAAAAGGAATATGATAAAAGACAAAGTTCACTTGACACCGTTTGAAAATTCCCCTACTCATGCTTCTTTATCCATTTCTAGTTACTATTTATCTATCATTGGTTACCCAAACACTCCATTGCCTATAATTTCCATGAGGCATGTGCAATTAATACAAGTCTTGGCACTACCTTATTTTAATCAAAATCTCATCTCATAGATGGTTTTTATATTTTACCCAAATCCCAAAATATTGTGAAGTATATCATAGTATTTTTTTTTTTTTAAGAATAAAATAAAATAAGGCATCGCCTATCTCAAATTGTTTAATGTTTCTATAGAAATTAAATTTTTTTGTTAAATATAAATTCTTTAGGTCCATATAACTCATAAGGACGAAGTTAGAGGGTTTATTAATGCCACAATACTCCAAAAAAGCCAAGCCCAAAAACAACTCAATAAGTTGTGATTAAGAGCCTAGTAGTTAAGTGGCATTGCCTAATTTTTTTTTTTTTATGAGAAGAATCCGGATTTAAATCCTTCCTCCCTCAGTTGTTATAATAATTGATTATAAAAAAAAATGGTTCTATCTATAACATTACTTAACAAATTAATGTAATTAATCTCTGTTTAGTAATTTTAGCACAAGTTACAGAAAAATTTCCACGCTTGTTAAGTGCTCCTTAGTCCTCCGAAACCAATGGTTGTTAGGTGTTTTATATTAATGAAATGTGATGTATAACAGGGCCTTCTAAATGTGACAGCAGACGGTGTGGTGGAGCTGTTGACAGATGAGGCTGAGGGACAAAAATTCAAAACGACAAACGCTGTAGATGTGGCACATAATGGCATAATTTATTTCACAGATGCATCATATAAATATAGTGTAAGTAAGGCCAATTGGGACCTTTTGGAAGGTAAACCCAATGGTAGACTTTTGAGTTATGATCCAGCAACTAAAACCACCAAGGTACTGGTCCACAACCTCTACTTTGCCAATGGTGTAGTAGTCTCACCTGATCAGAATTATGTGATCTTTTGCGAAACCCCAATGTATGTTTGCTGATTCTCAGTCTTGAAGAAATTGTTTTATTAGACCCCTTATGTTTGCTTCTGATATATTCCCACCACTACTAAAAAGTTATGGTTGTCGGATAAGACAGAGTTTGAACTCAATATACTATGATAAGTTACCACCACAACCGTTGTTAAAGCCTTTCTTCTACATGATCTGCATAATGTTGCAGACTGTTGCAGCTGGTTTCAACATAAATGTGGTGCTAGACTCCCTAGATTAGTGAGACCTAACACATAGAAGCTTAGATTACTTGTTCTGATACTATGATAAAGCTTAAAGCCGTTAGAAAACAATGAATTTAATTGTTATTCTAACAACTTTGTTGTTCAAAGACTAAAATTAATGACAGTTGAATTTTTGTTTCGCACGGTGGGAGTTTTGATTATTCCAAATGGGTTGCTAATGCTGGAGAAGGTGTGGAAAATATCACATACAAGGCAAGGAGAAAGGAAAAGTAGACAAATTTATTGATTATCTGCCAGGCTTGCCAGATAACATTCGATATGATGGAGGAGGTCAATATTGGATTGCATTGTATAGGGTAAATCGATTCTTACTTCATACTTTCCGTGGAAAAAAACTGCCTATATTTTTAAACTAGTACTAAGCTTGTGCAAAGCTTAATTTACTTAAGATTCATATGTAAATTAAATAAAAAACTTCACTAATATCAATGAAAATAAACAATAAGATCGATAATGAAAAAAAAAAAACCTTCAAGTTATTTGACAGTAGCAAATTGTATAGGACTGAAATTTTATCAAAGCCAAAAATTATGATAGATAATTAAAATAACTTAGAATTTCATTTCAATTAAATTATCTTAATCATTTTAATGTATTTATTATAGTAACCCACATGGGTAAACATAGTGTGTAAGACTCAGTTTTTAATTAATTCCTTGTGTTAATAATGCATAAGATACAAAACTGAATTAGGATCCTTGCTTAATTTAGATTGATTATGCCAAGGGGATGAAAAGGGATATTTTGGTGTTATAATTACTAGTATTCAAAGAAATAATACAATAGAGATATGAAATGTTCGCGGTTGATTGTAGGAATGTTGGTTCAAAGGAATTCTATAAGCATGACTAATGATTAGTCTAGGCACCTATCAGTTGGGCATGCCAAGATCCATAGGAGCAGCACCCTAATTCACAAGGCTTGGGAATAACACTTGAAGAGTTACTCCATAGACGATGTAACATTCAAGGGGTGTGATGCTTAGACACAACTCCTTGAATGGCCATCAATCGGGATTTGCCTATCTATAGCCCCCCACCGAGAGCAATTGCATAAGAGGAAAAAAAAAAAAAGTTAAGCACAATTACCTCTAAAAGAAGTATCCTTCTCTCTCTCGAGTATGTGAGGTTCTTAGACTGTTGAAATCAACAGAGACAAAGTTGGAGTCCCATGGTTCTTTGGATTATTGAAGTGAGTGAAGAATCATCCTAGACAACATAAACAACCATAGTTTAGTGATATTTAGGAATAGGAGAGCTGTGCATATATGATATAACTCCTAATTCGAACACTAATAATAATGCAAATGTCTTTTTTATTTTTTTATTTTTAATGTCTGATGAACTTTATTCATTATTGTTTTCCGAATTGAGTAATGCAAATATTAATTTTTTTTATAGTCTCTCTTTTTTTTTTTTTTTATAGATGAATTTAAGTGCTCCTAACATCTAGTGAGTAACTTTTTGTGTGCAATACTGGCAGGGACATACACTTGAATTTGATATAGCATTCAGATACCCTTTCATCAGGAAGATTCTAATAATCGTGGAGAAGTACATAGGAAGACCACGTATAGAGAAGAATGGTGGGGTTTTGGCCATTGATTTGGTAGGAAATCCCATTGCCCATTACTATGATCCTGGATTGGCAATGGTTTCAAGTGGGATCAAGATAGGAAATCATTTGTACTGTGGCTCAGTTGCCCTTCCCTACATTATTCGCCTCAACCTAAAACAAGATCCTGGCCAGGCCGCCACATGAGAATTTGGTGAATAAGACCAAGTACTTGTTGCTGCTGCACCCTTGATGGTACCTTAAAATAATTGGGATATGCTGCCATAGATAAACTAAAACTCTATATGGTTTTTACTCTTGATATTGAGTAAGTATCTCATGAAACTGTCTAATGGAACAACTCTCTCTCATCTGGTGGATGAAACTCGAGAGGTTGGAGGCTATGTATGTATGTTTGGCTTAATTGTCATTATTGTAAGAAGTAGAGATTACGTGTACTTGTTTGATATTATGCGTACCTGCGGTAGGAGATAGAGTTTTAACTGTAAAAGCTTTTGTAACATAAAGTTTTAATTGAAAAACCCTGTAACAATTTGAGTGTTTTACGAATTAATAGTGAATGGTGTTTTAAAGTCTTGAATTTATAAATGATAAACAGTAAATTGTAGAGATTTTTTTTTTTTTTTCCTAAAAGTGACAAATTTTAGTTTTAAGTTTTAACCTTAAGATTGTTTTCAACTTTAGGGGCCCCTTTAAAGCTCTTTAGTGACTAAATAGAATTTTTTAGCATTTATTATAGAACAAATAATGAAAATTTACATTTCTTGGAGATTAACATGCTACACCACTTGCTATATAAATTTTTTTTTTCCCAAGAAAGGCAGCCCATAGCCATTTCTTTTTCTCTAAAAATAAACTTTTGTATATTTCCTGCTGCTTTTCGCAAATCCTCAAAATGACAATCCTAGGAGCCATATAATGTGGTAAATGATCTTGACAAAACTTGATTATTTCTTGAGGATCAACATCATCATATCCCTCTTATAACTTCACAAATGCTCAAGGCGTTTAGCCCTATGAATTGCAGGATGACTAAACTAAATTGTTTCTACCTCAACTGTGTTTATGTATTCCCCCACTAGAAATTATTACATCATTCAACCGGTCGTTTACTTCAATATAATTATCATCATATTTCACCGCTAAATGCCCACTTCGAAACCATTCGCCATTGAATGCTTCTTTATGTTGTTTTCAAATCCTTTGAGTATCCACTTGTCATTGTGTTTCCTTTCTACTAACTATATAAAAAGTGCCTATGCCATCTATAGTGTTTTCTACCATGATTTTGGTTTCGTGAGTCCTCTTATTTTGTCCGTTTGTAGTGTCCGTTTGTAGTGGCCGTTTGTAGAGTGCTCAACGGTGCGTTTCTCTCTTTTCTCTCTAGATGAACTCTCTGTATCTCTTCTCTATCTTTTCTCTCTATCATTTCAGGATGAGAGGACTAGATCGGCTTAGGAATTTCTAGTTTCATCAATCACTGCCCAAAATCAAACACAACATAGTTAACAACTCAAACCCCATCATAATTATTCAAAAAGCCAAATATACCATAAAAAGAAAAAAGAAACAAAAGAAAACGCACAAACACAAACAAATTCACAATCTTTCTCTCAAAAATATTTTATTTCAAATCACCAAAAACCCATTTAAAAAAAAAAAAAAAAAAACTAAACTGAATCCATATCTATTAACTAAAAAAAAATCTGGTTTCGTCAATCACTGCCCAAAATCAAACACAATGTAGTTAACAACTCAAACCCCATCATAATTATTGAAAAAACTAAATTGAATCCACAAAAAACCCATTTAAAAAAAAAACAAAAAACAAAAAACTAAACTGAATCCATATCTATTAACTATATAAAAATTTGGTTTCGTCAATCACTACCCAAAATCAAACACAATGTAGTTAACAATTCAAACCCCATCATAATCATTCAAAAAGCCAAATATACCATAAAAAGAAAAAAAAAGAAACAAAAGAAAACGCACAAACACAAACAAATTCACAATCTTTCTCTCAAAAATACCTTATTTCAAATCACAAGAAACCCATTTATAATCTAAAAAGCACATATGCTCCATTTTTACTTTGAATACCTGTATTCAATACAAGTCCATACTAGATACTTTTGCCGTTTTGCATGCATGTCCTAGCATTTAAAAAAAAGAAAGAAGAAGAAGTGTCAATGCACCTAGCACCCATGATACAACTTTGATATGGTTGTAACCCAAACCCCATATATAGTAAGAGTTAGCCAAAACTTGGAAAGGTCTTAATTTATATTTTTCATATATTAGTTTCAATGTTGAACACTTATCTAGTTATTTTTTTATTTAGTCTCTTGAATCTTGCCTTGTATTATAAACATTAATTAATGGCCATGGATTCACTCTATTCTTCACTATTACTTTTAAGTTGATATATACTTAACAATATATGAAAAATAAATACTTAGAATTATATAAAAATATATAAATAAAAATATATTTTATAATTAATTAATATATGTATTCCATCAATATTGTATCCTAGTTTTTCAGAAGTTTTCATATTGCGGATCGCCATAAGTACCATACCGTACCTGTGCTTCTATTTCCCCTATAGTTTTACCATCAGCTATTGTAACCAGATCTTTTACATAACCATATCCAATTCAAGGTATTGCACTCCTTGTTGAGATTTTAGTTGATATCTTTTAACAAGGGGTAGAGAATCACTGAATCACATTCAGATATCGATGTGCAAGAAGTTCCAGAACCATATGTTTCTGTTAGGCCATACAAGCGACTAAGTGAGACACACCAAAAACCACTGCCATCATCGGATCTGTCACCTCTGACCCCCGATTAGGACATAAGATATATCACCGTGTAGATTTTCAATCGCTACACATAGCCGCCGGAAAAATCCACCTCTGACCATTAATGCGCCGGTCAAAGTTTTGGCAAATTATTCCACGCACTTCATGCGCCACCAGGGTAGCTCTGATTCATGCGCCACCAGGATAGATTTCATTTTTGCAGTCCATTTTTGCATATTTTGCTTCTAAATGAAGAATAAGGACATGTCTTCTTGTTGTTGCAATAATCATTGCCGACAATCCAGCAAACATTTTTGTAATTTTTGCAAACGTTTTGGCCACAATATTGAGACTTGCTATTATCGCAACAAATCAGCTGTTTCAATTTCTGCTGTTACTGTTGCTAACACTATGAGTGTCCAACCAATGGCTCCTGTCTCTGCACAGTCTAAGTCTTTAGAACGCACTTTCACCATGTCCACAGATGACCTTAAAAACATCATCACCAATGTCATTCGTATGGTTGGTAATGCATCTTATTCCTCTTCTCTCTCAGCTTATCTGGTATGTCTTCTTCCTTTTGGCTTATGGATTCTGCTTGTTGCAATCACATGACACCTCACTCGTCCTTATTTTCTGAACTCAAACCTGCACCACACCCTCTTAATATTCGCACAGCAAATGGTTCCACAATGTCTGGTCATAATATAGGTTCTGTTTCGACCTCCAACCTTTCGGTTCCTGGGGTCTTTAATGTTCCTGACATTTCTTACAATTTATTTTTTGTGGGACAATTAGTTGAGTTGGGTTATTGCATTATATTTGATTATTCTGGGTGTATTGTGCAGGATCCGAGGACTAGACAGGAGCTTGGGACCGGTCCTAGAGTTGGGCGTATGTTTCCCGTGGACAACCTTCGTCTTTCACTTATTGCTCCTGTTTCTGTTGCTGCAGCTGCTACAGTTTCTTCAATTCCTTCCCTTGCACTTTGGCATGCTTGCCTTGGTTATGCATCTTCCTCTCGGGTACAACAATTGGCTTCTAGAGGTTTGTTAGGTTCAGTGTCTACAGAAAATTTTGATTGTGTTTCGTGCCAGTTAGGAAAACAACCAGCTTTGCCTTTCAATACTAGTCAATCAATATCCACTGATATCTTTGACCTTATTCATTCTGATGTTTGGGGGCCTTCCTCTGTCTCTACTATTGGTGGGTCTCGATATTTTGTTGTCTTTGTTGATGATTACTCTTGCTATAGCTGGATTTTTAATATGAAACATCGTTCTGAATTATTGCAAGTATATTCTAATTTTGCAAAAATGGTTGAAAATTAGTTTTCCAAACGCATCAAAATTTTTCGATCTGATAATGCTTTTGAATATACTCAATATGCTTTCCAAGCTATTTTGCATTTCTATGACACTGTTCATCAACTAACTTGTCCAGGTACCTCTCAGCAAAATGGTAGAGCTAAACGGAAACTTCGTCATATTCTTGACACTATTCGTGCTCTCCTTCTCTCTGCCAAAGTTCCTGCTCCTTTTTGGGGCGAAACTGCTTTTCATGCTGTTCATGCTATTAATCGCATTTCGAGTCCTGTTATCTAAAATCAAACTCCATATGAGCGCCTTTTTGGGTCACCTCCAGACTATCACCACCTTCGCTCCTTTGGTTTTTCTTGTTTCGTTCTTCTTCAGACACATGAGCATAACAAACTTGAGCCTAGGTTAAGGTTTTGTTGTTTTCTTGGCTATGGCGAAACTCAAAAGGGGTATCAGTGTTATGATCCTGTCTCTCATCGTCTTCATATTTCCCGCAATGTTGTCTTTTGGGAACATCGCCTCTTTGTCGAGCTCTCTTTCTTCCGTGCCTCCTTATCTTCCTCCTCTGTTTTAGATCTTTTTCCAGATGAGGCACTAGATATCACTGATCCATTTCCTAGTTCACCCTTTAATGAACATGTGGAAGATGAATAGGTTGAAGACGAGCTACCCAACCCCAACCCTGAGCTTGGGTCCCTTGCTCCTGCTCCGCCTGAAGATCTTGCACAAGACATTCCACCTTGTCACTCAACTCGGGTAAGATCTATTCCTACACATTTACTTGACTATCATTGTTACACTACCCTTGCTACACTACATGAGCCTCACACCTATCGTGAGGTTTCCACTGACCCTTTATGGCAGATTGCAATGAAAGAGGAATTTTGAAATAGATAGTCAGCCGTTGACTTTCAAGGAAATAACACTAAAAGGAAGAAAAGAATGAGGAATAGGGAAAACTGAATCTCCTGGGCGATGGGCACAAAATAGGCTCTGGTACCCAGGGAGCAAAATAGGGGAATTAATAGTTCCCCAGGACTCCAGAATAACACTATAAAAGGGGGTGAAAGATTGCGAAGAAGAGATAGAGAGAAATTACAACAAAATCATTGAGAAAGTTCTATCGAGAAGAAAACTCAGAGAAATTAGTAAATTATCTCCCGGTATCCTAGAAACAG
Organism: Quercus lobata; assembly: GCF_001633185.2. Lineage (NCBI taxonomy): Eukaryota > Viridiplantae > Streptophyta > Magnoliopsida > Fagales > Fagaceae > Quercus > Quercus lobata. Next base: position 52,585,273 of record NC_044909.1, read on the forward strand.
CCACTATAGCACATACTCGGATTAAAAAAGAATCAAACTTTGAAAGTCTTAGAGGCTTGAATAGCCATCTAAGATTGTAATTTTTGAGCTTACTTGAACCTTATATCACGTCTTAGTGAGCACACTGTAATCATAATAAATAAAATTCAATGAAGTATTTCTTATTGATTTGAGGATCCCTAACCATTACTTTGTATATTTACTGTTTGTTTTGCATTACTTTTGCTGTTTTGATTGTTGTTTAATACAAATATCCTCGTTTTCTAGTTTATGTGTATTGTAGGAAGTATGCTATGTGCACTACTTGATTCTTAAACAGCCCTTTAGCTGCGGTGAATCAAAACCTAGTCCACCAAATTACAATTATTTGGTCCAGGATCCTTGGGCCTGTGTGCTAAAGAAAAAAGCACTCTCACAATGAGTTTATAGATCGAATGGTAAATCACATCCGATTAACATGAAAATTAGCATGTATGTTAAGAACATATAGAACATGTAATTCGACGGTTGAATTTTCAAAATATGAATTTAATAAAATTATTAAGTGGTGTAACATTACTTAAAGTTATATAAGATGTAACTTGAACCCAACTATATATATATATATATATATATATAAAAGTCTTTATTAATAGTACACTTTTTTCAAATGTTTGTCAACAAAAATAATTAGTACACTTTTTTTTTAATGAAGAAATTAATAGCACAATTGGTTTCTCGCTTGTATCGTTGTGTAATGGATTTAATTAGAGAAACTTCTATTCAAAATTAAGATGAAAATTCTGATGATATGACATGAATCATATGATAAATATAAAGCTTTTTTTTTGGAGAAGAATATAAAGCTTTTTTATGTACCTTTTAGCGTGAACGGATATATATATGGAGAAGAATATAAAGCTTTTTTATGTACCTTTTAGCGTGAACGGATATATATATATATATATATATATATATGTATATAGAATTTTATTAATGTGTGTCATTTCTATTTTTAGAAAAAAATTTCTGGAGAATTGAAAAAATAATGACAATTTTTTCAATTCTCAAGAAAATATTTTTAAAAATAAAAAACTTAATGTGTATTCTAAGAGCATACATTAATCAGACCCATATATATATATATATATATATATTTAAACATAAGTAGGAAAAAAAAAATGAATGCACTCTTCAAAAAAAGAAAAAAGAAAAAAAGAATGCAAGTTGATATTGACATATTGTAGTCAATTCATAGGGTGGAGCCCTAGATGTACTCGAAAGGTCGCCAATAAATGTTACTTTAGATGAAGCCAACCGGCAAGTCGGCAACCATGAAAAAATAAAAAAAAAGTCGGCAACCATGTTAAAACAAAGCCAAGTTTATGATTTTTAAATGGGGTTGAGGACTGACAGCTAAGCCAAATATGCTAGCACGAAGCCGAGTTTATAATTTGATATTGTTTTCTTTATTAGTTGATTTGATACGGATAGGTTCCAAAGGGTTCCACCTATAATTATTGTTAGTAACTAATTTGACGTTGTGGTTATCAACAACAACAACAAAAAAAACAAAACAAACAACAAACAAAGAAAACTAATTTGACGTTGTTTTCCATGTTTTTATTTTAAGTTTTTAACCTTCCAAAATGATTATAATTAGGTTAAGATAGTGATTCTCAAAAAAAGAAAAAAATAAAAAAGGTTAAGATAATAAATGAGTTTAAATTATAAATATTTTATTCAATAACAAGAAATTTACCAATTTTTTTATAAAACTTTTTAGACATGAAAGTGTTACAAACATATGATGCCAATGATTACTTGTTCAAGCACAATAAACCTTACCATTTTTTTTTTTTTTGAGAGAAACATAAACCTTACCATTTGAAGTAATATTTTCAAAAATTTTACCGATTAAACTGAGTGATATTCGGTATTACAAGGTTTAGATCTCTAAGGTCAGTGGCTCTCCTCGAAAAGCTCTCTCACACTAATGAAAGGTACTACTACTATCTTCTGAAACAGAACAAAGTCAATCACCGAGTTCCACAAACTATGGACGAGTCAAAAACTCCCGACTCAGCTTCCCTACCCAGACCCTCTAAAGCCACTTTTACCAAACAGAAAAGCTCATGGCCCTTCACTTTCTTAGTCACAGTATTGGTCCCCGTTGTGGCGGCGACATTGCTCTACCAACTCGACTCGTTCGACCCGGCTCCTCTGCCACCTGACGAGTTGACTGGGCACGTCATAACCGTGCCAGCATGTAACGACCACATGCTCAGAGTGTCTGAGTTTGTGGGTGTTGGGAATTTGATAGCTCCAGAAGATGTAGCTTATGATGCCAAGTCAGGAGTCATCTACACCGGCTGTGCTGACGGGTGGATCAGCCGAGTCACTGTAAACGACTCGGCGGCTGACTCGGTTGTGGAGAAATGGATCAACACCGGTGGGAGACCCTTGGGAATCGCTTTTGGTCACAACAATGAACTTATCGTCGCTGATACTGAAAAGGTGAGTGGTCATTTATTCTTAGATTAAGTATATAATGTTTTATTTTAAATCTTAAATTTGAATGATTAATATTTCTTTAGAAAAAAAAAATTGAACAATAAATCTACCATAACCATAGATATAAGATACGTGTGTTAATTTTTCTCTCAGGATCAAAGTATGTTGTTAATTTTATTTTATAGATTACAATTTAGATTTTTTTTTTCTCAAAAGGAAGTGAATAGATTATTGTATTTGATGCTGTTTTATTTTAGAAAATATATATTCAATTTAAAAATTTTAATCAACAAAGAAATGAAAATTTATATTCAACTACCAAGAAATGCTGAAAAAAATTAAGATTCAGTTTATGCATACAATGAACGATTACTAGCAATGTGTATTTTTTTTTAACAAGGAATGCTACGTAGACAAGATTTTTCACACTAGTTGAGTTAATAAGTTTAGATGGATTATTAAGAAATTTAAATTAAGTAAAATTTAATAAAAATACCTTGAATATATTAAATCATAAAAAAAATACAAATATATAAAATTTTACCACTTCTAAAAGTTTTTATGCCGTTGACATTATTTTTATAAAAATATTTTAAATTAAAATAACAAAATGTAACCCACTGATACTATATATTCAAGTATGGTACCTGATCTCAATCTGTCCACTCTCTCTTCTTCTTCTTCTTTTTTTTTTTTTTTTTTTTGATAAAGACCATTTGACGTCTCTCTTGTCGGTGATGAGGTTGTTCACGTTGCTAGAAACTATTAACAGTACTCTTTGTTTCTCCGAGTACTGTACTATTCAAAGAACAAACGGTCTTTGTTTTTTCTAAGAGTACTGTACTATTACTATTTAACGGGACTACCGAATTGGCAGTCTTTTGAGAATGAGAAAAACTGTGGTTCAGTTATTGAATTTATACCAACGGACCCTCTTTGATTGGTCTTGGTGTTGGGGTTTCTCATATTGTTCTACCCTTATGGATTTTATTCTGTCTATGAGAATAGCTTAGTGGCTGTTTGTGTCTATTTGTTTTCCATAGTGTTTTTGTTCACTATCGTGAACTCTTTGTATTTTTCTTGCTTTTCCTTGATTAATCATATTTTCTTCTTACTTATCAACACACACATATATATATATATATATATATAAAATAAGAGATTTAGGATTCAATTCATGTTTATATTAAAAATCGATTGGTGTTTTGGTCTGATAATAAAGAGCTATCATAAAAAATGGAAACCATAAGTTGAAACTCTCTCTAAAAAAAAAACAATATCACATGTAAGTAAAATATATATATATATATATATATATATAAAAGGAATATGATAAAATACAAAACTACAGTAAGGTTTGGATTAATTTAATGCCAGGTATTACATATTTTTATAATATTTTTTTTTTCATAAGCATAAACATCACTTAACACCATTTGAAAATTCCCTTGTTCCTCATACTTTTTTGTCCATCTCTACTCTCTAGTTACTATTTATCTCTATCATTGATTACCCAAACACTCCATTGTGCATAATTTCCATGAGGCAGTCATTATGAGGTGGTGCAATTAATACAAGGTGTTAGAAGGGAATAACAGACTTGTAGGATATTAAGTATTTTACCCTCTATATTTTAAGGGTGTTTGGATTTTAATCTCTAAAATTTGGGGTTATTTGGATTTTACATCCTAAAGTTTTAGAATTTGGGAGTGTAAAATTGAAACACCCCCAAACTTTAGGGGGGTAAAATCCAAGTTCTGAAATGTCAAGGTGTAAAATCCAAACCCCCCCAAACTTAAAGGGGTAAAATCCAAATTCTGAAACTTTAGGGTGTAAAATTCAAACTCCCCCAAACAGTGGCGACTCCAGGAATTTTTCTCAGGGTGTTTCTTAAGAAGTATTGTAGGGTCTGACTTTTTTGATCTAGCCCAATATGTGTGGGACTTTAGACCAGCGAGCTTGATACAATGAATTTGAAGAGAGTGGGCCAAAGAACTAGGCTTTGGTATATGTACAACAGTTATCATGGTGTTTTACTCGATAGGATGAGATGGACTGAGTTCATCTGGGAGAATTGATCCTCAGTATAGTTCTGAGAGCCCTTTTTGGTCCCTCCTGTGTGTTGGGGGGTCTTCCCCTCCCGCACCCCCCTTTTATAGTAGTTTTCTTCTTCCTGAATGGGGTCTCTAGGGTAGGTATTTGTCCCATCAGTCCCTTCCTCCAATTGTTGGGAGTGGTTGTAAGGACAAAGAAGTATGGCCGTGTCGGGCACAAGGTACTGAATGCAATAATGGCAGCCTTTGGTTTAAACATTTTCGTTGTCCTTTTCTGCTTTAGTACTTTTTCCGCTCCATGGGATGATAGGGAGTGTCACTACCGGTGGCAGGTTGCCTCCTCCATCCTCGGCTTCACTGTGTCGAGGAGGGCTCTCCTCGTGGCCGAGGAAGGGCTTTTCCTCCCCGCCACCGAAGATAGATTTTTCCCTTGAGCTGGACCTTTGGCCCAATATAGACATCGACATGGGCCTACTGGTCTTTTACCCCCCACAATAACCCCTCAAAATCCTGCTGTTCGGCTCCTCGGGCGGAGATGAGGGTTTTGGTGACATTGGGCCTCCGTCTCGGCTTGCCACGTTAGGCCCTCCACTAAAGGCCAGAGTCTCTTTGTTTGCCTAAGGCACGTTTTCGACTGTGAGACATTCTGTTCTGATCTATCCAGGCCGCGTCCCTGTCGCTTCAGTATTTGCGGCATGCTTTAATGAAGGTCCCTTCACGAGGTGACATAAATTCAACGGTTGAAGATCACTTTGGAAATTGAGCGAGATTTATTTCGCCCGTAATTCCTTTTTGGAGATTTGGGTGAATTGATTGTCACCAGGTTTGCCTCCTATATAAGAAGCACGGTGGGAGGTCATTCCCTTTATCTGCAAACCCTTTGAGCTTTACAGATTCCTAACTCTCCAATTGTTCCCAAAGTCCCCATTACCAATGTGACTGAGCTTTAGGAGGTGGAATGGTCAAGGCTAGGGTGAGGGTGAAGGAATCACACCCTCTTCAGGAGCCTTGGGTATCTTCGAGGTTCAGAATGGCCCGGTCAGGGCAAGGAAGACAAAGGCTCAAGACATTTCTTCCCCTCAATAAGGCAAGAGAGGAGCCTCTTCTTCCTTTAGCCAAAATCCGAAGCAGGTGGAGATCGCATCAGATTTTTGGTGCGATAACACTGGGACTTCCATCCGGTGCTGTGTGTAGGCTTGGACTTCCCATCGCCGGTACCATTCGTGCTTACTCGATTGCTGCTAGAACAATACTTGCTTGATTGCTGCTAGAGCAGGTATGGGGATTTGGCATCCCTGCTTCTTCCTCTTTTCCATCACTGGTGCCACCCAGGCTTGCTTAGTCGCTGCTAGAGCAAAATTGCAGGATCTATCGTTCCCGTGTATTCCCCTATTTTTTTTTATTTTTTTATAGTTAACTTATGACATAGGCTTGTCTAAGCCCTTTTGTGTATATTGTACTATCTCTTTATCTAATAAAAGATGATTTTATCGTATTTTATGTATCCTTTCTTTTTTGCAATAATTACTTTGTGAATGAATGTGCTGGTGTCTTTTCTTTCGAATCGTACTTAGAACTGATGCTCTTGTCGGTAAAGAATTATTACTTTGAGTTTATCGAAACCCACGGGCACAACAATGCCGACTTTAAATAGGTTAACTACATAGGACTAACCGGGATAACAGTCGCACGTTCTGTATTGCGAACGGGGTGACTGCCTGAGGATGTGTAATCTAAAATAGGCTGTCCGAGGGGGCCGCTGGGTACTAGAGTCCTTTTCCGCGTTTTTGATGATATTCGTAGTTTTAACTTGTTTTAGGTGTCTGGTCCGAGGACCAAGGCATGACTATACCTGGTCTAAACACTCAGAAAGACACCATTATGTGTTAGTTCCCATAAGGCCGGGGAACTGAGGACCATACGAGACCTCCATTCCGCCTAGGGCTTAGGTCTTTCTTGAAGTTGCTAGTTTCCCATAGGTTTGAGTCCGAGGACCATGCAAGACCTTGGTTTCGTCTAACACTTGGGCTTTTGGAGTGTCTAGTTTCCCTATAAGTTTGAGTTCGAGGACCATGCAAAACCTTGGTTCTGTCTAGCACTTGGCCATTGAAGTGTCTAGTTTCCCCATAGGTTTGAGTCTGAGGACCATGCAAGACCTTGGTTCTGTCTAGCACTTGGGCTTTTAGAGTGTCTAGTTTCCCCATAGGTTTGAGTCCTAGGATTATACAAGACCTTGGTTCTGTCTAGCACTTGGCCGCTGGAGTGTCTAGTTTCCCCATAGGTTTGAGTCCGAGAACTATGCAAGATCTTGATTCTGTCTAGCACTTGGGCTCTTGGAGTGTCTAGTTTCCCCATAGGTTTGAGTCCGAGGACCATGCAATACCTAGATTCTGTCTAGCACTTAGGCTCTTGGAGTGTCTAGTTTCCCTATAGGTTTGAGTCCAAGGACCATGCAAGACCTTGGTTCTGTCTAGCACTTGGCCGTTGGAGTGTCTAGTTTCCCCATAGGTTTGAGTCTGAAGACCATGCAAGACCTTAGTTCTATTTAGCACTTGGCCGTTGGAGTGTCTAGTTTCCCTATAGGTTTGGGTCCGAGGACCATGCAAGACCTTGGTTCTGTCTAGCACTTTAAAAGGTTCCGATTTAGCTCTTGGCTTTTTTGTTGTAGGGAATTCAGTGAACCGGAATATTAGGGGTCTCAAGAGTTAGCCCCTTGACAAGTGCATGGGGATGCATATCTGACGTTCGAAGCCCTTTGAATCGCGCTGTATAGCGGTTCTCCCCTTGTAGTGAACACTTCGAAGCGTGACCCAAAACAGAGGCTGAGCCATGATAATGGCAGTGTGTTCCTGGGAATGATGGGGGGCTTTCGTGCAGCTCGCACCACTGCCAAAATGATCCTCTCGAGGGATTCTTATTGATAGGAGCTTGACCGTGACTAACCGTCATATTCGCCAACGCACAAGCTCTTCCCACAGATAGCGCCAATTGTAGGGCTCAACTTTTCTGATCTAGCCCAATATGTGTGGGACTTTAGACCAGCGAGCCTGATACAATAAATTTGTAGAGAGTGGACCAAAGAGCTAGGCTTTGGTATATGTACAACAATTATCATGGTGTTTTACTCGATAGGATGAGATGGACTGAGTTTATTTGGGAGAATTGATCCTCAGTATAGTTTCGGGAGCTCTTTCTGGTCCTTCCTGTGTGTTGGGGGGTCTTCCCCTCCCTCACCCCCCTTTTATAGTAGTTTTCTTCCTCCTGAACGGGGTCTCTAGAGTAGGTACTTGTCCCATCAGTCCCTCCCTCCAGTTGTTGGGAGTGGTTGTAAGGACAGAGAAATATGGTCGTGTCAGGCACAAGGCACTGAATGCAATAATGGTAGCCTTTCCTTTAAACACTTTCGTTATCCTTTTTTGCTTTAGTACTTTTCCCGCTCCATGGGATGATAGGGAGTGTCACTACCGGTGGCAGATTGCTTCCTCCATCCTCGGCTTCACTGTGCCGAGGAGGGCTCTCCCCGTGGCCGAGGAAGGGCTTTTCCTCCCCGCAACCGAGAAGGGATTTTTCCCTTGGACTGGGCCTTTGACCCAATATAGACATCGACATGGGCCTACTGGTCTTTTACCCCCCACAAGTATAAATTACACAATCTATAAAATTATTGGGTATGTGGTTTTCTTATCAAATATTTGTCCATAATTCTAGTAAAAGAATATACATTAAATTATAAGTTTATTTGAAATATTAATAAAATTATTAATTATTGTTTTTTAGTTGTTTCATTAATTTGTTTGTCTTTTATAAACTATAATTTGTTCATTTGTTGTATTATTGTTTCATTAATTATAAAATTATTAATTATTGTTTAGCCTACCATAATTTAATTTGTTTGTCTTTTATAATGTATTGGTTAATTAAATTATTAATTATTGTTATTTAGTTGCTTCATTATTTTTCTTTACACCAGTAGCACACACCTCACCGTGCAGTAACATACACCCCATGTGCGGCTCAACCTGCTGCCTAGTGGGTAACATAATTTAATTTTGTCTGTATTTGGTCAGTTAGACTAACTCCCTAGTGGGTACCAAGAGTCATTACAAGAGCCAATTAGATAAATTTACAAATCATAATTCACTAAAAGACAAACTCACCAACAGACAAGAGTCATTACAAGAGCCAATATAAATTCACAAATTACAGTATACTAAAAGACGAACTCACCAACGCAATAAAGTTAAAACAGGGGCAAATTTAATAAAGTTAAAATTTATAAAGTAAAGCTGAAGCTGTAAAGCCAATTTATTGAATTTAAAGTTCAAAGAGAAAGAGAGAATCAGATAAAGAGAGAGAGAGTCTCAGACCACAGCAAACCCAAAGAGGCAAAGATGTAAGAGAGAAAAAGAGTGTAAAGAACTGAAATACCTTGAGGGAGGCCTGAGGGGTTGCGCTGCGACAGCAGCACGTGAGGCGAGGAAGGCGGAAGGACTCGAGGGTCGAGGCCAAGCGTTGATCGGATCGGACCGATTTCTGATGCCCGATGTGGCTGTGCTCGTGCGAGGAAGGTGGAAGGACTCGAGGTGTCGTCGCGCTTGCGTCGATGTGCTTTAGGTTCAGTGCTTCTGGTTCATTGCGCTCGCGCCGATGAGGGTTTTTCTTTAGGTTAGGTTTCTGATATCAGTTGTTGCTTTACCATTTGATAAAATCGGCTGAGCGTATTGGGTTTTGGTTTGTATTTTTATTTATTTATTTATTTTTTTTAAGAATCCGTGGGTTTGCTTTACAATCTGATGTGTTTTTCTTTAGGTTGGGTTTTTTTTTTTTTAGGTTGGGTTTGCTTTACCATCTGTTATTTAGGATTGATGCTGGGCTTTTTTTTCCTTGGGTGGGCTTGCTCTGTTATAAATTTTATTTTATTTTATTTATTTATTTATTTATTTTTTTCAGATTTTAGTTCAAAATTTTTAGCAATAAAAAATCTGAGGTGGGCTTGCTCTGTTATAAATTTTATTTTATTTATTTATTTATTTATTTATTTTTTTCAGATTTTAGTTCAAAATTTTTAGCAATAAAAAATCTGAGGGTATTCCTAATTTTTTCTGAGGGTGTTCCTAATTTTTTTTTTAAGAGTAGGCAAATAAAAAATTTTAAAATATTATATATAATTTTTTTTTTTTTTTTTTTTTTTTTCAGGTTAGGGTGGCCCTGCGTGAACGTAGCACCGCCCCTGTCCTAAACTTTAGGGGTTTAATTTGCGATTTACCTTACAACTTATAAGGACGAAGTTAGAGGGTTATTAATACCACGGTACTCCAGAAAAGCCAAGCCCAGTAACAGTTAAATAACAACTCAATAAGTTGTGATCAAGAGTCTAGTAGTTCAGTGGCATTGCCTAATTTTTTTTATAAAAACCTGGGTTTAAATCCTCCCCTCCCCCCCACCCCTCTTTGTTTGTAACAATTGATTATAAAAAATTATTAAAAAATGTTATATCTATAACAGTACTCAACAAATTAATGTAATTAATCTCTGTTTGATAATTTTAGCACAAGTTACAGAGAAACTGTCACGCTTGTTAATTGCTCCTTAGTCGTCAGAAACCAATGGTTATTAGGTGTTTTATATTAATGAAATGTGATGTATAACAGGGCCTCCTAAATGTGACAGCGGACGGTGTGGTGGAGCTGCTGACAGATGAGGCTGATGGACAAAAATTCAAATTGACAGACGCTGTAGATGTAGCACACAATGGCATAATTTATTTCACAGATGCTTCATATAAATATAGTTTAAGTAAGGCCAATTGGGACATTTTGGAAGGTAAGCCCAATGGTAGACTTTTGAGTTATGATACAGCAACCAAAACTACCAAGGTACTGGTCCACAACCTCTACTTTGCCAATGGTGTAGTAGTCTCACCTGATCAGAATTATGTGATCTTTTGCGAAACCCCAATGTATGTTTGCTGATTCTCAGTTTTGAAGAAATTGTTTTAGTAGACTCCTCATGTTTGCTTCTGATAAATTATCACTGCTTCTGAAATATTTTGGCAATTAGAAGTTGGAGATAGAGTTTGAACTCAATAGACTATAATAAGTTGCCACCACTACTGTCGTTAAAGCCTTTCTTCCTCATGATCTGCATAATGTTGCGGACTGTTGAAGCTTAGATTACTTGTTTTGATATTATGATAAATCATTATTAGTCCCAAAAGCTTAAAGCCGTTAGAAAACAATGAATTTAGTTGTTATTCTAACAACTTCTATTGTTCGAAGACTAAAATTAATGACAGTTGAATTTTTGTTTAGCACAGTGGAAGTTTTGATTATTCCAAATGGGTTGCTAATGCAGGAGAAGATGTGGAAAATATCACATACAAGGCAAGGAAAAAGGAAGAGTAGAAAAATTTATTGATCATCTACCAGGCTTGCCTGATAACATTCGATATGATGGAGAAGGTCAATATTGGATTGCACTGGCAACGGTAAATCAGTTCTTACTTCATACTTTCCGTGGAAAAATTAGCTATATTTTTTAAATAGTAGTAAGCTTGTGCAAAGCATAATTTAATTAAGATTCATATGTAAATTAAAGAAAAAACTTCACTAATATCAATGAAATTAAACAATAAGATAGATAATGGGAAAAAAAATACCTTCAAGTTATTTGACAGTAGCAAATTGTATAAGACTGAAATTTTATCAAAGCCAAAAATTATGATAGATAATTAAAAATAACTTAAAATAAAACAAGGTAACTTTTGGTAATAGAATTCTAATCAAAGCAGTGTTTTAAACATTTGTAATTTGCTAAATAGAATTTCATTTCAAATAAATTATCTTAATCATTTTAATGTATTTATTATAGTAACCCACATTATGGAAGAACTTTGTACGACGAATAATTTTTATATATTAAATCACATGGGTAAACATAGTGTGTAAGACTCAATTTTTAATTAATTGCTTGTGTTAATAATACATAAGATACACAACTTAATTAGGATCCTTGCTTAATTTAGATTGATTATGGCAAGAGGATGAAAAAGGATATTTTGTTGTTTTAATTACTAGTATTCAAAGAAATAATACAATAGAGATATGAAATGTTTGCGGTTGATTCAAAGGAATTTTATAAGCATGACTAATTATGAATCTAGGCACCTATCAGTTGGGCATGCCAAGATTAATTGGAGCAGCACCCTACTTCACTAGTCTTGGGAGTAACTCTTGAAGAGTTACTCCATTGCATGGCCATCAATGGGGATGTGACTATGTATAGCTCCCCATGCATGAGAGAAAGAAAAAAGAAGGTAAAAACAATTACTATAAAAAGAAGTATCCCTCTCTCTCTTAGTGTGTTTCTCACATCCTTGAGTGTGTGAGGTTCTTAGACTGTTGAAATCATGTGTATCACTTTTGTAGTGTGAAGTGTGAACCATCACTTAGAGAAATCAACTAAGACAAAGTTGGAGTCCCATGGTTCTTTGGAATATTGAAGTGAGTGGAGAATCACCATAGACAACGTAAAACAACCATGGTTTTGTGATATTTAGGAATAGGAGAGCTGTGCATATATGTAACTCCTAATCCTAACACTAATAATAATGCAAAGGTTTTTTTTTTTTTTTTTAATTTTTTTAATTTTTTTTAATGTCTGATGAGCTTTATTCATTATTGTTTTCCGAACTGAGTAATGCAAATATTATTATTATTATTATTTTTTATATAGATGAATTTAAGTACTCCTAACATCTTTTCATCTGTTCCTTTTTGTGTGCAATACTGGTAGGGACATACACTTGAATTGGATATAGCATTCAGATACCCTTTCATCCGGAAGATTCTAATAATCATGGAGAAGTACATAGGAAAACCACATATGGAGAAGAATGGTGGGGTTATAGCCATTGATTTGGCAGGAAATCCGATTGCCCATTACTATGATCCTGGATTGGCATTTGTTTCAAGTGGGATCAAGATAGGAAATCATTTGTACTGTGGTTCAATTGTCCTTCCCTACATTGTTCGCCTTAACCTGAAACAATATCCTGCTCAGGCCACCACATGAAAATATGAGAACAAGACCAAGAACTTGTTGCTGCAGCACCCCTTGATGGTACCTTAAAATAATTGGGATATACTGCCATAAATAAACTAAAACTCTATATGGTTCTTACTCCTGGTATCAAATAAGTATCTCATGAGATCGTTTTATGTCTCATATGCAGGTGGATGAGACTCGAGAGGTTAGAGGCTTTGTATGATTGGCTTATTGTTGTAGGAAGTAGAGAGTACGTGTACTTGTTTGATATTATGTGTACTTGCTATAGTAAATCTAGTTTTAATTGTAAATGCTTTTGTCACATAAAGTATTAATTGAAAAACTCTAACAATTTGAGTGCTTAGCGAATTAATAGTGAATAGTATTTTAAAGTTCTGAATTTATTAACGATAAATTATAAATTGAAGAGATTTTTTTTCTAAAAGTCACAAATAAAATTCTATTTAGTGACTAAATAGAATTTTTTAGCATTTATCATAAAACAAATAATGAAAATTTACATTTCGTGAAGATTAACATGCTACAATTACAAACCTACAACACTTGTATAATTTTTTTTCCCCCAAGAAAGGCTGCCCATAGCCATTTCTTTCTCTCAAAATAAACTGTTGTATCTTTCCTGTTGTTTTTCGCAAATCTTCAAAATGACAGTTTGAGGAGCCATATAATGTGGTAAATGATCTTGACAAAACTTGATTATTTCTTGAGGATCAACATCATCATATCCCTCTTTTAACTTCACAGATGCTCAAGGTGTTTATCCCCCAGTGTATTGCAGGATGACTAAGTTTCTACCTCAGTTGTGTATTTGTTTTCCCCACTAGAAATTATTACATCATTCAACCGGTCGTTTACTTCGATAATTATTGCTCAAAATCAATCGCAATGGAGACGGTGATATAATAGTGAAGTGAAAAACTTAAAAGAAAACTAACCAAGAGAAAAACTACTACTACAAGAAAACTTTTTCACAGTGAAGTAAATTCACTATGATAAAAGAAGTTTTACAATCAAAAGAAATCATTTGCCTGGACTCTATTTACCCATAGACAACTTAAACGGAAAACATTTCATTGCACTAGAACATTTGGACTTTTCAACATATGAATTGCTTCCATGGATGACGCACTTGTGACCGCGACTAGAACTTCCGACACGACTCCAAGGACCACTTGAAGGTTTTCTTTACAGCAAGAAATCTATGATTGATAACAGTTCAACTTCTTCACCAACTAATTTTCAAATCTACTTTGATATCTTCGGTATGGTGAAATTAGGATAATCTTGGTTACAAAATCCTATACTCACAAACATAGCTTTCTCTCCTTAAAAAAAAAAAAAAAAAAAAAAAAAACTCTCTTAGACCAACTTATATATAATGTTCTTTTTATATCCCATGTTTGAATTGGGCTGAAACAAATATTAGGCCTTTTACGAATCTAGTTCCAAGAACCTTGATAGGTTGAGGCTAGAATCGAGGTTGATATCAAGACTCGATCGAAGTCACCAAAAATTTGCTTTTTTAAGCTGATCTTGGGTCATTGTTTTGATCTTGAATTACAATTCCAAAACACAACACTCATAATTTGTCACAATGCCAACATTAATACATATGGTATGGACCTAACAACGTGTATCAAATGTATAGAGAAGAGCTCCTATCACTGGAACTGCGAAATGTAGCTCATGCATTGCTGGGACATTAAGGGCTAGGATTGCAACTTGCGAGCATAAACAAATCTAGAGTTCCAACCATGAAGTAGGCAATAAATTATTGTATCTTAGGGGGTTCAATAGCAAAATTCCATTATTTCTTGCTTTATCACTAATAATCTTTTGATCATATCTCTTTCTTTGTCGTTTCTCACAAAACAAAAAAATCTCTTTGTTTGATCAAATTTCGTTTTTTGCCGTCTATTCTGACTAGTTGTTAAAACTTAATAGTTATAAAAAAAAAAATGTCTTAACTCTTGGCTATAACTGTGATTGATCGAGAAAAAGAATAGTGCATTTATTTGAAAATTAATAACAGAGCTAGTTGTAATTAATCTACCATGTAAAAGAATTGTGGCAAAAATTGTGAATTTATTTATAATACTATAACTCTAAAAGTTAAACTAAAATTGTATATATTGACCTACGAGTCACTTTAGGAACAACTTCTTTAGCTGAAATTGAAATTTTTTTGCTGAAAGTACTGTAAATAAAACTAAAAAGTAACTGAAATAATACAGTAGGACCCATAAATAGTATTAAAAAATGCAATCAGACTCATAATAGTAGCAAAAATAAGCTAAGTAGAAAGAAAGAAAAAAAGAAGCTTTTTAAGTCAATGCCAAACCCAAGCTTTCAATGTTTCTATTCTAATTATTTTAATATTTTATGGAAATTTAATTATTTTAATTGATACATAAGATTCGAATCAATCAGATTATTATTTCTTACATTAACAAAATTATATTATATTTATTTGCACAGAGAATTTATTTAAACTAGCCTCATCACACGTATTTCGTGCATGCGATGAGGGTTTTTTTTAGCAAAAAAAAGAAAAGAAAAACTCTATGTTTTTATTATATATATAATTTTTATTTTGTGAATTTAATTTATAAGTAGATAAAGTAATTTGAAAATTAACAGGAGAGTTGTTTTTTAGGAAAAAAAAAACTATGGTTTTTTTTTTTTTTTTTTTTTATATATAAATTTTATTTTGTGAATCTAATTTATAAATGGATAAAGTAATTTAAAAATTAACAGGAGAGTGATCATATTTTTTAGGTAATGTTTTAGTGGAAGTTAGAGTTGGATTTTTACCAGATTATCCTTTAGTTTTATCTCTACTTAAATATAGAGATGTAGGGGCATTTTTGAACTAAAAAAAAATGAGAAATCCAAACAGAAAAATCCCTTAAATAATAGTATAGATAACTATCTTGATAGCTGACATTGATAAAGTGGAAAACTATATATAATAGTTGAATAGTTCATCTTGTGGCACTTTTTTTTTTTTTTAAGAAATAAATACATATAAGGAGAGAGAAATAGATTTTAATACAAATACAAAGACGAAGGTACATCACAACTTCAATAAAAAAAACCATGGCAGGGGACAAGTAAAAAGTTTGATAGAGCTCTTCAGCCAAAAAACAGTTTGATAGAGCTCTTCAGATTTCCATGAAGGCCACTACCAGCAAACGAAAAAGCTCATGGGCCCCTTTTTATTATTATTATTTTTAATTTTTATTTTTAATTTTTAATGTTGCATTGGTCCCGTTATAGCGGCGATAAAGCTGTAAAAAGTACCAACCTGACATGTTCAACCCGGCTCCTCTGCCACTTGACGATTTGACTTGGATCATGTGTATATATAATATATGTGAGTCAATTGTCTAATCACCATAAAAAAAATATCTGATGAGCTTTATTCATTCTTGTTTTCCAAATCGAGTAATGCAAATATTAATTTTTTTTTTATAGATGAATTTAAGTACTCCTAACATCTTTTTCTTGAATTACTTTTTGTGTGCAATACTGGTAGGGACATATACTTGAATTGGATGTAGGGTATATTTGGATTAAACTTATTTTTGCTGAAATTGAAAACTGAAAAAACTATAACAAAATAATTTTTAAATGTGTGAATAGTATCGTGGGATCCATGAACAGTGTGTGAACAGTATATGAACAATGCGTGAACAGTGTTTTTTGTCTATTGCACAGTAAAATCATGTGATATTACTGTTCACGTGCAGAGAAAAAAAAAAGCCAAAAAACGCAAACTTGTAAACGCAGACGCCCAATCCAAACCCCACCATAGCATTCAGATACCCTTTCATGCGGAAGATTCTAATAATCATGGAGAAGTACATAGGAAAACCACATATGGAGAAGACTGGTGAGGTTTTAGCCATTGATTTGGCAGGAAATCCGATTGCCCATTACTAAGATCCTGGATTGGCATTGGTTTCAAGTGGGATCAAGATAGGAAATCATTTGTACTGTGGTTCAATTGTCCTTCCCTACATTGTTCTCCTCAACCTGAAACAATATCCTGCTCAAGCCGCCACATGAGAATCTGAGAACAAGATCAAGTACTTGTTGCTACAGCACCCCTTGAGAGTACCTTAAAATAATTGGGATATACTGCCATACATAAACTAAAACTCTATATGGTTCTAACACCTAGTGTCGAATAAGCATCTCATGAGACCGTCTTATGGAACAATCCTCTATCATATGGTGGATGAGACTCGAGAGGTTGGAGGTTCTGTATGATTGGCTTAATTGGCATTATTGTAGAAAGTGGAAATTACATGTGCCTGTTTGATATTGTGTACCTGCTATAGGAAATTTAGTTTTAACTGTAAAAGCTTTTGTAACATAAAGTTTTAACTGAAAAACTCTCTAACAATTTGAGTGCTTAGCGAATTAATAGTAAATAGTGTTTTAAAGTTTTGAATTTATAAACGTTAAATAGTAAATTGAAGAGATTTTTTTCTAAAAGTCACAAATTTTAGTTTTAACCTTAGACTATTTTAAACTTTAGAGACCCCTTTAAAGCTCTTTAGTGACTAAATAGAATTTTTTTAGCATTTATTATAAAACATATAATGAAAATTTACATTTCGTGAAGATTAACATGCTACAATTACAAGCCTTGCTATATATATATATATATATATATATATATATTTTTTTTTTTCCCCAAGAAAGGCTGCCCATAGCCATTCTTTTTCTCTCAAAATAAACTGTTGTATCTTTCCTGTTGTTTTTCGCAAATCTTCAAAATGACAATCCGAGGAGCCATGTAATGTGGTAAATGATCTTGACAAAACTTGATTATTTCTTGAGGATCAACATCATCATATCCCTCTTTGAACTTCACACATGCTCAGAGCGTTTATCCCTAGTGTATTGCAGGATGACTAAACTAAATTGTTTCTACCTCAACTGTGTATATACTAATTATCAACCATAATTTTTTTTGTTTTAACAATTAAATTTGGCTCGTGCATATCGTTTGTTCTGGCAAAACTCTATTATAAATGTTTTTAAGCAATTCAAACACTAACTTGGTTAAAACTTAGTGGACATAAGTTTTAAGAAATTTAAAAGAAACTTATAATTTTTTAATTATTTATATAACTTATTATTAATTTTTAGGTTTGATACAAATTTTGTTTTACAAAATGTTCTTTCACCACTTTACATAAAATAATTTTTGTTCTTCTATTCTTACTTACTATTTTATTTTTTTAATTTAAATTATATCATTAACTTTGTATTTTTTTTTAATTATTAAACCATGCATTGCACTGATATATAACTTTTTTTTATTAAATTGTGCATCACATGAATATATTACTGGTTATACTAAAAAAAATTAGGGTGGAATTTTATCAGTTATACGAGGGGGTTTAAGGAGGGAAACATTACTACTTTCCTATTTGTATAACCTTGCCTTAAAGGGAATAAAAGTCTCTTTTTTAATGAACAAAAAGGAGAAGAATAATGGGCACGACTGGAGGTAGCTTTCCTACCCTATAGTAGCATTCTACTCGCAATGTTTAGTGAGCGCCAATAATCTATAGGTATGCTTCCCATTGAAAGAGACAAACCCAAGACTTTATAGGTATGCTTCCCATTGAAAGAGACAAACCCAAGACTTTTTGGCTTATTGCCCTCCAAATAGGGAAAGCTTAGATTGTTTAATTAGCTTGATTTAATATCATCTTAACATCACATTGACAAGAACAATACAATTTTAACTTGCAAACATGAAGATTGGAGATTCCATACTATATATCTTGGGGATCAATTGGTGTCTTGAATCTTATGATAAAGAGTAATTATTATAGAGCGGACACTATAAATTAAAATTTTATTGCATTTATCAAAAAGTAAATTTCAAGGGAAATACACAACCAATTATAAATCACCCATTCACCAACCAAACAAATAGGAAAACAAAAAAGTTTAAAAAAATAAAAGGAAAAAATCTTGTCACTATTGTGGTCATAAATAATTAAAATATCCAACTTACCTTTATAACTAAACACAAAACAAGGCTAGTAGTCTCAAAATATCGAACTAACCTATTATCTATTGATGTGTGCTGTCGAATATGACAGATTTTAGTTAGAGTGGTGCCCATACATAGCGAGTCTCCTAACTAATTTTGGTTTAGCTTTGGATTTCTATTCCTACATAGTTTTGGCTGGTTTGGATTCCAATCGTTGCCTAGAGTGGTGTCCATAATGAGTCACCTAACTAATTTAGATTACGCTCCACGAAGTCAACTTTGCAGTATATTTTGCAATAGCCTATGTATTTGGCCCACTATTCCTTCCTTGAGTGTAACCTTGTTCACGCTTTCTTTTTTTTTCTTTTTTTTTTTGGCTCTCTAAAAACTCAAACACATGAGCCAATAAAACTTGAAAATTTTAGCACAGGTCATGCCACAAACAACAAGAGAGCCCAAACAGAAAAAGACCATATCAAAAGGGGTCCAATGGAAAATTTAGCAGGATCAAGTCTGCCACAAATCACAAATGGGCCACAACATAAATATATCAAACTCGCAAAGAGAATTTATATGGATAGCCCAACAAAGTAGCTCAAGCCTGCAAAGGAGCACTACCCGTAACATTCAAAACCCACAGAGGCACATAGCTTGGAAGGGGAGGCAAAAATCCGCAGAAGTATTTGTTTGCCACGCCTTTTGAGTGTTATGCTTGTAGGGAAACGCATACACACCAAAAGGACGAAGGTAAGTCAGTCAATATGTGCATATCCAGTCGATTTACACATTCTTGAACCGATCACCCACTGAGTTGGCCCATATCATGTACATAATTCCAGCATGATATTTTTAAATTATTACCTAAATGAAAAAAGTTATTAGATCATGTACTATTAATTAAAGTTACACTTAATCCCGATCCTCACGCAACCAATGCAACGCATGGAAAGGCTGTAAAAGGAGACCTTAACATCTACTAGGTTGCCTCTTCAATAGCTAACCCTCTAATTATACAAGACCTCGTTACATTTGGTATGAACATACTTCATTTTTTCACCTTTCATTTTTCAGGTACCTTCGGTTGTTGGGCGTGTGGGCAATTTACTCGTTGAAAATTTTGTACATGATCAGTTACATTTTAGGATGAACACTTCATTTCTTCAACTTAAGACGGATGCCATTTAGCGATGTTAGGTTCTAAAGATGTATGATTCAATGTTTTGAATTTCAACTTGTATGTGTTGGCAAACCGAGAACAAAAACATGTCTAGGATAAGTGTTAGACATTGCTCAAAGCTGTACAGGTCAAAACTCAAAAATGTATAAGCTGCAGGAAAAAGAATTAATTTTCTGTGAAGCTCGACTGATCGAAGGATGAGGCTCGACCGATCGAGAATTGTAGAAAAATAATTTCAGCAGAATTTTTAAATAGGCCCAAGCCTGCGAAAACGTTTAGGGTTTCAGTCCAACACTCCTACGTATAAAAGGAAAACCCTAGCCACGTTTTGAAGACTCTTGGAAGACTTGTGAGTTACTCATGTGAGATCTGAGAGGTTTTGTACCTTTTAACTCTACAAGCATCTACCGGAACAAGATCTGCAATCAAGTGCTAGTGGAATCTAGTTGCTGCAAAGATCAACAAGTCGTGATCTAAAACCTTTAAGTATGATCTTAAAGTCACAAGCGTGGGTGCTTATGTGTTGCAAATCCAAGAGAGGAGGAGTCCGTGGATTTGAAATTTGCACGTGGTCGTGTCAGTAAGTTACTACTGGAGGTAGCAATAGATTTAGGGTTAAATCTTTTGTGAAAACTTCAATTCTCTATTAGTGGATTTTTTTTTTTTTTTTTTTTTTTTTTTTTTTTTTTTTTTTTTTTTTTTTTTTTTTTTTTTTTTTTTACCTTGAGGATAGCTAGATCAAATCCTCCCTAGGTTTTTACCTTGAAACTGTTGGTTTCATTGGTTTTCCTAGGTCATCATATCATTGTATTCTTTACTTTCCGCTGCTTTGCATGATATGATATATTATTGTTTAACCTAGATTTGAATAATTAACCTAAGTAACTACTTGGCTAATATATTAGGTTAAACAATCTGCATTAAGGAGTTTAAACTAACTAACAAGTGGTATCAGAGTAGGTTAGCTCTTGTTTGGGTAGCTTACCTTGAGTTGATCCTTGACCTCTGTCGTCGTGGATTCTAATGTCTTTCCTTTGAATTCAATTAAACTAAAAATTAAATGTGTTTGATCTCGGACAAAGTGGATTTTTAAATGTGCTAACCCTATTCTTAATTTTCTTGGTATAACTACATGTTGCTCAAATTTTGGTAAACCTAGAAAAGCTTCGCACTTGGAGATTTTCTCAATTTGTTTGTGACTTGCATGTCCCAATCGTTGATGGCATAAGTCAACTTGATTTATCTTTACACTATAGCACTTGTGACTGATGCTTGGAGTTATGCCATAGTAGTTATTAGCAGTCCTTATTCCAACACAAATGCAATCACCTCTACCATCAAGTATTTCACATTCATACTTGGTGAACAATACATTTAGTCCATTCAGTCCAAATGTGACAGTTCCAATATTTCCTTCAAAAAGAGTCTTGAACAAGGCTTTGTTACCTGTCATGTGCCTGGAACAACCACTATCCAAATACCACAAACAAGTATCATGTACTTTTAAGGCCGTTAAAGCAATATAACAAACATAAGATTGAGAAAAGTATATGTGGACCATGTCGGATTGGTAAATAAGTGAAATCCAAGCATCCATCCATAAGGGAAGTTCAGACATCTAGACCGTTAGAGTTGTTACACATCGACCTAATGGGTCCTGCTAGAGTTCAAAGTCTAGGAGGAATGAAGTACATTCTAGTTGTTGTGGATGACTTCACTCGATATACCTGGGTGGTTCTTTTGAGAGACAAATCTAAAGCTCTAGATAAGATGATCCATTTATGCAAGAAGTTGCAAATTGAGAAGAATGTTGATTGCTGGCATTAGAAGTGATTATGGAAGAGAATTTGAAAACTCTAAGCTTGCATCCATCCATAATGATCAAGCAACTAAGCAAGAGTTCTTAGCACCCAAGGCACCTCAGCAGAATGGAGTTATGGAAAGAAAGAACAAAGTTATTCAAGAAATGGAAAAAGTCATGCTGAATAACAAAAGCATGGCAAAATCATTCTGGGGAGAAGTAGTAAACACTACATGTCATACACTGAATAGGGTGTATTTCAAAACGGATACTAAGAAGACTCCTTATGAACTCTGGAGTGGGAAAAAGCCAATTGTCAAGTACTTCAAAATATTTGGTAGTGATTGTTACATTCTCTAAGATCGTGAAAATCTTAAAATGTTTGATGCAAAGAGTGATAAGGGGATCTTTCTTGGATACTCCACATCAAGTCGAGCATACAGGGTGTATAATCTCATAACCAAAACAGTAATGTAATCTGCAAATGTGGTGATCAATGATGAGCAATGTATTGAAGACCCTTTTGAAGTGATTCAAAATATTCAAGATAAACCTACAGAAGTTGAAGATGTTCTATAGAAGTTGAAGATGTTCAAAATATTCAAAATATTCAAGATAAACCTGAATGATGTTGTGTCTAAACCAACCACCCCAGTTCGTGAGAGGATACAAGAACAAGTTGAGACCAGTACCACTCCAGAACCTTAAAGCACATCAACTTCACTAGTGAAAGGCCCATCTACAAGGGTTAAGCTGAATC
Organism: Quercus lobata; assembly: GCF_001633185.2. Taxonomy (NCBI): domain Eukaryota; kingdom Viridiplantae; phylum Streptophyta; class Magnoliopsida; order Fagales; family Fagaceae; genus Quercus; species Quercus lobata. The sequence goes on from NC_044909.1 coordinate 52,607,647, forward strand.
ACCCTGTCACCAACAGCTTGGGAAGCCTTAATGATAACATGCATCTGAGGTCAAAGGCTTTGAATGTTATTACACATTTCTGCTATCTATTTCAAGTGGAACCCAAGAAGGTAGATGAAGCTCTAGAAGATGTTGATTGGATAAATTCCATGCATGAAGAACTCCATTAATTCATTTAGAATGATGTGTGGGAATTGGTTCCCAAACCAAAAGATATAAATGTGATAGGTACAAAACAGATCTTCAAGAACAAGTCTGATGAACATGGAACAGTGATAAGGAACAAATCTAGACTTGTTGCTCAAGGGTACACTCAAGTAGAAGGAGTGAACTTTGATGAGACCTTTGCACTGGTTGCCAGACTGGAGTCTATCAGAATACTTTTGGCTATTGCATGTTACTTGAACTTCAAGCTCTATCAGATGGATGTGAAAAGTGCCTTTTTGAATGGAATGTTGCAAGAAGAAGTATATGTAGAGCAACCCAAGGGTTTTGTGCATCCCTATAGGCCAAATGATGTCTACAAACTGAAGAGAGCACTATATGGTCTTAAACAAGCTCCAAGAGCTTGGTATGATAGGCTAACTTCCTATCTTACAGAGAATGGATTGAAAAGAGGAAATGCTGATACTACTCTTTTCATTCGAAGGGATAAGAAAGATTTTGTGGTGGCACAAGTCTGTGTGGATGATATAGTTTTTGGCTCTACTAATGATACTCTTGCTAAATCTTTTGCAGATGAAATGAAGTATATCTTTGAGATAAGCATGGTGGGTGAACTTACCTACTTCTTGGGATTGCAAGTGAAGCAAACTGACAAAGGAATCTACATCAACCAAGCCAAGTATGCAAGAAATCTTGTTAAGAGATTTGGACTTGAGAACACTGTTCATGCAAGAACACCAATGGTGACCAATACAAAATCGGGAATCAATCCATCAGGTCAGCCTGTTGACATTACCTTATATAGAAGTATAATTGGCTGTTTATTATATTTAACTGCTAGTCGTCTTGATATATCTTTTAGTATTGGTGTATGTGCTAGATTTCAAGCTAATCCCAAAATGTCACATTTAACTGCTATTAAAAGAATAATTAAATATGTGAGTGGGACTAGTGATTTTGGTTTGTTCTATAGCAAAGAGTCAATTGTTTCTGTTAGGTTCTAAAGACTTAGATTTTTATGTATTTAGAACTCTAATGTGTATTGTTGGCAAACTATGATCAAAACAATATGTTTAGTCGTGTTTAGACTTGCTCAAAGTTGTCTCATTTATGTAAAGTTGGAATAAGTTGATGTAGAAGGTTTTTATGCTTCTCGGCCTGTTTCGATCGATCGAAGCTTAGGCTCAATCGAAAATCTAGTCAGAGGCGTTTTTCTGCAGAATTCCAACTCAGCCCTAGTTTGTTTAAAATGTTTAGGGTTTTCTAATTTGTCCTAAGTATAAAAGGCAAACCCTAGCCACATTTTAGTGTTGCTCATATTGCTGTTTGTGTAAATCTCTTGTGAGATCTAGAGGAGCTTTCCTTTACACAAACCTAGGGTTTTCAAGGAGGAGATATTATCTACACCTTGATGATCAATTCAGTTGCTGACATTGAAGTTTAAAGAAACACAAGCAGGTGTGCTTGTATCTGGTGGTGAATCCAAGAAAGAAAGAGTCCGTAGATTCGGAACTTTGCACGTGGTCATGTTAGTAAGTTCTACTGGTGGGTAGTAATAAGAAGTCGAGCGTAAGAAGTCGAGCGTAGGGGCTTGTAAGTCTTATTGTATGAATTTCGATTCTTTCAAGATAGTGGATTCAGGTTTACCTTGAGGATAGCTAGGTTAAATCCTCCCCAAGTTTTTACCGGTTTGGTTTTCTGGGTGATCATATATTTGTGTTATTTATCTTTCCACTGCTTTACAAGATATGATTGTTGTGATTGTGATAACCTAGATTTGTTAAATTGGACTAAGTAACAACTTAGCTAATTACCTAGGTTAATCCAATTGTGTTTTTAAGGGGTCTAAAAACCATCAAGTGGTATCAGAGCGGGTTGCTCTCTTGTTGTTGATCTTTTGATCATTGAGCTGATCCTTAACCCCTGTTGTTATGGATTCTTGGAAAATCTTTTTGCTTATTTATCAACTTGCTTACTTTGTGTATTTGTCGCTTGTTGTTTTTGTTAAATCTTTCCTTAGACGTCTTGGTCTTATCATATGTGATAATAATTATTTATGTTATACTGCCTTAACCGCCTTAAAGGCACGTGATTTTTGTCTTTGGTATTTGGATAGTGGTTGTTCCAAGTATATGACAGGAAACAAAGGATTATTCAAAACCCTCTTTGAAGGAAAGATTGTGGACATTCCAGGGTTAACGGTCTTTGAAGATGTTTGGTATGTTGATGGACTGAAGGCAAATTTACTCAGCATCAGTCAGATTTGCGACAATGGACTAAATGTTCTCTTCACTAAGTATGAATGTGAGATACTTGATGGAGGAGGTGACTGTATGTGTGTTGGTGTAAGGACAGCGGACAACTGTTATGGATTGACACCAAGTATAAGCAACAAGTGCTTTAGTGCAAAGATTGATCAAGTTGATTTGTGGCATCAACGGTTGGGGCATGCAAGTCATAAGCAGTTAGAAAAGATTTCCAAATGTGATGCAGTTGTTGGTTTACCTAAGTTTGAGAAGATAGATAAGTGCATATGTGGACCATGTCAGATAGGTAAACAGATAAAATCTAAACATCCGTCTGTAGCAAGTGTTCAAACTTCAAGACCTCTGGAGTTACTGCACATTGATCTTATGGGTCCTGCTCGAGTTCAGAGTTTAAGAGGAAAGAAATATATTCTAGTTGTTGGGGATGACTTCACTAGATATACTTAGGTTGTGCTTTTAAAAGATAAAGCTAAGGCTCTTGAGAAGATGATATATCTGTGCAAGAAATTGCAGGTTGAAAAAGATACTGTGATAGTCAGGATCAAAAGTGACCATGGAAGAGAATTTGAGAATACCAAGCTGACTACTTTCTGCAATGATCAAGGCACACATCAAGAGTTCTCTTCACCCAAGACACCTCAACAAAATGGAATAGTTGAACGGAAAAATAGGGTTGTTCAAGAGATGGCACGTGTCATGCTACACAATAAAAAGTTGCCTAAATCCTTCTAGAAGCAGTTAACACTGCTTGTCATACACTCAACCGGGTGTATTTCAGACATGATTCCAAGAAGACTCCTTATGAACTCTAGAAAGGAAAGAAGACGGTTGTTAAGTATTTCAGGATATTTGGTAGTGATTGTTACATTCTACGTGATAGAGAGAACTTAGAAAAATTTGATGCAAAGAGTGACAAGGGATATTTTCTAGGGTACTCCTCTACTAGTAGAGCATATAGAGTGTATAATCTGAGAACCAAAACAGTCATGGAATCGTCAAATGTTGTGATCAATGATGAAGTATATCTAGAAGCACATTTAGAAAGTACTGCTCCGGTTCAAGATAAGCCTATGGAGGTTAATGACTTACTTCTTGTTGATTATGTTGGAAAACATAGTGATGAAGAGTTAATGGTGTTGAATGATGCAATTTCTGTGCCATCAAGTCCGGAACCATCCACTCCGGTTCATGAGACTCAACAGGCTTAACATGAGTTTAGTCCTTCATCAGAACAGAAAGGTACATCCACATCTCTAATTAAAGGTCATTCCTCTAGAGTAAGGCTTAATCATCCCTCCTCAAACATATTGGGAAGTCTGAATGATAACATGAGATTAAGATCAAAAGCCTTAAGTGTTATTACACACTCATGCTATCTGTCCCAATTTGAATCGAAAAAGGTGGATGAGGCACTTCAAGATGCTGATTGGGTAAACTCTATGCATGAAGAATTTCATCAATTTGTTTGGAATGATGTGTGGGAATTAGTTCCTAGACCAAAGGGTGTAAATGTAATTGTAACTAAATGGATCTTTAAGAACAAGTCAGATGAACATGGCATTGTTATCAGAAATAAATCAAGACTTGTTGCTCAAGGTTACACACAAGTGGAAGGGATTGACTTCGATGAGACCTTTGCACCGGTAGCAAGATTGGAATCCATTAGGATACTGTTGGCTATAACTAGTCATCTGAACTTCAAGCTATATCAAATGGATGTCAAAAGTGCTTTCTTGAATGGAATGTTGCAAGAAGAGGTATATGTTGAACAACCGAAAGGTTTTGTTGACCCTCACAGACCGGATGATGTGTATGAATTGAAGAGAGCTCTGTATGGTTTGAAACAAACTCCATTGGCTTGGTATGATAAATTGACTGCATATCTCACTGAGCATGGCTTCAAAAGGGGATCTGCAGACACTACTCTCTTCATAAGAAAGGATAAGAACAGTTTTGTTGTAACTCAAATTTATGTTGATGATATTGTTTTTGGTGCTACTAATGACTCTCTTGCTCATTCTTTTGCAGATGAAATGAAGGCTATGTTCGAAATGAGTATGGTTGGTGAACTAACTTATTTCTTGGGATTACAGGTGAAGCAAACGGACTCAGGGATCTACATCAACCAAGAAAAATATACAAGGAATCTAGTCAATAGATTTGGACTGGACAATGCTGCACATGCCAGAACATTAATGGCCACCAATGCAAATTTAACAAATGATCCATCAGGTGAGTCTGTTGATGTTACACTATACAGAAGTATGATTGGATGCCTTTTATCTTTGACCGCTAGTCGGCCTGATATTGCCTTTAGTGTTGGTGTTTGTTCCAGATTTCAATCTAATCCTAAAGTTTCACACTTGAATGCTGTCAAAAGAATCATTAAATATGTTGGTGGAACTTGTGATTATGGATTATTTTATAGTAAAGAGTCTAATCTGTCTCTTGCTGGTTTTTCTGATTCTGATTGGGCTGGTAATGCTGATGATAGAAAAAGCACCACTGGTGGGTGTTTTTATGTTGGAGCTAATCTCGTTGCTTGGATGAGTAAAAAGCAAAATTCTGTGTCCTTGTCTACTGTCGAGGCAGAATATATTGCTGTTGGAAGTTGTTGCTCACAACTTCTTTAGATGAAAAATGTTTTAACTGATTATGGGATATCCCAAGATACCATGGTTGTTTACTGTGATAACTCTAGTGCTATTGACATATCTAAGAACCCTGTGCAACATTCTAAGACTAAGCACATAGAGATTAGGTATCACTTCATTAGGGATCTTGTTGAAAGAAAGATTGTGTGTCTTGAGTATATTCCTACTGAACGTCAGAATGCCGACATCTTCACCAAACCTCTTGATAGAAGTAAGTTTGAGACACTTCGTCAAGTAATTGGTGTGATTCTGTGTCCCTGATCTGTCTTGGCCTTCATGGTCCTTGTACTTCATTGCTCTACCTTTGTGACCATTATTCTTTGGTTTTGTGTTTTTTTTTGTTTCTAAGATTTGCATTGCATAACATTCATGCATTTCATTCTAGGTTTTTTTTTTTTTTTTTTTTTTTTTAAATAAAAAAAAAGGAGAAGAAAAAGGAAGAAAATTGTGTTTTGCACTATTTTCTTGGTTTTTGAGAACAAGGTTGGTCAATCTATTTTCACATAACATGTATTTTGTTCCTTGTTTAGCCTTGATGAGCTTACTTACTGCACATTACTAGTTGAAACTTTGTAGTACATGTTGTGTGGAAAAGATGTTTATGATTTTTGATCATGTTGTCTTGATCTTGAAGTCACATGTCTTTGACTGTCGGACTTGAACTTTTAGAGAAAGGTATAAATAACCATCTCACCACTGTTCACTAGCCAATCATGAACACCTTAATGCATATCGAAAGATTTAGTACCCGAGAAAGTGTAGCACATGCACAAAAAGAACATAAGGTGTAACCTCGGTTTAATTGCTAAATGCTTAAAATTGGTGTGTACTATTAGACTTGATGCCAAATCACATAATTAAAATTGGTGTGTACATTATCCTGGCTATTTTAATAAGTTTCTGAATAAACTAAAATTGGTATGTACAATATGAGGCAAATTCAAGAAACTTACATGATTGCAAGCTTATGATCTAGGAGATGTGGGAGTTATATGATGTAACTCTTTAGGTGATAGTCTCTTTCAAATTCAATGTGATGAATTTTGTAGACTTTGTGATTGATTTCTATTTACATATCACCTCACATGTATATCAAATTTTTGCTAGTTGCACACACTACACAAGTTACTCTTTGCTAAACATTGTACATGTTATTGTGTGTGTCTTTGGTCTGACCAACCAAGTTTGCAAATACCTTGAGTTTTGCGCAAAACTATTTTGATGCTTGAAAATTTATGGAGAATGTAAGAAATTTTAAATTTGGGAAAATTGAGCTTCAATTCTTGTTTTTGAAAATCATATTATCACATACTCATGCATTTTGTTCCTTAATTTCAATGCTTTGGGATGTTTTTAAAAACTTTTTCAAAAACTGTGTTTTTTTTTCTCAAAAATTTGTGTGTCTCTGTCTGTTTCGATTGATCGCGTCTGTTTTTTGATCAATCGAAATTGGTTTTAAAAATTTAAGTGATCCTCTGTTTGTTTCGATCAATCGAACCTAATACTTCGATCAATCGAAAATCGTATGGGAAGTTTTTTAAAAACTGATTTTCAGATCAGACAAACACTTTTTCAAAAAGTTATTTATTTTTTCTCTCTCCATATGACTTGGTCAAGGCTCACTCACAAATTTTTGTCATTTTCGTCCATTCTTTTTGCAAGGTTTTCCTCTCCCAAGGCCGGTAAGACCTTTATACCCTTCCCTTTGCATTTATTTTCATGTTTTCATGCATAAACTCATGCATTTTGTTGGGATTTTCGGACCTTTTCAAAATTGGGATTTTCGGACCTTTTCAAAATTGGGATTTTTGTTGAATCAAGCTTCTTTTTCTGAAAATTGATCATTGGGTTTTGTTCCTATGTTGTTATAATCATGTTATATGATGGTTAATTTGATCAATTTAGGGCTTTGTGATAAATTGAAAATTCTAGGGCTTGTATTGAACCCGATTTGGGGTTTTTGTTCCAATTGGTTCAATTGATGAAATTGGCTTGTTGAATTGATGTAATTTGTCATTATTTTCTGAAATCTATCTTGTATGATGATCAATTCGTCAATTTCTTACAAATTGATTAAGTGGTTTTTCAAAATTTTGGGTTTTTGTTAGAAACTCTATGCTCAAGCCAAATTTGTGAACTTGAACTTAATTTGAACTTAATTACACTGCATTAGGTCATGCATCACTACATTTAATTTGTTCATGCATCATATAGATTTTTGGTCTATATCTTTCCGCTGCTTTACATGATATGATTGTTGTGATTGTGATAACCTAGATTTGTTAAATTGGACTAAGTAACAACTTGGCTAATTACCTAGGTTAATCCAATTGCGTTTTTAAGGGGTCTAAAAACCATCAGTTTCTCTTGTTGGATATTTTGATGCTGATTGGGTTGGTAATACTGATGATAGGAAAAGCACTACTAGTAGATGTTTTTATGTTGGAACAAACTTGGTTGCTTGGATGAGTAAAAAGCAAAATTTTGTCTCTCAGTCAACTGCAGAAGCAGAATATATTGCTGTTGTTGTACACAGCTTCTTTGGATGAAAAAACTGTTGGGTGATTATGGTTTGTCATAGGATACTATGGTTGTGTATTGTGATAACTCTAGTGCTATTGATATCTCTAAGAATCCGGTTCAACATTCTAGAACCAAGCATATAGAGATTAGATATCACTTTATTAGGGATCTTGTTGAAAGGAAAGTTGTTGTTCTTGAGTATATCCCTACCGATCGTCAGAATGTTGACATCTTTACCAAACCTCTTGATAGGAGCAAGTTTGAGTCTCTTCGTCAAGTGATTGGTGTTATAACTTACCATAGTCTCCCTTTGGATACTTTTGGTCCTTGTGCTAATTCTTTCAATCTCTTGTGACCAAAATATTTTTATTATGATTTGCATTTGTATTACATTCATGCATTTCATTCTAGGTCTGTTTTTAAGTTTTTTTTTTTAAATAAAATAAAAAATTTGTGTTTGTATTACACATCTTTAAGTGTGTAATTGAGGTTGGCCTATGAAATTTGCATTTCATGACTGTGTACCTTGTTTAGCTTAGATGAGCTATTTTTCTATACTTTGCTAGTTTGTGCTATGTCGTGCTTATATTGTGTGAGTTGTTTATGGTTTTTAAACATATGCTCTTGATTTTGAAGTCATATTATTTTGATTGTAAGGACTAAAGGAGATAAGCATAAATAATCATCTCACCACTGTTACTCACCAATCATGAATACCTATGTGCAAATTATAAAAGTCGTGCTCAATAAGGTGTAGCACTTGCACAACAAGATTAAACGAGGTGCTAATTGAGAAAAGAAAGTGGAAAACAAAAGAAAAATCAACAGATTATTCAAAAGAAAAAGAATAAAAAAATGCCTTGATTATTCAAAAGAAAAAGAATAAAAAAGAATTGCTTTTACATGATTGCAAGCGTGTTTTCTAGGAGATGTGAGAGTTATATGATGCAATTCTTTAGGTGATAGTCACTTTCAAACTTATGTGATTGATAATGTACACATTATGTTTGATTTCTATCTACATATCACCTTTTATGTATCTCATACACTTACTAGTTGCACACACTACATGCAATTCTTTGTTAAATACTGTACATGTGATTATGTGTTAATTATTGTGGCCATCCAAAATTGTGCTTCTTGAAATGTTTAATACTTTTTGGGGTTGGGTAGAAATTTTTGAGGAGAAATTTTTTGAATCTTGATAAGAAAAAAATTGATTTGGTTGAAGAGAAAGTGTTTTTGAAAACATTTGGAATCATTGACATGCAGTTCATATCATAAAATTTGTTTTAAAAGTGATTCAGCAGAAAATGTCCAAGTTTACAAAATTTTCTGGTTTTTCAAGTCTCAATCGATCGAATATGTTTCTCGACCGATTGAAAATTTCAGTTTTCAAGGCTAAAAGTCTCGGCCTTCTTCGATTCCTCTCGATTAGTCAAATCTATTTTTAAGACTTTTTTGATTCCTAGCTCAATTCCTCCCGACCAATTGAAAATCTTTTTTTTTTTTTTTTTTTGGAAAACAAAAGGGAATCAACTCACATGTTCTTCATAGTTTTTTCTTCTCTCTCCATTTCTTTTCGATTACTCTTCACTCAAAAAAAAAAAAAAATTATCCTTTTCTGAGTCAAAGCTTCAAGGGTTTTCTTCCTCAACATTTTCTTCATCAAAATTTTTCAAAAGTTCAAACCAAAAGGATTTTAGGGTTTTTGATGATTTTAAGCATTTTGATCCAATTTTTTGGATGGGTTTTTGTTCATGCATCATATAAACATGATTCACATGCTTTAATTTCAAAATTTTCATGATTTGTGCAAAATTTCAAAAGTAGGGTTTATTTGTTCTTGAGGAATTTGAAATTTTTGTTCAATTGGATGTGTAGGGGCAAAGGCCCAAGATCATACAATGGGCCTTGGGCCCCATATGGGAAGATCAACCACGTCCGAGGAGAAGACGTGGGTGCCAAAAGGGCTCCCGGCCCAGTTCTTGTGGGCCTGAAAATGTTTAGAAGGCGGTCCGAGGAGAAATGTCTCCTCGGACGTAATAAATATGGCTCAAACATGCACTCTGCCTGCTAGAAGGACCCACCCCAACGGGTATTAGTAACAAGGATGAGTCCCACAGGCCCGTAGGAAGGAAGGAAGCATAGGGTGTCCAAGGAGAGGCTGCAGCTGCCATATTAAATGCATTGTAGTTACTTTTCTGGCCGCATTAATGTGGAGAGGACCTGTGAATAGTGATGCCTTGGCTACCACAACTTACAGAAAGATGGGGGGAATGTCCGATGAGACAGGCACTCAAGTGAGGGTCCAGATAATCAACAAGTGTAAGGTCCTGATGACTTCAAGAAGACTATATAAGAAAGAGGAGTCCCCATGAAGAAGGGGACGGAGAAAAAAGGAAACTAGAAGAGAAGAACAGTGCAAGAACCATAGTCTTTGAATAGGGACTCGTGTATATTCCTCGCGTCTCCTCGAACTAAGAATCTATGGACGTGAAGGATATTTTCTTACTTTCAATTGTTGTATGGCCCAACTTTAGCTAGAATACACTTCGTTAAGGCCTAGTTTTATAGCCCATTCTCTACAAATTCATTGTTTCGGGGCTCCTTGGACCAGAATCCCAGACCTATTGGGCCTGGGCTCTAAATTGTGACCCTGCAATTGGCGTCATCTGTGGGGAGAACTTGTGCCTCAGCAAGTGAGACCGTTAGAAATGGAAGGATCAAGTCTGCGCCAAATGGGACCTCAGACTCCCAACGGCAGGATAACTTTCTGAACCTCGAACGGGAAAGAGATCAAGACAAGCGACGAGAGGGTAGCGTAAATACCTCCCACACGAGCAAAAGTCGCTCGAAAGGGAAAGGTCATGCATCCCAAAAGCGAGACGATAATAGGGCTCTACAGCAAGAAATTGATGACCTGAAGAGGAAGTTGCGCCGAGCGTAGCGAAGGCGTCCTTCCCCCAGTTCGGACACTAGAGATGAGGAGGACAATGAGTACAGGCAAAGGTCGAGAACCCCACTAAGTGAAACCTTCTCCTATGAGGAAAAAACAACCTCACAAACGCGGCTACAAAAGTCCGTCTTACAAGGGCCTAGTAAACGACGCCATGAGTAAGGCCCTGGACCGCATCTCTCAGTCACCCTTCACGCGCGGGATAGAGGGGGCTGAACTTCCTCGGCATTTCTACCAACCCACTTTCACCATATATAATGGTCAGACGGACCCCGTAGAGCACGTAAGCCAGTTTAACCAGAGGATGGTTGTCCATTCCAGAAACGAGGCGTTGATGTGCAAAGTGTTTCCGTCTAGTTTGGGACCCACGGCAATGAGATGGTTTGATAGCCTTAAGCCAAAATCCATAAATTCTTTTAAGTAGCTAACCCAGGCTTTCGATTCTCGCTTCATAACGAGCAGCAAGGTTCCTTAGCCCTTAGATTCCCTCCTGTCCTTGTCCATGCGAGAAGGAGAGTCCCTAAAGGCCTACTCGAATAGGTATTGGGAGATGTATAACGAGATAGAGAGAAATTACGATGACGTCGCCATCAGTACCTTCAAGAGAGGCCTGCTGATAGAGCACGGTTTAAGGAAGTCCCTGATTGGGAAACCGGTCACCAGCGTGCGCCAGCTTATGTACCGAATCGACAAGTACAAGAAGGTCGAAGAGGACCAACAAACGGGAAAGGGTAAAGCGAAGGTTGTTCTTCAGGAAAGGAGGGACTTCAGGTTGGATCGATTTAGCAACAATAACCGGCCGAGAAGGGATTACTCAGAGCAGTTTGGATCCACCGGGGCACAGGCAGTCCACACTGTGTTCCGAGAACCATTACATAAGATCTTAGAGAAAGTCAAGAACGAACCGTTCTTTCAATGGCCAAGTAGGATGGCAGGCGACCCCGCAAAATGTAACCAGAGCCTATATTGCGAATACCACTAAGAACCGAGGCACACCACTAATGATTACAGAAACCTGAAAAACCACTTAGACTGGCTAGTCCAAGAGGAAAAGTTGAGACATCTCTTGCATCATCCCATTGGACGACAAGGGCAGACGAGCGTCGAGGTAAGGCAAAACACCTTGAGACCGCCTATTGGCACGATAAATGTCATTCTTGCCGCTCCAGGAAGAACCGGCTCCTATCCTTTCAGAGTGATGTCGGTGGCCCGACTCCCCGTTGAAGCTGATGACCGTGAGTCTAAGAGGGCTAAAGGGATGGCCCGCCCATATTCGGATTCTCGAATGAAGATAAAGTTGGAACCATCCAGCCCCACGACAATGCTCTAGTTGTCACACTCAGGATTGGGGGATATGACGTGAAGAGGGTGTTAGTTGATCAGGGCTGTGCCGTGGAGGTAATGTACCCCGACTTGTACAAGGGGCTGAAGCTGAGACCAGAAGACCTGACAGCATACGACTCCCCTTTGGTAAGTTTCGAAGGGAAAACTGTTACTCCGAAAGGCCAAATTAGGCTGCCTATACAAACAGGCTCGGACATAGTGGAGGTGGACTTCATAGTGGTGGTGGACTTCATAGTGGTGGACGCATATTCGCCCTACACCGCCATTGTAGCCAGACCGTGGCTTCATGCCTTAGGAGCTGTATCCTCAACCTTACACCAAAAGGTGAAGTACCTGTCGGAGGGTCAGGTTAAAGAAGTGATAGGGGACCAAGCCATGGCCTGGCAATGCATGGTGTCTGTCATCTCGCGACAACCGAGTACTAAGCCCTCTACCTCTGCCAGGGATGGCTTATAGCAATTAACAGCCCCAGCCCCGGCCCCGGGTGGTGGGGGACCTGCCGAGGAGGCGAGCTGTGAGGATTTGGAAAAAGTTCTTGTGGGCCCCGAACCGGAAAGATTTTTTCAGGTCGGCTTGGAACTGCCGCCCCAAGAGAAAGCTGATTGATTTTCTCAAAAAGAATATGGACGTGTTTGCATGGGACGCCTACGAGGCTCCAGGGGTCGATCCGAATTTCATTTGCCATCATCTTAATGTTTGTCCGGCCGTTACGCCTAAGAAACAACCTCCTCGGCGACCGTCGAAAGAGCATGCGGATGCGGTGAGGGAGGAGGTGATGAAATTAAAGAAAGTAGGGGCTATCAAAGAAGTTTTCTACCCCGAGTGGCTGGCCAATATAGTTGTGGTGAAGAAGAAGAGTGAGAAATGACGAGTCTACGTGGACTTCACGGACCTCACGGACCTGAATAAGGCCTGCCCGAGGGATCCTTTTTTTATGCCTCGGATAGATTGATTGGTGGATTCAACCATGGCACACCCTCCAATGAGCTTCTTAGGTGCCTTTCAAGGATACTCCGCCGACAACCAAGAAAAGACGGCTTTTGTCACCCCTGTTGGAAACTACCACTATAAGGTGATGCCTTTTGGCTTGAAGAACGTCGGGTCCACCTACCAGAGGATGATGACCAGGATGTTTGAACTATAGATGGGCAAGAGCATCGAAGTCTATATAGACGACATGGTGGTGAAGAGTAAGTTGGTGTTCGATCACTTGAGAGACCTCGGCGATATCTTTGAAATCCTGAGAAAGTACAAGCTGCGCCTGAACGCGTCTAAATGTTTGTTCGGAGTGGGATCAGGGAAATTCTTAGGTTATATGGTGATGCATAGAGGTATTGAAGTCAGCCCCAACTAGATTAGAGCTATCCACAGCATGCAGCCTCCTTGGAATCCCAAGGAGGTCCAAAAGCTCACTGACATGATTGCCGCCTTGAACCGTTTTATCTCTCATTCGGCGTAGGTGTGGGCCTTTCTTTCTCTTATTAAACAAGTGGAAAGGGTTTGAGTGGACTGAAGAATGCGCCCTAGCCTTCCAACAGCTCAAAGAGTATTTGTATCGGCCACCAATCATGTCCAGTCCCGAAGCCGACAAGGTTTTATTCACCTACATTGCCATGGCCCCTCATGTATTGAGCCTGGTGCTGATCCAGGTGGACAATGGCACACAACGGCCTGTCTACTACATGAGCAAGTCATTGCATGAGGCAGAGATCTGTTACCTCCCCCTAGAAAAGGCCATCCTAGCGATCGTACAAGCCACGCGAAAGCTCCCCCACTATTTCCAGGCACACACCGTTGTTGTATTAACCCAACTTCCGCTCAGGTCAATACTCCAAAGTGCTGATTACACCGAGAGAATAGCTAAGTGGAGGACCATTCTTGGCGCCATCGACATTAGGTACATGCCTCGCAACGCCGTGAAGGGCCAAATCCTCGCAGATCTGGTAGCTGAATTTGCTGAACCCTCACCAGAAAAAGGGGGAGGGGTACCAAGCACAGACGAAAAATTGGTCGACACAGTCTCTCAACAACGGCCCACCTATTGGAAAGCATACGTTGATGGCGCGGCAAATCAAAGGGGCTCGTCCTGATTTCCCCTGAAGGGATTTCCATCGAGAAATCACTAAGGCTGGGTTTTTCTGCTACGAATAACGAGGCAGAATATGAGGCCCTGTTGGAAGGAATGTCTATGGTCGAGAAACTGGGCGGGAAATCCATAAACATGTTCTCGGACTCAAGGCTTGTTGTAGGACAAGTAAATGGGGAATTGGAGGCAAGGGATGAAAGACTGCAAGAGTATTTGGTCCAAGCTAAGCGCTTGTGGACGCGTTTTAATCCCTTTAGCCTAATGCATGTATCCAGGAGCGGAAACACCCATGCTGATTCTCTTGCCACGCTAGCCACCACCTCGGCGCAATGCCTACCTCGAGTTATACTCGTGGAAGATCTACACAGGCCCTCGATGGTGAAGGCCGAGTTGATGCATGTTCACAGCGTCAGGGCAAGGCCTAGCTAGATGGATCCTTTAATATTGTTTTTAAAGGAGGATGTCTTACCCGAAGAGAAGAGCGAGGCTGACAAGATTAGAAGAAAGGCTTCTCAATTCTGGCTGTCCGAGGACTTAAACTGTATAAGCGCTCATTTTCAGGACCGTACTTGCTATGTGTATACCCAGATGTCACGGAACTTATCCTAGAGGAATTGCACGAAGGAATTTGTGGGAGCCATACAGGAGGTAGATCCTTGTCCCATAGGGCCATAACCCAAGGGTATTGGTGGCCGAGCATGCAGAAAGAGGTGCACGAATACATGAAGAAGTGCGACCAATACCAGAGGTTCGTCCCAAATATACATCAACCAGGCGGGACCCTCAATCCGCTGTCTAGCCCTTGGCCGTTCGCGCAGTGGGGCCTGGATATCCTAAAGCAGTGGGGAACAAAAGGTTCATTCTCGTCAGCATTGATTATTTCACAAAATGGGTCGAAACCGAGCCACTGGCAAACATTAGAGACGTAGATGCCAAGAAATTTATTTGGAAGAACATTGTCACCAGGTTCGGAGTCCCTCACACCCTAATCTCAAACAATGGTCTTCAGTTCGATAGTAAAGCTTTCAGAAGGTATTGCAGCGAGTTGGGAATTGCGAATAGATATTCCACACCGGCTTACCCACAGGGGAATGGGCAGGCCGAAATTGTCAACAAAGTCATAGTAAATGGGCTAAAAAAGAGGTTAGATGACGCGAAAGGGAGATGGGTAGAAGAATTGCCCTATGTCCTGTGGACGTACTGCACCACGCCACGCAGATCCATAGGGGAGACCCCCCTTTTCGATGACCTATGGAACTGAGGCTGCCATTCCTCTAAAAACAAACTTCCCAACACTGAAGACCAGCACATTTTGTCCTAATGTGTTAGGTTCTAAATGTTTAGAACAATTGGCAAATTGTGAACACAAACTTGTCTAGATATAGATCTTAGAGTCTATAGGTATTATTAGATAATGCTTAAGATGATTCAAGTCAAGATTCAAGAATATACAAGCTGCAGGAAGAAGATTTCATAATCTGTCTGGTTCGATCGATCGAAAGACAGGCTCGATCGATCGAAAGTCGTATCTGCAGAATTTTAATTAAACCCAAACAACAGTTCAAGCCCATTTAGGATTAGGGTTTCTAATCTACTTCTCTCAGTATATAAAGGAAACCCTAAGCACATTTTTATAAGGCTTTTTAGAGAGAAAAGAGTGTGCCTCTTTTGTATTTAGGGTTTTGTTCCTAAAAAACTCTCTTATGTCTTCTACCGGTATTATTCCTTGAAGAATCTCAAGATCCGGTGTTGTAGAAGTTGTTGCCTTCTCTTGTCATCAAAGGTGTTGATGATCTAAACCTTCAAGGGTGGTCTTGGAGTCACAAAAAGGAGAGTTTGTATTGCTAAACCTTTGAGCGAGATCTCAAAGTCACAAAAGTGGGTGTTTGTGTTTTGCAAAGGCCAAAGAAAGAAGGAGTCCGTGGATTCGGAGCTTGCATGTGGTTGTGTCAGTAAGTTCTACTGGTTGGTAGTAATAAGAAGTCGAGCGCGAGGGCTTGTAAGTCTTATTGTTCGATTCTTTCTAGTGGATTTGCTTTTTACCTTGAGGATAGTTAGGTTAAATCCTCCCCAGGTTTTTTACCGATTTGATTTTTCTGGGTGATCATATCATTGTCTTATTTATTTTTCGTCGCTATGCATAATATGATTGTTTGATTGTGATAACCTAGACTTGGAATTTGGACTAAGTAACAACTTGGCTAATTAATTAGGTTAAATTAATTGTTTTAAGGGGTCTAAAAACTAACATAATGTTAACAACGGGCTGCTGGAAAAAAGCTTAGACCTCATTGAGGAAAGAAGGGAAAGAGCAATGGTCCAACTCACCTACTACCAACACAAACTTAAGCAAGGCTATGATGCCAAGGTGAAACTAAGGCCACTAGCACCAGCGGATCTGGTATTAAGAAAAGTTCTGGGCACTGCAAAAAATCCCGCGTGGGGAAAACTCGGACCAAATTGGGAAGGGACATATCGTATCACCTCGGTGGCCGACATAGGGGCTTACTTTTTAGAAGATTTGGATGAACATGTAGTACCACGTCCTTGGAATGTAAATAACCTGAAAATGTACTATTATTAATGAAAGTTCGTATTCTTGGTACTACCCATTGTGTGTTCTTATCTAAGTGTTAAACAGAACCCAAGTCCTGCGTGGCTCCTCGGACCACAGGCTAGGGGGAAATTAACCACCACGCAATTCTCATCTAAGTGTTAAACAGAGTCCAAGTCCTGCGTGGCACATCGGGCCACAGGTTAGGGGGAAATTAACCACTACACAATTCTTATCTAAGTGTTAAATAGAACCCAAGTCCTGCATGGCTCCTCGGACCACAAGTTAGGGGGAAATTAACCACCACGCAATTCTTATCTAAGTGTTAAACAGAACTCAAGTCCTGCGTGGCTCCTCGGACCACAAGTTAGGGGGAAATTAACCACTACACAATTCTTATCTAAGTGTTAAACAGAACTGAAGTCCTACGTGGCTCCTCAGACCACAGGCTAGAGGGAAATTAACCACTACGCAATTCTTATCTAAGTGTTAAACAGAACCCAAGTCCTGTTATCTAAGTGTTAAACAGAACCCAAGTCCTGCGTGGCTCCTCGGACCACAGGCTAGGGAGAAATTAACCACTACGCAATTCTTATCTAAGTGTTAAACAGAACCCAAGTCCTGCGTGGCTCCTCGGACCACGGGCTTGGGGGAAATTAACCACTACGCAGTTCTTATCTAAGTGTTAAACAGAACCTAAGTCCTGCGTGGCTCCTCGGACCACTGGCTTGGGGAAAATTAACCACTACGCAGTTTTTCTCTAAGTGTTAAACAGAACCCAAGTCCTGCATGGCTCCTCGGATCACAGGTTTGGGGGAAATTAACCACTACGCAATTTTTATCTAAGTGTTAAACAGAACCCAAGTCCTGCGTGGCTCCCCGGACCATAGGTTTGGGGGAAATTAACCACTACACAGTTTTTATCTAAGTGTTAAATAGAACCCAAGTCCTGCGTGGCTTCTCAGACCACAGGCTTAGGGAAAATTAACCACTATTCTTTCATTCATACTTAGTCGTATTGCTTAAACTATGAGTAATGGTTTATCCTTGGAAATCTAGTAACATAGTCGAAATTCATTCATAATGAAGGCAAAAATGGAAGCAGTAAAACAAGATTTAAAGAAGAAATTATATCATTCATTAAGCTCTGAGATGTGTCATCTTACAAATGTTAACAAAAGCTAAGGAAATGAAAGACAAAACAAAACAACTACAAGAAAAGTCCTACACTAATGTCCTAAGCTTTATCTTGGGCTGAGCTCTTTGCAGGGACCTCTGCCTCGGGGTGATCACCTCCTGCCGTGGGCTTGGGTGTGGCCTCCTTGGCTTGCGCGACAACGTCCCTTATAGTGAGGGCGTCCTCAGGCAATTTGTCCTTAGCTGGTGGCTGTACCTCCTCATTCCCTCCTTTTTCTTCAGGTATGATGGAATCGGGAGCAGTGGTTGGGGCGGAAGAGGGCTCCTCAGGAGGAACCGAACCTGAAATCTCGCGAATATCCTCAGGGAAGGAGATATTCTCGATCTTCCTAAGGTCGAAGTCCGCAGGAACTGCCACCCGGTCTAAGGCTACCCCCTAGGACACGGTGATGTAGTCCCTGCAAACCGCAGCCACCTCCTCGGTCAGCCTGGCTTCAGTATCCGCCACTCCGCGCTCATAGGAGGCTACCACCGTAGCCTCAACCGCCTCCCTGGCAAAACGAGCCGCCTCTTTTACCTGTAGCAGCTGTGCCTTGAGGTCCGAGACCATTTGCTTCAAGGTCGCAAGATTTATTTCTGATAGATGAAGCTGCTGGCGCATGTCCTCAGCTTGCTTCGTTGTAGTCTTGAGGCCTGCCTCGGGCCTTAAATGCCTCTTTGATCTCCTTGCTCAAGCGCTCTTTTTCCAGCCTAAGAGCACCCGTAGCATTCTCCGCGGCAAGGCGGAACTGAACCTCAGTGTTTAGCTCTTCCCGAGAGTTCTTCGCCCACTCTTTAGCCACGAAGATTTGTTGGGTGACCTGCACAAGAGTAACGAAAGAATCATTAAAATGAAAGCAACGGATATATGAGCATGGAATAAAGGACCTGAACAAGGAAGAATCTTCGTTTTACCATGGCTAGATCTCTCTTCAACGACATGAAGAGGTTTGGTTGCCGGGTGGCTTAGAGCCCCTCCATGTCACGAGGCAGAAGGAGGGGTTGCTGCAAGGCCTCGGCAAGGTAAGATGCTTGCCCCCGCTGGGACTCCCAAAGGGTTGCATCCCACGAGATAGGGGCGCTGTCCAGCTCTAGGCAGGGGGACCAAGTGCGCTACTCCCTCCTAATAACCGCCTCCTCTCGGCTATCGATGGACTTTGTCCTCTTGTCCTTGGGCTCTTTATCTTTTTTTTGTTGTTTGGCCTTTTGAGGGCCGACCTCACCTTCCTCCAATTCTTCCACTGGCCTCTTCTGCCTCAAATTAGGAAGGGGTTGTAGCGCGGGGTTAGCGGAAGTAGGAAGAGGAGGAGGAAGTTTAGCTGGAACCTGCTCCTTGGGGGCATCCTTGGAGGACTACCCCTTGTTCCTATTGGACAAGAGCCCCCTCAGACTGGACCTCGGCTTCAAGTCCATATCCTCCTCTTCGACTTCTTGGCTCGTGTCAATCCGAGCAATTACCAGGCAAGGGGAGTGAGCTGCCGAGAAGCGATCAAGATCCAAGCTAGAATCTGAGAGCTCTACAGGCCTTGTTGGCACCTCGCCCTCCTTGGTGAAATGGAAGTGGTCGATTTCAGTCTCGAGAGATGAATGCGAGGAGTCAACTCCCTCTCCTGGGGCGGTTACCTCTTGGAGAACGCGTTGAACGGGCGATTAGACTGGTGGTAAGTCTCTCCGAGCAAGGAAGCCTAGTTTAGAGACGTCAATACAAGCTAATCGGGGACTTCCAGCCCTTATTGCCTGACCCACGTCCACAAAAGCGCGAGAAAGGGGCTCGTAGTCCAAGATAAGGTGAGCGGCACACAGTTGCCTGTCCTCACTCACAAAGATCTCGAACCTTAGAAGATAGTTGAGGGCTTGGACGTTGACCGAACTTATCCTCAGAGTTGTGTGTTCCTTGTTTGCAAAATACCCAAAGGGAGGGTTATGTCAGTCTGAGAAGGCAAATAATCAAAACCGAAACCGAAATAAGTGAAAGGAAAGCTCAAAACTAAGATCCTCGCCGAGGGATCTGACTTTATAGTGCCCCACCTAGTACTCCCGCCCTAACTGGGTAGCGAAGACCGTTGTGCCATGCTCCGGAGACAATCAAATGGTCGTCCTTCAAGCCTTTGTTGGACTTGGGAAGGCAGGATATCAGCCTTACCTCGTCGGACCTGGATTTCAAGTAATACGACTCATTGAGGCAATGGCACTCGTACAAGTGAACTACATCGTGCCATGAGAGGCCGATGTTCATCTGTTCGTTTAGAGCGTCTACGCACCCTAGGATCCAGAACATGTTAGCAATGCACTGGTGGGGGGCTAGCCTATGACCGTGCAAATAATCCCTAGTTATCCTCGCCATGGGGATCGTCATTCCTCCTTCTATGAAAGCTATCATAGGAATGGTGACTTGTCCCGTCTCTCTCTTGGTTAAGATCTGGTCCGAGAAGCAGTATTCTAGACCCACTCCCGATGGGATATGGTATTTGGTCCTGAAACCTTCCATACCGACCGGAGAATCTACCAGTTTCTGAAACTTACCCATCCTACTAACCCTAGGTGGTAGGAAGAAGGTTTACTAATGGAAGGAAGCCGAGAAGAATAACAGAGAAGAAAAGTTAAGGAATACGGGGAAATGAACACTTACGGGAGCGCAGATCCTAAACCTCCCAAGCTTTCAAAGAACCCGCCGGAAATCCTCATAGAAGTGGCTATGGACTTTTGAGTGTTTTGCGAGAGGAAATACTGAAGTACTTTGGAATGTTTGAGTGCCTTTTCTAAAAAGAGGAAGTAATTCCCCTCAGAAGCCTTATATAGCAAGGAGAAACTGAACGAGATAACTCCCGCCCAAAGAATTGGGGAAATATCTACCGTTGATTAAGTGCCCCACCGTTGGATGTGAGGGACATAAAGCAGTCTGGCGCAATTAATAGCGCCTCGTGGGCTACGAAACGCCAGTGGCAATAATGAGGCACGTGAGGCTGTACTCCCACACGTGTGAGTCAAGAAATTATAATAAGTTATCCCATAAGTATCAAAATCTCATCCTTTCTCCTCGGATAAGAGGGAAAAACCAGAAGAGGGACTATTGTAGGGGCAAAGGCCCAAGATCATACAATGGGCCTTGGGCCCCATATGGGAAGATCGACCACGTCCGAGGAGAAGACGTGGGTGCCAAAAGGGCTCCCGGCCCAGTTCTTGTGGACCTAAAAATGTTTAGGAGGCGGTCCGAGGAGAAATGTCTCCTCGAACGTAACAAATATGGCTCAAACATGCACTCTGCCTGCTAGAAGGACCTACCCCAACGGGCATTAGTAACAAGGATGAGTCTCACAGGCTCGTAGGAAGGAAGAAAGCGTAGGGTGTCCAAGGAGAGGCTGTAGCTGCCACATTAAATGCATTGCAACTACTTTTCTGGCCGCATTAATGTGGAGAGAACCTGTGAACAGTGCTGCCTTGGCTACCACAACTCACAGAAAGATGGGGGGGATGTCCGATGGGACAGGCACTCAAGTGAGGGTCCAGATGATCAATAAGTGTAAGGCCCTGATGACTTCAAGAAGACTATATAAGAAAGGGGAGTCCCCATAAAGAAGGGGACAGAGAAAAAAGGAAACTAGAAGAAAAGAACAGTGCAAGAACCATAGTCTTTGAACAGGGACCCGTGTATATTCCTCGCGTCTCCTCGGACTAAGAATCTATGGACATGAAGGGGATTTTCTTACTTTCAATTGTTGTATGGCCCAACTGTAGCTAGAATACACTTCGTTAAGGCTTAGTTCTATAGCCCACTCTCTATAAATTCATTGTTTTGGGGCTCCTTGGACTAGAACCCCATACCTGTTGGGTCTGAGCTCTAAATTGTGACCCTACAGGATGAAATTGAGTAAAATTGGCTTATGTTATTGTTTAATTGAGTAAAATTAGGGTTTCAAATTTGCTAAATTTCTAATTTTCTTGGTCAATTTTCAAAATTGGGATAAAATTGAACTGTTGTAGAGCATTAGATCATGCATCATATGTATACTTGCATCATGCATCATATAGTTTTCAAAATTGGGGATTTTGCTAAATTTCTAATTTTCTTGGTCAATTTTCAAAATTGGGATAAAACTGAAATGTTGTAGAGCATTAGATCATGCATCATATGTTTACTTGCATCATGCATCATATAGTTTTTAAAATTTCATGTTATTTTGTTTTCTAACTCTATCTAATGCAATTTGCCCCCTTTTTTTCTTTGGTTTTTCTTTCTTCTTTAACCTTAGTCATGGCTCCTAAGGTTGGTAAAAAGTATAAGACCAAAGCCAATAGAACCACAACATCCTCTTCAACTCCTACTCAAGTTGATAATAGGGTTAGGTTTCCTACAACTAGGTTTGAGGAAATTTCTAAAAGCTTAACCAAGTTTAGGTCTATTTGGGGGGAAAGATAGATTGTCCTAGATGAATTAGAACCTTCAATTCATAGGAGTCTAGTGTCTAGGAATTGGGTATCTTTGTGTGATGTTTCTGATCCCCTTCTTGCTGCCTTGATCAAAGAATTCTACTTGAATCTCTTTGTTTATTCTGAGGATACCGGTGGTCATTATTTGACTACTTGGATTAGAGGTAAAGAGTTTAGGATAACTAAACGTGTAGTTTCTGAAACTCTAGGTGTACCTTTGGTTCATAGACCCACATATCCATACACTGAGTCTCCTCTTATAGATGATGTGATGTCTTTACTCTATGGAAGATTAGTAACTTGGGGATTTGAACCAAGGATAAACTCAAGTAAGTTTACTGAGCTTAACTATCTTTACTTAAGGATAGCCTGTCATAACATCTTCTCTATCTCTCACGCTCCCACCATTACTTTAGACTGATGTGCTTTCTTTTATGCTTTCATCATAGACGGGTCCATGTGTTTTCCTTCCCTGTTCATTCAGTCCATTGTTGAAATTTATAGGAGTAAATCTAAAGCACAAAAGCTAGTCTTTCCTGTGTTTATATATAGGGTGTTGAACTTTCTAAGGTTAGAAGACTTTCCTACTCTAGAATTAGTTTATATCATTGCCCCTATAGGAGCCATTTTTCTCAGATAGCAAAAAGCTCAGATGAAGAGTGCTGAACTAAGCGCTGGACTTCAAAGAGACTAAGAGATGAAGCTTCTACTGCAGCTTCTGCCACTGGTGATCAGCCTGCTATTGAGGAGGTTCATGTGGATCCTACTGTATCATTGGATTCTGCTAGTGATGATGATACTACTAACCCTATAGTTACCTCTCCTCTCTCACTCCGTGCCATGATGGAGACCTTTATGACTACTTAGGCGGCTCATGGACAACTTATTGATGAGCTACTCACTAAGGTTGCTGCCTTGAGAGCAAATTTTGCCGAGGATAGGAGTACCTTTCCACCTCCTCCACCCTCTGATCCTTAATGGTTGCCTTTGGCTATGCATAACAAAAAGGGGGAGTAGGATTTAGGATAGGCTCTTTTACTTGGGGGGAGAGTAGAGAGGTTTTGTATGGAGTAGTTTACTTGTTTTGTTGATGAGAGATTTTGATGTATTTTTCTTTCTCATTGATTTTGATTTGATGTATTTTTTTTTTTTGATTTATTGTTCTTGTTTCACAAACATTGTTGGTTCATTGACTATGATAGTTTATTTGATGTTTATTCATTTGATATTCTATCTATCTCTTATGTTTTATGAATTCAAGTTCAATTTTTATTTATTGGATTTATATTGTAATTTCCACACATGCATTTGTGGTTTGTTTTGAGTGTTTCAAGAAATTACAGGATTAATTCTTTCTCATCTGCTATCTATTCTAGCAACTAATAGTTAGTGGATTGTGGTGGAATTGTATTTGGGCAACAATGTGTAAGTTGGGCTAATTCTTGAGGTGAGCAATTCTTTTTTAAGTGTGTTTTGTCACAAATTGTCAAAAAGGGAGATTGTTAGGTTCTAAAGATTTAAGATTAAATGTTTAGAATTTCAACTTGTATGTGTTGGCAAACCGAGAACAAAAACATGTCTAGGATAGGTGTTAGACATTGCTCAAAGCTGTACAGGTCAAAACTCAAGAATGTACAAGCTGCAGGAAAAATAATTAATTTTTTGTGAAGCTTAATCGATCGAAGGATGAGGCTTGACTAATTGGCTAATATATTAGGTTAAGCAATCTACATTAAGGGTCTAAACTAACTAACAAGCTATGGATTTACATCTACAGATACTGGGAATGGGAAGCTGCCTCAAATTTGAAACTATTTGCGGAAAATCAGTAAAGCAAGCAAGTACCTGACTAATTATTTTAATAGTTTATGGAAATTTAATTATTTTAATTGATACTTTTTTTTTTTTGCTGAATTATTTTAATTGATACATAAGGTTCGAATCCATCAAATTATTATTTCTTACATTAACAACATTATATTATTTTTATTTGCACAGAGAATTTAAATAACCACCTTGACATTGACAAAGTGGAAAACGATATACATTTACAGTTGAATAGTCCATTCCTCCTCATGGCACTGAAGTTTCCAAATTTATGGACGAGTCCCAAAAACGCCGACTTAGCTTCCCTACCCGAACCCACTAAAACCCACTACTACCAAACGAAAAAGCTCATGGGCCATGGCCCTTTCCTTTTTAGATTTTTTCTTTTTGACACTATGCTGCATTGGTCCCCCAAGGCTCTACCGAGTGCCGACCTGACTTTTTCGACCCGAGTCGTCTGCAACATCCTGTTGACTTGGAATTTATGCTTAAACAGTATAAGAAATAAAAAATAAAGAATCATGTGATGGTGTTATATTAATAGAAGTGATAGCATTTTATTAGTTATGAGCACTACTTCAGTACTCTTTCGATAAATCTAATAATTTCTACTATGAGTTTCACGTCGGTTTGGAGTGACCTTTTTCTTGTATTTATAAGCCACCTTGAACCTTTTTTATATTTCAAAATATGGAGCCTATTGAGAGCTTAAGTCTTATTTATATTACACATGCGTTCCACCTAGTCTTTTGTGGGTCCAACTAAGTATTAATTATCTTAGGTTTTTTGTTATTTTCCAAACTTTTGAGCTTTTATAACTGTTTGTGTCTTAATTAGACAGTTCGAGATTTGCTTTTTTTTTTTTTTTTTTTTTTAAAGAGAGTTTTAACTTATGGCGTCCGTTCCTGATGATAACTCTTTATCATCAGACCAAGACACCAATCAGTTTTTGGTGTAGGTGGGGATTAAATCTCAGATCTTTTATACAACTATCAAAGACTTTACCAGTTGAGCTAACTGAAACCCACAGTTGAAGATTTGCTTTATTTGTAGGGAAAAGTTAATAAATGGTCTAAGGGCATTAGTTTATAAATTACTTTTAGAAATTTTTTATGAAAAAAGAAAAAAAATAATGCTCTATTTGTTTCGACATTAATATTTTTTGTAAATTGAATCGTTTTTCAAAAAGTGTTTTCTTGAAAATTATCTAATTTTCCTATGTTCGGTAATAACCTTAAAATGAGTTGGAAAACTATCTCTTAACTTTCCTTATTTAACTTTGTATAAGATATAATTATTTTTCTTATTTAGTTTCACGTGAGATAGTGTTTTTTTCCAAAAAAAATTTAGTGCAATTTTTTTTATCACATGCCAAGTTAAATAAGGGAAGTTTGAGAGATAGTTTTTCTTTAACCAATTTTTTCTGATACTATCAAATTTAGGAAAATGCATAAAACTATCTTGACACAAAATTAACTTACTTGGTACAAAAATTAAAAAACTTAAATTAGATGGAATACATGGCACAAAATTAAACTCTAATTGAAATTTTACTTTTACACTGAATTAACTCACTTGACACAAAAATTTAAAAATTTAGATTAGATGGGACACGTGGTGCAAAATTAGACTTATATATATATATAAAACTTTAAGCAATGTTTAAAATAGTGCATAAAAGATGAGTTTATAGATCGAATGATAAATTACATCCAATTGACATGAAAATAGGCATGTATGTTAAGAACATATAGAACATGTAATTTAATGGTTGAATTTTCAAAATATGAATTTAATAAAGTTATTGAGTGATGTAACATTACTTAAAGTTATAGAATGTGTAATATATATATATATATATATATGAGTTGGGTTCAAGTTACACCTGGTATAACTTTAAGCAATGTTTAAAATAATGTATAAAAGATAAGTTTATAGATTGAATAATAAATAATATCAAATTGACATAAAAATTGGCATGTATGTTAAGAACATATAGAACATGTAATTAAACGATTAGACTTTCAAAATATGAATTTAATAAAGTTATTAAGTAGTATAATATTACTTAGAGTTACATAAATATAACTATATATATATATATATATATATTTTTTTTTGAGAATCCGCCCCAGTAAGAGGGGGGGAAGAAACTTTCATTGAACTAATTCAAAGAAGTACAAAGAGAATATGTCTGGAGGAACATCCTCCATCCAAACAATAAAAGGAGAAAAATTACAAGCTCGCCTAGCAATTGAGTGAGCGACTTTGTTACCTTGCCTGCGAGTATGACAGAACCTGATCTCACTGAAAACAGCAGAAACAATCTTGATGTACTATATATATATATATATATATTAATAGTACAATTTTTTTTCAAATGTTTGTAAAAAAATTACTAGTACACTTTTTTTTAATGAAGAAATTAATAGCACAGGTTGCTCGCTTGTATTGTCGTGTAACGGATTTAATTAGACAAACTTTTATTCAAAATTAAGACGAAAACTCTGATGATATGACATGAATCATATGATAAACATAAAGCTTTTTTATGTACCTTTTGGCTGGAACGAATATTTTTTTTGGATTATGCTGGAACGAATATTCTACAAACAGAACAAATATCATCAATATTTAAACATAAGCAGGTAAAAAAAAAAAATGAATACAAGTTGATATTGTAGTCAATTCATAGGGTGGAGCCCTAGAAGTACTCGAAAGGTTGCCAATAAATGTTACTTTTGATGAAGCCAGTCATGTTACTACAAAGTCAAGTTTATGATTTTTAAATGGGGTTGAGGGCTGACAGCAAAGCCAAATATGTTAGCACAAAGCCGAGGTTATGATTTGATATTGTTTTCTTTATTAGTTGATTTGATACGGGTAGGTCCCAAAGGGTTCCACCTATAATTATTGTTAGTAACTAATTTGACGTTGTGATTATCCAAAAAAAAAAAAAAAACTAATTTGACGTTGTTGTCCATGTTTTTATTTTAACCTTCCAAAATGATTATCTTAATATAAGATAGTAGATGAGTTTGAATCATAAATATTTTATTTAATAACAAAAATTTTTACCAGTTTTTATTTTTATTTTTTACACACTATATTACCAACATATGACGCCAATGATTACTTGTTTGACCACAATAACCTTACCAATTGAAGTAATGTTTTCAAAAATTTTACCGATTAAGGGTTTGTTTGGAATTTGTTTATTTTGTTTGAAGTACTATAAAAAAAAAAGTAAAAGTCAAATAAAATAGTATAGTGAAACTTATGACTAGTATCAAAAAGTACCGTAAGAATCATAAATAATAATAAAATAAAGGTATAAATGCATTTTTAATCCTTACATTTTGAACTTTTTTCATTTTAGTCCCTACATTTTCATTTAACACTTTTAGTCTCTAAATCAATTAACACCAGACATTTAGGTCATTTCTGTCACCTAACTAACAATAAAAGATGACGTGACTGACGGTGGAATTAAAATATTATTAAAAATCCACCGTGGCATTCATCACCATGCCACATCAGAATTTTCAATATTAAAAAAAGTCAAATTAGAAAAACAATTAAAATAAAATTCTAAACTTGATTTTAAAAAATAAAATTGTGGGGCTAGAGAATTTGTGACCCCGGCCCACTTTACATTAGGACCCAAGGCCCAAGCTGAGAAAAGACATTGTCGAGGACATGCAACGAAAGTCCAAATGGCCTAGAGATAAAGCCGAGGACGATGCTGTCCTCGGCATCCCAAGGCGCTCCTGGAAAAAAGGGCGAGTATGGTATAGGAGCGGTGCATGGAAAAGCCAAAAACCTCCGCATTAATGTGGAAAGGACCCTTGAATAGTGTGGCGACAAAGGACAAGGGAAAGGCTACCATTACTGCAATTAAGTACTCTGCACCTGACAGAGCAATGCTTTTCAACTTTTACAACCACTCCCAACTACTTTGGGTATGGGCTGATAGGACAAGTATCAACCCTAGAAAGTTGAACCTACACATGGACGTTGGAGGGAAGGTAAAGGCTAGTATAAAAAGGAAAGAGAAGTAATCCAGAGAGGGGGGGACATATCGTCTCCGAGACCATTGAATCCTAAAAAGGGGGAGAATAACAAGAACACGAAGCTCCTCGGACGAGGTTTAAGGACCGGAGCCGCTCAGGCCGGGCTGGGGAAAAAGTCTTATTAGATATGCTAGGTTCTCCCTCGTGCGATTACCATGAACTCCATGACTAACCACCGTCCGGTGACCAAAACCTAGCCTTTCAACCCACTCTCTATAAATTTATTGTTTAGGCCTTTAACGTTCGAACCCAATAAATCCATTTGGGATCGTCACAAATTGAGTCTTTACAAAAATAAAATAAAATAATTAAAATAAAATTTTCTTTTCTTCTCATTAATATTTTGGAAGACATGTTCATGTTCTTCTTCTCAAAACGTGACTATTCATGTTCTTAGCAAATTAATCCTTATTTTATTTTATTTTCTCTGTTTTTCTTGTATTTTCTTTACAACCAAACACATTAAAATTCAAAATTCAATTCAAACAATAATAAACCAATATCAACAGATCTATATATCTGAAATTGAACCAAGAAACTGAATCTAGAAATTGAATACAAAAATTGAACTCACAAAATCAGATCCAATTTGGAGACACAAAATCTAGCAATCATCAAAACACAAACCCAGCAAATCAAACACTCAAAAAGGCAGAAATAACCTACAAACAACTATCCACATTCCACACTAACAACAAACCCAGAATTTTTAAAGAAACCAGCTAACCACAACTATCCTCACCAACACCAAACCCAGAAATTTCAAGCACAAACCCAGAAAATCAAATACAAGAACACAAGAAAATCAAACCTAGAACACACAAGCACAAACCTAGAAATTTCAAGCACAAACCCAGAAAATAAAACACAAGAACACAAGAAAATCAAACCCAAAACACACGAGCACAAACCCAAAAATTTCAAGCACAAGAACACAAGAAAAGCAAACCCAGAAATTTGAGCACAAACCCAGAAAATCAAACACAAGAACACAAGAAAATCAAACCCAAAACACACAAGCACAAACCTAGAAAATTAAACACAACTCCCACCCAAATTTGAACAAAATACTCACAAAACCATTAACCTAGCACACCTCAAACTCTTTCTGTCAGAAAATCCCCCTGATTGAACCTTAAGCGCTCCTCACCAACTCAGATTTGAACAAGGTGAAAACCCAGATCAACAAAAATCATAAGCCACAAACCCACCATCGGAGTGTGCCACCACCTATCTCCACCATTGAGTTGAGATATAGAGAGATGAAATAGAGAAAGTCTCACCGATTTGAGACAAAAACCACCCATTGATCTAAAGCACCCATCGATCTAAGAGAGAGAACCATTGATCTTAGAGGGACACTTATCTGTGAGAGAGAGAGAGAGAGAGAGAGAGAGAGAGAGAGAGAGAAAGGTTTCGGGTCTTCATCTTGAGTGAGTTTGAGATATGAGAGAGTTCGAGATGAGAGAGACGAAGATATGGAAAAATAAGTAAATAAAAAACAATGAGAAAATAAAATTTTATGGGCAGTGAAGAACATAAACAATCATGTTCTAGTGAAGAACACATCTTTCAAAAATATAATAAAAAGAAAAGAATATTTTATTTATTTTATTTTTTAAATTCAAGTTTAGAATTTTATTTTAATTGTTTTTCTTATGTGACTTTTTTTAATGTTTAAAATTGTGACATGACATGAAGATGGTGGATTCTTAATAATATTTTAATTCCACCGTTAGCTACGGCAATTTTTGCTATTAGTTGGGTGACAGATATAACCTAAATGTTAGGCGTTAAATAGTTTAGGAACTAAAAGTGATGAAATAAAAGTGTAGGGACCAGAATAGAAAAAGTTTAAAATATAAAGATTAAAAGTGGATTTATACATAAAATAAATTGAATAGTAAAATAAATTGACAAAAATAATTTTTATCAATCCAACAGTAAACTAATGAAAAGTTCTACTGCTATCTGGTACTCCAACAGTATACTAACTGGTATTACAAGGTATAGATCTCCAAGGTCAGTAGCTCTCTTCGAAAAACTCTCTCACACTAATGAAAAGTACTACTACTATCTTCTGAAACAGAACAAAGTCAATCACCGAGTTCCACAAACTATGGACGAGTCAAAAACTCCCGACTCAGCTTCCCAACCCAGACCCTCTAAAGCCACTTTTACCAAACAGAAAAGCTCATGGCCCTTCACTTTCTTAGTCACAGTATTGGTCCCCGTTGTGGCGGCGACATTGCTCTACCAACTCGACTCGTTCGACCCGGCTCCTCTGCCACCTGACGAGTTGACTCGGCACGTCATAACCGTGCCAGCACATAACGATCACATGCTCAGATTGTCTGAGTTTGTGGGTGTAGGAAATTTGAAAGCTCCAGAAGATGTAGCTTATGATGCCAAGTCCGGAGTCATCTACACGGGCTGTGCTGACGGGTGGATCAGCCGAGTCACTGTAAACGACTCGGCAGCTGACTCGGTTGTGGAGAAATGGGTCAACACCGGTGGGAGACCCTTGGGAATCGCTTTTGGTCACAACAATGAACTTATCGTTGCTGATCCTGAAAAGGTCAGTGATCATTTATTCTTAGACTAAGTATATATAATGTTTTATTTTAAATTTTAAATTTTAATGATTAATATTTCTTTAGAAAAAAATTGAATAATAAATCTACCATAACCATAAATATAAGATAGGTGTGTTAATTTTTCTCTCAGGATCAAAGTATGTGGTTAATTTTATTTTATAGATTACAATTTAGATTTTTTTTTTTTCAAAAGGAAGTGAATAAATTATTGTATTTGATGTTGTTTTATTTTAGAATATATATATATATATATATATTCAATTAAAAAATTTTAATCAACAAAGAAATGAAACCAAGAAATACTAAAAAAATTAAGATTCAGTTTATGCATACAATGCAATGAATGATGAATAAAGTTTCTCTGTAAATTAGTTTGGAGAGAAACTTTTTAAATTTCTCATTTTTTTTTTCTTCTTTTTTTGTGAATTTTGAAAATCTAATAGTTAAATTTCATTTTCCTTATGTTCTTAACATGCATATCAAAATTCGTTCAAATTGGATATTATTTACTATTCAATCACTAAACTTATTTTTGTATAGACAATTTTATATCATAAAAATATGAAATTTTAACATTTGTTTGATGAGATAGCAATTGATCTTTGATCTTCTTGAAATTTTACATGCATAAAAAATATAATAAGAACATGCAATCTAACGATTAGATTTTCAAAATTCACACTCAATATAAAGGTATATGAAAAGTTTGTAGAGTTTCTGTTCAAAACTTTGGAGAGAAACTTTGTTCATGAATGATTATTAACATTGTGTGTGTGTGTTTTTTTTTTAAATGAGGAATGCTATGTTGAAAACATTTTTCACACTACTGACATCAATTTTTAATTGTTTCTTATATGAACTCACTACTGACATCAATTTTTTTATCTATTAATAACAATCTATCATATCAATGAGTGTAAATTTTTTTATCAAATTTGTTATGAATGTAGGCTTTCTCATTTTATATACATATTTTTAAAAATCTGTGTTTGTGTTAGAACATAATTCTTCATCCTTTTATGCGTGTTACTAAAAAAGAAATTATAATTATCATGTTTAATTATGCAGTAATTTCATCACTGAATCTCACAACTTAATAAATTATACAACTGTGAGTGACCAATAAAAAGTTGTGGGTACAATAAAGAAAATGTGGACTACTCACACCGCACAAGTTGACAAATTTTGAAATTTTTAGTTTAGCTTGTAATTGATTGTCACCAATACACACCAGACACGTCTCCCTTTTTTGTTTTTTGATAAGACTTCACATCTCTTTGCTTTGGTATGTGAGATTGTGAGGTTGTTCAGGTTGCTAGAAAAATAGAAAATTAGAAAGTTAAATTTTCACAAAATTGTGCGGTGCTTGTTATGGTTAAATAATGTGGTCTTACACTTTTACTTAATAAAAAAATTGAATAAATAAGATTAATTATATAAAACTGAGACTTAGCTGACCCTAAAATCTATAAAGCTAACAAAATCCTAACCTAATGGTGCCATTAACACAACACTTCGAAATTGCAATATCACGTGTGTAAGGAAAATAATATATATATATATATATATATATGTACACAAAAGGAATATAATAAAATACAAAACTATCATAAGGTTTGGATTAATTTAATGCCAGGTATTACATTTTTTTATAATACAAAAATTGTTTCATAAGCATAAACATCACTTAAACTGTTTGAAAATTCCCTTACTCCTCATACTTTTTTTTCCATCTCTAGTTACTATTTATCTATCATTGGTCACCCAAACACTCCATTGTGCATAATTTCCATGAGGCAGTCATTATGAGGTGTGTGCAATTAATACAAGGTGTTAGAAGGGAATAACAGACTTGTAGGCTATTAAGTATTGTTTGTTCTTAGGAAATAAATTGAATATTTTTTAAAAGTCTTGGCACTACCTTATTTTAATCAAAATCTTATAGATTTTTTTTTTTCGAGGGTGAAAATCTCATAGATGGTTTTTAGATTTTACCCAAATCCCAAAACAGTACGAAATATATCATAGTGTTTTTTTTTTTTTTTTTTAAGGAATAAAATAAAAGAAGGCATCACCTTTCTCATATTGTTTAATGTTCCTACAGAAATTAAATATTTTTTGTTAAAATATAAATTCTTTAGGTCCATATAACTTATAAGGAAGTTATTAGAGGGTTATTAAAACCACAGTACACCAAAAAAGCCAAGCCTAGTAACAGTTAAATAACAATTCAATAAGTTGTGAATCTTGTGATCAAGAGTTTGTCTAGTAGTTTAGTGGCATTGCCTAATTTTTTTTATGAGAAAAATCCAGGTTAAAATCCTCCCCTCCCCCAGTTGTTTGTAACAAATGATTATAAAAAATTATTAAAAAATGTTATATCTATAACAGTACTCAACAAATTAATGTAATTAATCTCTGTTTAATAATTTTAGCACAAGTTACAGAAAAACTGTCACGGTTGTTAAGTGCTCCTTAGTCCTCAGAAACCAATGGTTTTTACGTGTTTTATATTAATGAAATGTGATGTTTAACAGGGCCTCCTAAATGTGACAGCAGACGGTGTGGTGGAGCTGCTGACAGATGAGGCTGATGGACAAAAATTCAAATTGACAGACGCTGTAGATGTAGCACACAATGGCATAATTTATTTCACAGATGCTTCATATAAATATAGTTTAAGTAAGACCAGTTGGGACATTTTGGAAGGTAAGCCCAATGGTAGACTTTTGAGTTATGATCCAGCAACCAAAACTACCAAGGTACTGGTCCACAACCTCTACTTTGCCAATGGTGTAGTAGTCTCACCTGATCAGAATTATGTGATCTTTTGCGAAACCCCAATGTATGTCTGCTGATTCTCAGTTTTGAAGAAATTGTTTTATTAGACTCCTCATGTTTGCTTCTGATAAATAATCACGGCTTCTAAAATATTTTGGCTATTAGATAAGTTGGAGATAGAGTTTGAACTCAATAGACTATAATAAGTTGCCACCACGACTGTCGTTAAAGCCTTTCTTCTTCATGATCTGCATAATGTTGCAGACTGTTGAAGCTTAGATTACTTGTTTTGATACTATGATAAATCATTATTAGTCCCAAAAGCTTAAAGCGGTTAGAAAACAATGAATTTAGTTGTTATTCTAACAACTTCTATTGTTCGAAGACTAAAATTAATGATTGAATTTTTGTTTCGCACAGTGGAAGTTTTGATTATTCCAAATGGGTTGCTAATGCAGGAGAAGGTGTGGAAAATATCACATACAAGGCAAGGAAAAAGGAAGAGTAGAAAAATTTATTGATCATCTGCCAGGCTTTCCTGATAACATTCGATATGATGGAGAAGGTCAATATTGGATTGCACTGGCAGCGGTAAATCAGTTCTTACTTCATACTTTCCGTGGAAAAATTGGCTATATTTTTTAACTAGTAGTAAGCTTGTGCAAAGCATAATTTAATTAAGATTCATATGTAAATTAAAGAAAAAACTTCACTAATATCAATGAAATTAAACAATAAGATATATAATGGGAAAAAAAATACCTTCAAGTTATTTGACAGTAGCAAATTGTATAAGACTGAAATTTTATCAAAGCCAAAAATTATGATAGATAATTAAAAATAACTTAAAATAAAACAAGGAAACTTTTGGTAATAAAATTCTAATCAAAGCAGTGTTTTAAACATTTGTAATTTGCTAAATAGAATTTCATTTCAAATAAATTATCTTAATCATTTTAATGTATTTATTATAGTAACCCACATTATGGAAGAACTTTGTATGACGAATAATTTTTATATATTAAATCACATGGGTAAACATGGTGAGTAAGACTCAATTTTTAATTAATTACTTGTGTTAATAATGCATAAGATACAAAACTTAATTAGGATCCTTGCTTAATTTAGATTGATTATGGCAAGAGGATGAAAAAGGATATTTTGGTGTTTTAATTACTAGTATTCAAAGAAATAATACAATAGAGATATGAAATGTTTGCGGTTGATTCAAAGGAATTCTATAAGCATGACTAATTATTAATCTAGGCACCTATCAGTTGGGCATGCCAGGATTAATTGGAGCAGCACCCTACTTCACTAGTCTTGGGAGTAACTCTTGAAGAGTTACTCCATTGCATGGCCATCAATGGGGATGTGACTATGTATAGCTCCCCATGCATTGAGAGCAAATGCATGAGAGAAGAAAAAAGTAGGTAAAAACAATTACTATAAAAAGAAGTATCCCTCTCTCTCTTAGTGTGTTTCTCACATCCTTGAGTGTGTGAGGTTCTTAGACTGTTGAAATCATGTGCATCACTTTTGTAGTGTGAAGTGTGAACCATCACTTAGAGAAATCAACTGAGACAAAGTTGGAGTCCCATGGTTCTTTGGAATATTGAAGTGAGTGGAGAATCACCATAGACAACGTAAAACAACCATGGTTTTGTGATATTTCAGAATAGGAGAGCTGTGCATATATGTAACTCCTAATCCTAACACTAATAATAATGCAAAGGTTTATTTATTTATTTTTTTAAATGTCTGATGAGCTTTATTCATTATTGTTTTCCGAATTGAGTAATGCAAATATTAAATTTTTTTTTTTATAGATGAATTTAAGTACTCCTAACATCTTTTTCATCTGTTACTTTTTGTGTACAATATTGGTAGGGACATACACTTGAATTGGATATAGCATTCAAATACCCTTTCATCCGGAAGATTCTAATAATCATGGAGAAGTACATAGGAAGACCACATATAGGGAAGAATGGTGGGGTTCTAGCCATTGATTTGGCAGGAAATCCGATTGCCCATTACTATGATCCTGGATTGGCATCGGTTTCAAGTGGGATCAAGATAGGAAATCATTTGTACTGTGGTTCAATTGTCCTTCCCTACATTGTTCGCCTCAACCTGAAACAATATCCTACTCAGGCCACCACATGAGAATCTGAGAACAAGACCAAGAACTTGTTGCTGTAGCACCCCTTGATGGTACCTTAAAATAATTGGGATATATTACCATAAATAAACTAAAACTCTATTTGGTTCTTACTCCTGGTATTGAATAAGTATCTCATGAGATCGTTTTATAAAACAATCCTCTCTCATATGGTGGATGAGACTTGAGAGGTTGGAGGCTTTGTATGATTGGCTTAATTGGCATTGTTGTAGGAAATAGAGATTATGTGTACTTATTTGATATTATGTGTACCTACTGTAGGAAATCGAGTTTTAATTGTAAAAGCTTTTGTAACATAAAGTTTTAACTGAAAAACTCTATAACAATTTGAGTGCTTAGCGAATTAATAGTGAATAGCATTTTAAAGTTCTGAATTTATTAACGATAAATTATAAATTGAAGAGATTTTTTTTTCTAAAAGTCACAAATTTTAGTTTTAACCTTTAGACTATTTTAAACTTTAGAGACCCCCCTTTAAAGCTCTTTAGTGACTAAATAGAATTTTTTAGCATTTATCATAAAACAAATAATGAAAATTTACATTTCATGAAGATTAACATGCTACAACTACAAGCCTACAACACTTGCTATATAATTTTTTTCCCCCAAGAAAGGCTGCCCATAGCCATATCTTTCTCTCAAAATAAACTGTTGTATCTTTCCCTGTTGTTTTTCACAAATCTTCAAAATGACAGTTTGAGGAGCCATATAATGCGGTAAATGATCTTGACAAAACTTGATTATTTCTTGAGGATCAACATCATCATATCCCTCTTTTAACTTCATAGATGCTCAAGGCGTTTATCCCTCAGTGTATTGCAGGATGACTAAGTTTCTACCTCAGCTGTGTTTATGTTTTCCCCACTAGAAATTATTACATCATTCAACCGGTCGTTTACTTCGATAATTATTGCTCAAAATCAATCGCAATGGAGACGGTGATATAATAGTGAAGTGAAAAACTTAAAAGAAAACTAACCAAGAGAAAAACTACAACAAGAAAACTTTTTCCCAATGAAGTAAATTCACTATGATAAAAGAAGTTTTACGATCAAGAGAAATCATTTGCCTGGACTCTATTTACCCATAGACAACTTAAAAGGAAAATATTTCATTGCACTAGAATATTTGGACTTTTCAACATAAGAATTGCTTCCATGGATGACGCACTTGTGACCACGACTAGAACTTCCGACACGACTCCAAGGACCACTTGAAGGTTTTCTTTACAACAAGAAGTCTATGATTGATAACGGTTCAACTTCTTCACCAACTAATTTTCTAATCTACTTTGATATCTTCGATATGGTGAAATTAGGATAATCCTGGTTACAAAATCCTATACTCAGACATAGCTTTCTCTCCTTTAAAAAAATAATAAAATACTCTCTTAGACCAACTTATATATAATGTTCTTTTTATATCCCATGTTTGAATTGGGCTGAAACAAATATTGGGCCTTTTACGAATCTAGTTCCATGAACCTTGATAGGTTGAGGCTAGAATCGAGGTTGATATCGAGACTCGATCGAAGTCACCAAAAATTTGCTTTTTTAAGCTGATCTTGGGTCATTGTTTTGATCTTGAATTACAATTCCAAAACACAACACTCATAATTCATCACAATGCCAACACTAATACATTTGGTATGGACCTAACAACGTGTATCAAATGTTTAGAGAAGAGCTCCTATCACTGGAACTGCGAAATGTGGCTCATGCATTCCTGGGACATTAAGGGCTAGGATTGCAACCTGCATAAACAAATCTAGAGTTTCAACCATGAAGTAGGCAATAAATTATTGTATCTTAGGGGGTTCAATAGCAATATTCCATTATTTCTTGCTTTATCACTAATAGTCTTTTGATCATATCTCTTTCTTTGTCGTTTCTCACAAAACAAAACAAAAAAAAAAAAAACAAAAAAAAAACTCTTTCTTTGATCAAATCTCTTTTTTTGCTGTCTATTCTGACTAGTTGTTAAAACTTAAAAGTTAAAAAAAAAAAAAAAAAAATTGTCTTATCTCTTGGCTGACTGTGATTGATCGAGAAAACGAATAATGGATTTATTTGAAAATAACAGAGTTTTTTTTTTTTTTTAGAAACTGAAAATAACAAAGTTAGTTGTAATTAATCTAACACGTAATAGAATTGTGGCAAAAATTATGAATTTGTTTATAATATTATAACTCTAAAAGTTAAACTAAAATTGTATATTTTGACGTACGAGTCACTTTAGGAACAATTTATTTAGCTGAAACTGAAATTTTTTTGTTGAAATTACTGTAGATAAAACTAAAAAGTAACTGAAATAATACAGTGAGACCCATAAATAGTATTAAAAAATACAATCAAACCCATAAACATTAGTAAAAATAAGCTGAATAGTAACAAAAATAAGCTAAATAAAAAATAAAAATAAAAAGCTTTTTAAGTCAATGCCATACCCAAGCTTTCAATGTTTCTATTCTAATTATTTTAATATTTTATGGAAATTTAATTATTTTAATTGATACATAAGATTCGAATCAATCAGATTATTATTTCTTACATTAACAACATTATATTATATTTATTTGCATAGAGAATTTATTTAAATAACTACCTTGACCAGGTGGGGAATATTTATGCAGACATCCATGTCTTAGCTGCTGGGTCCAAATGCAAGTCATTCAGTTTTGTCAAACGTGAAGCTAACTCTGTAGCACATTCCTTAGCCAAATATGCTAGATTTATTGTTGAGAATATTTTTTGGATGGAGGAGATTCCACCTCCTGCCCGTGAGGCTGTGTACTTGGACTCTATGTTTTTAAATGAATGAAAGTCTTTTGGTCCGGTTTCAAAAAAAAAAAAATAACTACCTTGACCGCTGACACTGACAAAGTGGAAAACTATATATAATAGTTGAATAGTCCATCTCGTGGCACCATTTTTTTTTTTTTCTTTTTTAATAAGAAACACAGTGAAAAAATATCCTAATACAAAAACATATCATAATTCCACTCAAAAATTAGTGGGAGAAGTTAAAAGTTTGATAAAGATCTTCAGCCAAAAAACAGTTTGATAAGGTTCAGATTTCCACGAAAGCCACTACTAGCAAACGAAAAAGCTCATGGGCCCATGGGCCTTTTTTCTTTTTTCTTTTTTTATGTTGCATTGGTCCCCGTTATAGCGGCTGTAACAAGTACCAACCTGACTTGTTCGACCCGGCTCCTCTGCCACAAGATGAGTTGACTTGGATCATGTGTATATATGATATACGTGAGTCAAGTTTCTAATCACCATAAAAAAATATATATAAATAATCATCCAATTATGTCACATTTGCATAAAGTGATAATATCGAATAATGTCAAAATAAATAATCATCGAATAATGTTACATTTGCATAACTGATAACGTTTTATAAATAAGTTGGGAGAATCACTTCAATATTTCTTTATTTTTAACCTAAAATTTTTTGTTGTAAGTCCCACGTTGGTTTTGGAGTGAACTTTTTCTCGTTTCTATAAGCCACTTTGAACCTTCTCTATGTCTCAAAATGTAGGGTCTAGCATGGACGGAGCCATGGTTGGACTTGGGGGGCCAATGGCCCCCCAATTTTTTTTAAAAAAATATTATTATATATATGAGTACTAATTTTAGCAATTTTGTTTTAGAAAATTACACTTTAGATCTCTTAAAAATATTATTGATTCTTTTAAGAGTATTGTTATAGTCACAAATTTTTTTATAACATTTTTACAAACGGTTAAGGTAGTAAATTCTTATTGGTTCGCATTTGTGCTCACCACTTATATTATCAACAATTTGTAAAAAAGTTTGTAGTTCAAACATTTTCCACATTTTAAAGACCATTAAAAAATGTTTATAAGTTTAAAATCTAAAAAAGAAATATACAAGCCCAAAAAAATTAGTACAACAACAAAAATTATCAATAGTAAACTAAAAAAAAATTAAGCCTAGTCAACCAATTTTACTTAAAACAAACAATTTGACCATTTAAAAAATTTTAAACAACTAACAGCTAAGTGACTAAGTAACAACAAAGTTGAAGGCCGAAGTCACTACACATAACCAACAGCAAAGCCGCCCCCCTTAACTCTAAGTTCTGGCTCCGTCCCTGGGGTCTAGTATGAGCTTAAGTCTTATCTGTGTTACACATGCATCCCACCTCGTCTTGTGTGGATCCAAATAAGTTTTAATTATCTTGGGTTTTTTTTTTTTCCTATTATTTTCCACACTTTTGAGCTTTTATAACTATTTGTGTTTGGATTAGACTGATGTAGATTAGCTTTATTTGTAGGAAAAAGTTAACGGATGCTCTAAAAACATTAGTTTATAAATTATTTTTAGAAACTTTTTATGCGAAAAAATAAAAATCTATTTGCTTTGATATTAACCTTTTTTAGAAAATGAATCATTTTCCAAAAAGTATTTTCATGAAAATTATCTCATTTTTCTATATTTGGTAGTAACCTTAAAATGAGTTGAAAAACACAAAACTATCTCTTAACTTCCCTTATTTAGCTTCGCATGACATATAACTATTTTTCTTCTTTAGTTTTGTGTGAGATAGAGTTGTTTTCTAGAAAATTTTAGTGAAAAACAATTTTATCACATGCCAAGCTAAATAAGAGAAGTTTAAAAGATAGTTATTCTTTGACCAATTTTCTCTGATTTTACAAAACATAGGAAAATGTAAAAAACTATCTTCATAGAAAGTTTTCCATTTAAATAAAAAGCGTTTTATACTTTCCATGAAAGTAGTATTAAAATTTTTCTATTAATAAATGCTTTTAGGGCACACATTATCTATAAGCTAATTTATTATTTTATTGCTATATAATCAACTCAGTGGCTTATTTAATACATCATCAAAACACTCCCACTCCGTGGCGTCTTTTCCTTGAACCACTCCCACTCCGTACCCCCATGTGAGTCTCATTCTACTCGCATTTTCTTCTGGGGGCGCTTTGGAGGCTGCCTTTGATGACATGTCGTTCTTCCCTTTTAAGTCTTGGGATGCCGAGGACAGGGTCATCCTCGACTGCATCTCTAGGCTATTTGGTCTTTCATTACTTGTCGTCGGCAACTACTCTCCTCGACACAGGCCCTGGGTCCTAATGGAAAGTGGACCGGGTCATAAGTTCTTTGGCCCCACAGTTATTAACGTCACTATGGTTGGGCGGTGGAGGTACCCTTTGGGCGCCAACCAATGTTACCACAAAGCTGAGTTTACCTGTGAGAAATGAGTTATATACATGTACAACAATTTTCACAATAAATTTCACAATTATTAAGTTAACAAGATATTATTGATTCTCATATAGACTTATCATTGACGTTTATTTATTATCCACTATTAATAAATTGCCACATCAAATAGTTGTGAATTATGTTATAATGCTAAACTTATTACTTTAATGAGAAATCTATTATGATTTTTGGTGGGCTTTGAGGCTTGACTACATAATCTATTTTGATTTGATAGTTTTCTTTATTTGTTGATTTCTTAAATGGCTTTTGTTATTTTTTAAATATGATGAAATTTAAAATTAAACCTATAACATCCACAACTTGATAATTACATTTTATTATCAGGTTAATACATTAATTTGTTTTCGGTGTAACAAGCGGGAATATTCCAAACCTATATTTCTTATATATTTCAAACTACAATTATTATCAGGTCAATAGATTTAACCGAACCTTTATTTTATTAAATTAAATGACCAACTTGGAGCCGAAGATGGTACTGAGTGCATACAGCATGCCATTTGGGCGTGGACAGTGCATGCCCATTTGGTCATTTGGGTACGAGATAGTTTCCACCTAAATCATCGTTAAACAACAAAGATTTGAACCAATAATCATATTTCTTATTTTCTTACATTAACAACATTGTATTAGCACAAAGAGTTATCACCTTGACATTGACAATGTCTCTTATCCGACAATGCGGAAAATAAGGTTTACGTTTTCAAAGGTCTGTAGCTCTCTCTGCGCTGTATCTATCCATAAAAAGCTCTCTTTCACACATTCACTATAGTAATATATATACACTATCTTCTGAAACACAACAGAATCAGTTACGTACCGAGTTCCACAGCCATGGACGAGTCGAAAAGGCCCGACTCAGCTACCCTACCCAGACCCTCAAGCGCCGCTATTACCAAACAAAAAAGCTCATGGCCCTTTACTCTTTTTGTCACAGTATTGGTCCCCGTTGTAGCTGTGACAATGCTCTACCAACTAGACTCGTTCGACCCGGCTCCTCTGCCACCTTCCGAGTTGAATAGTCACGTCATAACCGTGCCAACACGTAGCGACCAAATGCTCCGAGTGTCTGAGTTTGTGGGTCTGGGGAATTTGATAGGCCCAGAAGATATGGCGTATGATGCCAAGTCAGGAGTCATCTACACTGGCTGTCATGACGGGTGGATCAGCCGAGTCACTGTAAACGACTCGGCGGCTGACTCGGTTGTGGAGAAATGGGTCAACACCGGTGGGAGACCCTTGGGAATTGCTTTTGGTCACAACAATGAACTTATCGTTGCTGATCCTGAAAAGGTGAGTATTCATTTATTCTACATTTGTAATTTTGTACAGAATTTGTCTCACTTCCTCTATTTTTTTTTTTTTTTAATTAGATATTTTCTATTAATTTAAATATACAATGATAAGTAGCATTGCATTTTAATCTTCACATTTTATTTAGTTAGTAAACGATATTACCGTTTCTTATTAAAACAAAAAAAAAAAAAATATTCCAATAAAAAATAGTAAACCAAACCCTTTTGTATAAATAGTTGCAAAATGACTTTTTAGATTCGTAATTTTAGGCTCTCAAATTGCTTAACCAAACCACTAGTTTTAAATAATAAAAAATACTCTAAAATATAATTCAAGAGATATATAGCTAAAATAATATTTACATTTTTTTTAGAAGAAATATTTATATATTTTTAATGGAAATATCTAATATGTTTTGTTTTATTTTACGATTACACTTCCCATAGCTCTTTCTTTTATTATTATAACCACAATATATCTACTCAAAGCAATTAAAACAAAACATGGGTGCATTTGGAAATAATTATAAGCTTGTTTTTTTTTTGCTCATATGGTTCGTTGGTTCCACACTACTTTTTGTTTTAGCTCTATTTCAAATAATTTAATATTTATTTTTTTTGAAAATAAATTAACTTTTAACTTTTTATCTTACATTATCCAAATTAGCTACTGAAAATAATCAATTTCCAAATTCAACATTTATTTCTCCACATCTAATTATTTATAAAAGGAAGTTTATGCACACAACTCTTCTTATAATTTAATGAAAAACTATGGTTAATAGGCAATTTTTTTTTTAGAATACTAAGTATTTTTAACACACACACATGGGGAGAAGGGATAAGGTTTTTTAAAGGTTAATAGGCAATTAAAGTTAGATAGTGGAGGATCTATATAATAGTGTTAGATTTATCATGCATGAATCATAAGTTGTTATCATAGAACAGTTTTTTAAAAAGAGTAATACTATAACCACAAACTATTTTACAATATTTTTACAAAATATTAATGTGGTCAATCTCTTATTGGTTTTCATCTAAGTCCACCACTAATATCATTTTTTCATTTATCAATAATCACTCACTACATCAGTAGTTTGTATCTCTAACATTATTCTTTAAAAATTTATGAAAATGATAGTGTCTTTAGTCGAATTAAATATGAATTTAAATTCCATAAGATATAGATAAGACCAAGGCTGTAAGAGTAAGACTTTTTTTTTTTTTTTTTTTTTGAGTCGAGACTAATAGTAAGACTAAGAACAAGAAGTCTTTGTATTTCTAGAGTACTATAGCAATACTATATACTATTTAAAGATCAACTAATTGAAAGGTCATGTATTGCTGTAAATTGTAAAAGGATAGAGATCCCAACTGATTGCACAGGATTCAAATTTGGCTGTAATAGATCGCGATCACATGCTATTTTCTCTGACTAATGACAATGGATACAATTAGAGTCCATATCATGTATGTGCTATTTTTTCTAAGAGTCCATATCATATATGTGTTATTTTTTCTACGAGTCCATATCACCGTGTAAGTACCGCTAACATATTCAGATTAATAAAAAATACCACTAACATATAAAAAGAATTAATGGGTAACCCGTGCAAAAAAATTGTCATTCCCATCCAGATCCTTGTTATAAAAATTGAATTATTAAAAAATAATAATTAGTAAGTTGTGAAAAAAAAATTATGAAAAAAGAGACAACAAATTAATCAAATAATTTTCTCTTTAGTAATTTTAGCACAAGTTACAGAACAGCTGCCACGCTTAATGGGTAACCCGTGCAACAAAATTGTCATTCCCATCCAGATCCTTGTTATAAAAATTGAATTATTAAAAAATAATAATTAGTAAGTTGTGAAAAATTATGAAAAAAGAGACAACAAATTAATCAAATAATTTTCTCTTTAATAATTTTAGCACAAGTTACAGAACAGCTGCCACGCTTGTAAAGTCCCCCCCCCCCCCCTTCTTTTTTCTGTTATTTTCAATGGTCGACCTTATTTGAAGATAATTTTTTTCATTTTCTTGTGTGTTTGGTAGTATTAGAGAAATAAAAAAAAAAAAAAGGTCAAATGAAAATTATCTCTTAACTCTCCTTAATTAGCTTGACATGAGATAATGTTGTTTTACGCTTAAATTTTATAGATAAAAACTCTATCTTATGCAAAGTTAAATAAGGAAAACAATTATATCTCACACGAAGCTAAATAAAAGCGTCAAGAGATTGTTTTCCAATTTATTTTAA
This sequence comes from Quercus lobata, assembly GCF_001633185.2. Lineage (NCBI taxonomy): Eukaryota > Viridiplantae > Streptophyta > Magnoliopsida > Fagales > Fagaceae > Quercus > Quercus lobata. The sequence continues at coordinate 52,652,100 of NC_044909.1, forward strand.
GGCCGTTACTAAATATTGGAAAATGAGATAACTTTCTAGAAAATACTTTTTAGAAAATGATGCGTTTTTATTTTATTTTATTTTTTTATATAAGATAGAAATTCTATTCTAACCTAATTTAATTTAAGTGAATATGTATATGTATAATAGGGCCTCTTAAATGTGACAGCAGACGGTGTGGTGGAGCTGTTGACAGATGAGGCTGAGGGACAAAAATTCAAAACGACAGACGCTGTGGATGTAGCACACAATGGCATAATTTATTTTTCAGATGCTTCACATAAATATCGTTTAAGTAAGTTCATTTATGACATCTTGGAGGGTAGGCCCAATGGCAGACTTTTGAGTTATGATCCAGCAACCAAAACCACCAAGGTTCTGGTCCGTGACCTCTACTTTGCTAATGGTGTAATGGTCACGCCTGATCAGAATTATGTGATCTTTTGCGAAACTCCAGTGTAAGTTTGCTATTTTCAAGCTTGAAAATGTTAAAATTATTATCAATTTTATTACAATAACCATACAAACGAACGTAAAAATGAATATAATTGATGTCGCATCAATAATATAATAATTTATTTATTTAGTATTATTGTTTAATTACTTAACACCATAAGTTTGCTTCTATAAGACTAAAATTACTGACAGGCTGAGTTTTTGTTTGACATGTTGGAATTTTCGATGATTCAAATGGGTTGCTATTAATACAGGAGAAGATGTAGAAAATATCACATACAAGGCAAGGACAAAGGAAAAGTAGAAAAGTTTATTGAATATCTGCCAGGCATGCCTGATAACATCCGATATGATGGAGACGGCCAATATTGGATTGGATTGTCGGCGGTAACTTCTTTGCTTTTTTTCAAAAATTGGGTTTCTCTCTCTCTTTAACCGAAAATATGTTGAAATGCTTAAGTTAATTAAGAACCACATGTAAATTTAAGAAAAAAAGTTTCACTAATATATATAATTAAAAGATAATAGAGATAATCAACTAGAAAGAGAGAGGGAAAAGAAAAACAAAGCACCCTTTAAATTAGAGAAATGCTCTGTCTATAATAATTTCATAACATTTTTCATAACAAATATTAAGTAGCAGGTTGTTACTAATTGTTATTATTGGGGCAAAAAAGTAATCTTATTAGTAGGTTCAAACTTGAACCAATAATAACTAACCACCTATGATTTATTGTGAAAATATTGTGAACGTAACATTTTTCTTTTAAATTATGTGACACAAGCTCATTGTGTAAGCTTGAATTGTTATCAAATCCGAAAAATTTTATAGATGATTAATATAACTTTAAAAAAAAAAAAAAATCTTAGAACTTTTGGTAATAAAATTTTAGTTGAAATGTAGTATTTAATTTAAACTTTTGAATCTGGTGGTAGAATTTTATTTAAAATAAATTATCTTTTTACTTTTTATTTATTTATAACAAACTACATTTCAAAATAATAGTGTATTGACTTGTAACACTTACATTTAGCTATTTAGGAAAAACACATTGTGCATGTAAGACCCAAATTTTATTTAGTTGCCTGTTAGCAATGCATAAAATACAAATTTTAATTAGGATCGTTGCTTAACTTAGTATTCAAAGATATCATCTTTTTCCCTATATGTGTGTGTTTTAGATAGTATTGTTTATATATATATATATATATATATATATATATAATTTTTTGCAACTTGCGGTTGATGCCATGAATGTTTGTTGCGAGGAAATTTTTAAATGGAGTAATTTTTATTTTGAATTGAGTGATATTAGAGATATTATTATTTATTAATTTTACTATATAACGTACATATCACCATTTAAAATAATAATAAAAAATTCAAATATTCTTATACTTTGTCTTAGAGTAACATTAATTATATTTATTATCACCACGAAATATAAGTTTTTTTTATAGTAAAATTTATAATAATTTTAATATTTCCCTTTTGACTTTTTGACATCTAGGATAGCTCTTCGTATTATTATTGATAACAAAGTTTTTATTCAACTGCAACACTATCTAGTGTATTAAACTATTAATTGTGAAAAATATAGTGTTAATGGGCACTGCAAGATACCCGTTAATAAACAACTTTATATCAATGAAGTCAACTTTTTGTTAGATTTTATAAGGTATAGAGCCAATGAAATCAACCTTTGTTTCACCTGTCACTTTAGCACTAGTTTCAATCATTTTATTAATTTATATCAATTTTTTATTAAATAGACCCAAAATGAATCATCCTTCATAGACACCTTACCGTACCATTAAAATTTTCATCGTGGAAAAGGAGACTGATAAGCTTCATTTATGAACTTAAGTACTCCCAAGTCCTAACATCTTTTTCATGTGTACCTTTTTGTGCAATACTGGCAGTCACGTTCAGCTCTATGGGATATAGCATTCAGACACCCTTTCATCCGAAAGATTCTAATAATCATGGAGAAGTACAATAGAAGACCACGAATGGAGCAGGATAGTGGGGTTATGGTCATTGATTTGGCAGGAAATCCCATTGCCCATTACCATGATCCTGAATTGTCACTGATATCAAGTGGGATGAAGATAGGAAATTATTTGTACTGTGGTTCAGTTTATTATCCCTACATTCTTCGCCTCAACCTGAAGCAATATCCTGAACGAGGCACCGAATGAGCCTGATATCCATGAGAGAATAAGACCAGTGTGCTTGTTGTTGTTGCACTCTTGATGGTACCTCTAAAATAACTGGGATGCAATGGCTTGGATAAACTAAAACTCTACATGGTTCTCGCTCTCTGTGTTACTGAGAATTTGTATGGGTGAGACTTGAGAGCCATGTGAGTGTTTGGCATTTTTGTAAGAATTATACTACCGTCGTATCTTAAATTGTTTGGTCTATATTTCATTTTGATATGTCCCAAAATTAAGTTATTTTTGTAAAGTCAATCCTCACTATTTTATTAACATTCCTATAATGCATGTGTATGTGTATGGCTGAGACAATAGAGAGATGGGAGACTCTATGCATTGGCATTTTTGTAAGAAGTAGGTTTGGTAATAAAACTTTTGCAATATAGAACTTTAACTAAAAGGGAAAAAGACTTTTTAATGTTTTGAGTATTTAACAAATTACAGTAAATAATACTTTTTAAAGTTTTGAATTTGTAAAACATGACTAGTGAATTGTAGAACTTTTTCTTAAAAGCTACAAATTTGCATGCTTGTTTGGTCCTGTTGTAGGGGAGTATTTGCCATATAAAGCTTAAAGTGAAAAACTCTATAGTGTTTTGAGTATTTAACAAGTTATAGGATAGCACTGCCCACGTTGGGTGGAAAGGTACTTTCCCAAGACTTAAAAGCTTGTGGGGTTTGAGAACCCAAGTTCAAGTGATCCTGAGTGGGGAGGAGTGGAGGTAGTATATTAGGTTCATTAGATTAGGATTTCTATCTGAGCTCAAAAACAAGTTATAGAGAATAGTGCTTGCTAAAAGTGAAAAACTCTTTAGTTTTTTGAGTATTTAACAAGTTATAGGGAACAATGCTTTAATTTTGGATTTATAAAGAATGAATAGTGAATTTTAGATTTTTGGAAAGCAAGACAATCTGATGTACAATAATTGATTTTTAGTGTAGTCAAGATTCGAATATTATATTTCCTATTCGACAATAAGAAACTTTATTAACTAAGTTAAGTGGAAGCCATAAAATGACTTTTGTTAATAGGTGTATTCGCACATTCGTTAAGAAAGTATATATCGGGCTTATTACCTTGAGAAGCAACAAAAACAAATAAACTATATATATATATATATATATATATATTATAAAATTTCAAACTATAATTATTATCATACTAGTAGACTTCATCAATTAAAGTTAATTAAAATTTAAAAATAAAATATTTGTTTAACTAACTCATAAACGACTTCGGGCCGGGGCGACGTTACGTTGTAGTTAGGGGGTTCAAATGAACCCCCTAACCCAAAAAAAAAAAATTGTTTTGAACCCCCTACTATAAACATTTGCACACCTGAAAGCCCAATTGAATTCAGCTTTAAACTCCAAAATAAATAAATAAATAAACAAGTCCAATAGAAAATTTTTGGTCTTTACTTTCAGGGGAAAAAAAAAAAGCCCATAAATCAAATTAAAAAAAAAAAAATCATTAAAAAAGGGCTAAACCAAACCTAAGAGGGAAAAATGTAGTCCTGTCCCACTATCCCTCTTCACTCTCCAAACCCAAAGAAAAATGGTAGCCACTTCACCCACAAACAATCTGCCGCTGCATCGCCAACGCTTGGACTGTCCTTGTCCGCTGCTGCTTGATCTGGCATTTTCATCTCTCTTTCATTCACTGTGAGAATTTGTGTTTATAGTGTTTTGATAGACTTTTTTCACTAAATCACTCTGTGTGTGTGTGTGTGTGTGTGTGTGTGTGTGTGTTTGGGGTTATAGTGTTTTGATACTTTATCTTTGAGTTTTGAGTCTTTGACTAGTTAACCGTCTCCTTCTATGTGTCTATACTATTAAGTTTTTGTAGTGTTTGATGTAAAGTATTGAGTTATGAGTTTTGTCCTCTTGATACTTTATCTTTGAGTTTTGAGTCTTTGACTAGTTAACCGTCTCCTTCTATGTGTCTGTACTTTTAGGTTTTTGTAGTATTTGATGTAAAGTATTGAGTTATGAGTTTTGTCTTCTGCTTTTTTGAGTCTTTGACCAAAGTGTATGGGAGTGATTGTTGTTACGTGGGTGGGTCAATACCTTAAATGAAGAGTTGTAAAGAAAATATAAAATAATTTATCAAAATGTCTTGCAAATTCATAAAAAATTGGTAAAGAGTAAAAAAAAAAAAAACTAATAAATTAAAGTTCACTTACAACAATAATTAATATGTTATTGTATTAGTTTTCAAAAAAATATATATGTTATTGTATTAGAAAAAAAATGTCAAATGAATTATGGTATTTTTTTTTTAATAGATTTTGTATAATTTATGTTTCTTATTAACCCCCTGAACAAAAATCCTGAGTCACCACTGTGACTCCCCCAAAAAATATGATCCATTAAAATAAAATAAAAATAACCTCAGTCTTTTTTTTTAGAAGAAAAATAACCTCAATCTTAAATAATATTATGAGACACTCAATAACCAGGCCTTTATTTCATTAAATTATCAACTACGAGCCATGGATACTGCACAGTGCATTCCTTTGGGCTTTCTTTCTTTTTTTTCTTTTTTTCTTTTTTTTTGCTGAATATGCCATTTGGGCATTTGGGTACGAAATGGTTTCCCCCTTTATCATTGTTAAGCTACAAAGATTTTAACCAGTCGTATTATTATTTCTTACCTTAACAACAAATAAATAATTACGACCTTGACATTGACAATGTGGAAAACTTTTCTTAAAAAAAAGAAGACAATATGAAAACAATATACATAATAATAAGGTCTTGTTAACGGTCACTATAATTGTTAATAAATTATTTTAGAAAACTTTCAAAACTATTTTCATAAAAATATTTAAAGCAATTGTTTTTTTCTTATGAACAAGTTATTTAAAAGAGTTCTTATACAAATACTCTAAAGCATCTATTAAATTCTTCCAAAAGAAAAAAAAAGAAAAAAAAAAGAAAAAAAAGAAGAGAGCATCTATTAAATAATATAATAAGTTGAATAATGCATGCCTGCGTTTCTGTGTTTCACGTTTTCCCTCTTTTTCTTCCTTTTTTTTTTCCTGCACGTGAACAGTAACCTCACATGGGTTCACTGTACAGGGAACAAAAATTACTATTTATGTACTTTTTTTTACTGTTCACAGCACTGTTCACGTACTAAAAAATATTAAAAATGGTCCCACGATACTATTCACACATTTAAAAATTATTTTGTTACAGTGTTTTCAGTTTTCAGTTTCAGTAACAATAAGTTCAATCCAAACGGACCCCTTGGATTAAAAACTACCCATCCTCCATCCTTGTATTATAAAATTTCAAATTAAGGATAAACAACTTAAATTTTGGTTAAATTTAAGTGGATAAAATGTTAAATTTTAAATCACATATAGATAATTTAAATTTCAACCAAAGCATGAGGTAGTAAATTATAATTCGTCATTTTCTTAAAATTTGATAAGGTTTACATTTCCAATTGTCTGTAGCTCTCCATAAAGAGAAGTTATTTGCTCCTCTCGGGTGGACCACTGACGTGGTCCTCCCAAGTCCCAACACCCAATAAAAAAAGGCCACATAACCATCTTTTCTTACTCAGATCCACGTCACCCTTACCCATTAACTTAACTATAATTAAAAAATCAAACCAAGGTTAACAAGCTCTCCACTTACCCAGCCGTAAACCCAAAATCAAAATTTCTCTCAAACACTAAGACACATCTGCCTCTTTCTTTCTCTCTCCCTGCTCTATTTCCCCAATATCTCAACGCCTTAGACCAAAGACACGATCCATCAAACAAAGGCACCCTTTCAAAAACCCAGTGATGAAACCCGACACAAAATTGCCGGTACCGACATTTCTCGAAACGGTATCGGTTTCTAAATCAAAGGCGGCGATGACACACTCACCTCCGCCGCAAAGCTTGAATACCCAGTGGAGAGCGTCGTTGAGATGAGTCCCACATGGGAGTGGGCCTTCCCATACCTCAGTCGGCTTCTCGTAGTGAAAGCCCTCGACCAATTTCCACGCGCTGGTTTTCAGTGAAAACACGACCACGAGAGGTGCGTTGACGGCCTTGACGAGCTTGTAATCGTCGATAGAGGGAGCGTAACCGAACCCATATGCCAAAATAGTGTGATCGAACCCGTAAGGAGTCGGGGCATCGGGTATTCGGGCAGACTCGTGGGTAGCTGGGTTGAAAACGAAGGTGTTGGGTTGAGGCTTAAGGCCAAAATACAAGATTTTGTGATACAAGGCCAAAGCACGTGCTAAGGCAATGGTGTGCATTAAGGTCTGTTGGGTGATGCACAGCTGTGTGCATTGAGGTGTGCACTGGGGTGCGTGGGGTGCTGCTGCTGTGTTGTGCGTAGGGTGCTGCTGTGAGGTGTGTGGGCTGCTGCTGTGTTGTATCCAGGAGTTGAGCAGTTGGTTGGGATGGTCAAGGGTAGTTAGTTAGTTAGGCTGCTGTGTTTTGGTATGGTTGTTTAAATGTGGAGTTGTAATTGCTCTTTAGAAGCTCAACTGTCCTGGCATTAGTTTGTATGTTAGGCTATATTAGCTATGTTAGCTTTTACTTATTGTATTTGCAAATAATTTTTGTGTTTACAGATGAGGTTGATCTTTGTTTTTGGTGTTTGGATCTCATTGTAAATTTTGTTCATTTTGGCAATAAAATTTCTCAATTGTTAGGCAGCTTGTTGTTGAGTTTGAGCTTGTTCTAATAGTGCATTTGCAAATTATTGGTAATGTTGTTAAAATGGCAATTTCTCAATTTTGTTTTGATGGATGAACTCTTCAAAAAAATAAGGTGCTGATTCATCTTTTTTGATACCATTCAAAGGGAAATATACACAAAAGTTATACAAATGCTGGGTTGTACCAGCATATTATGTCTTATGTCGTGAAGCCAACCTTATAATCCCAACCAAAACAGCACATTCAATACACTCAAATACAAAAACATTCACTATTATATCTGTTAAAGTGGCACAAAGCTATGGTTATATATCTACTCTAGAAGAAGGAAAACAGAAAGAAGGAATACTTTACAATGCCAACCAAAACATCACATCAGAATGAAGAAAGATAATTGAACAAACAATTGAAAACTTCTTACAAAGGCATAGATATTAGACAGGTCCACACCACAACTTCTTACCCCCTTTCTCATTTATCAAATTAGATATATACAATTACAATAAACTCTCATGAGCTGTCAGTAACCAATCACCTCCTCGCTTAACTAACTCCACGTCATCAACACTATCTACTAACTAACAGACTTAACTACACAACACCTTAGGTTACATTACAACTAAGCACACATTAAGCACCATACAATCAGTTACAACTAAGCACACACTAAACACCATACAATCAGTATCCTAACAACAGTATCCTAACACTATACAATTTTTTACTAGAGGATGAGAAGGCATAATAAAAGAAAATATACAAAAAGGAATGTAATCTAACATTTCCTATGAATAGGCCTATTTTCATTGCTTTCGAAATACAAAAATAACTACTACAGCTTTCACTCCTCTAATCATTAGTTACTTGATTAATCTTCCAACTTGAGAACTTGTCAAAAATCTTCCAAGTTGAATACTCATATGATAACTTCTTAGTCAAATAATTTTTGTCTAGGATTTGGTTGTGTAAAACCATTTGAGAAAGAATTCTGCACAAATAGAGATGGACATTTTCCAGTTATTAGTAACAAAGTGATAACTATTGATACAAATAAATAAACATACTAATGAAGAATAAAAAATAGAAACAGCAAGTATTTTACTTGACTTAGATGATTCAAGAAATCATTACTTCGAAGCATACTCGTGAAGCTGAAATTTGGAGAAGCACTGCTCCAATAGGAAAAGGGGTTCTACATTCAAATTAACTCAAGTTTAAATGTTAGATATTTTTTTAAATGAACATTCAATTACACAAATCAATAATTTATTTATTTTTATTTACTTTTACCGGATTTGGATGTTGAAAATGAGTTGGACTAATGGTTGTTGGCATGGCTGGAGGAAGGAATACCTATCAAATATTATAAGAGATTAATATGGCATCATTAAAAATAAATAAAGAAGATGATGCAACGGGCTTAGATCATACTTGATTATTATAACTCTCATCCATGGGTACACTAGATGGGTGATTTGGCTAGCAAAGACCTGTACATTGTGGAGCATAGGTTGAGTTTTGTGAATTAATGACAACTGTTCTAAAGGCATATAGTTTCATAGGACAATTATTATTGATAAAGCTAGTAATATTGTTATTTTCATTGGACTTGTGTGCTGCATATGGTACATGAATGACAAATATTCCAAAGGCAATATAGACAAAGTAACATATATAAGAAAACTTGATAAACGCATACAATATACTCTCAAAACATCCAGAAGTTGCTGAAAATAAATCTGTTTTCCTCCATCTCATTAAAATTTGAAAGTCAAAGAAACCTCTAAAGCACATCTCTGCTTCAGCTATTCATCAGAACACTGGAAAGAGATATCTGTAAAGTAACTATCTATCTTCAATTCATTATTCTCATCAGCAGCCCACCTTGATTCATGTTCCTACAAACGTAGCATTGTCTTGAGTCTTTCTGGTCCAAGTTATAGTGAGAACTTTGATGTCACTGCTACAAGACCTCATCTTGAATAGACTAACTAAAAGATAACCCTCCCTAGAAACCAGTGATAACAAGCCTAAGTAACCGACAGATATTTCACCAAACTACACCCTTATAACTTGTTCTATTTGGGTAAGTTTTAGAGATGATTTATTCTCTATAAACAGTCCAACTCTAATTTTCTCACGCATAGGCACATTAACCATGTATACCCTTCCAAGCAAGTACCTTTAAAAAAATCTTAAGTTTCTAATAAATTTACTCGACTAACCAAACAAACTGGTTTTTGGCAAACAATCACCCTAATAAAAAATGAAATGGCAGGTGTCCCACAAGTTATTGTCTTTAACAATTTCATCAAAGTGGATTAAAAAAAAACACCCTACTTAAGTACATTCCTTCCCTTACTTGATTTCTAACATCCTCCAAATGTGTCAATTGAAAGTCCTCCATATAAAATTGTTCAGAAAAGAATCAATACCTTTAGGGGCATGGCTAGAGCTTGTTGGAAGTCCTCTTGTTAACAAATGTTCTAAAAAAAAGAGAGGAAATCATGGGCATTATTCACAACAAACCAATATTTGAACCACACTACTAACATATTTTTTTTTTCAATATAAAATTTAAATAAAAGAACAAAGACTTACTTGATCTTGTAACATCTTTTAATGGCTTCCTTTTACGCTTCTCCAAGTTGCTTTTGAGTCTTGCATTTGTGACTCCTTTCGTTCGCACATAGGGGAGATCTAATATTGGCAAACTATTGAGAGAGCAATCTGTCTTCTCAACATCATCAAAGACATTATTAGCAACAATCCTGTTTTCTTTTTCATCACCATCTTTAGCTGCATTTAACTGCTCCATATCGTTTTCAACTAATTCTATCATCTCTCTTACTTTTCTTTGGCACATTTCAGTATGTCGTGTTGTAGCTGCACTTTTTGTGAAAATTTCATAAACCGAGCGCATTAATTCGTTACGGCGTGAAGTCATCGACAACTCATCATTTGCACTTGCTGGTTTTACATGATCACATAAAACACTATCTTTCTTTGCATCTTTTGTCCATCTTTTCAAAATATACTAAATAGGCAGCTCTGTGACATTTTTCACAATAAGTATTCGCAAAGCATGTCGACAAAGTAACCCCAGTGTTTCAAACATTTTACAACTACATGTCACAACATTATTTGAGGAGTTAAATTGGACAACACGAACCCTATGACCACCTCCTTCGATAACTTCATAGGTAAAAGACTTTCCATCAAAATACACATCTTGGTGTGTGACCCCCAAGGTAGAAGCAATTTCTAACTCAAATCTTTTGAAAAATGTACGGGTATAAACAGATAATGCATGTTCCAAAAGTCCACAATTCTTGACTATTTGAGAAGATGTACCTTGTTTGCAACAAAAATCTTCTTCTAACTCTTCTACCCACATATTTTTTGAAGCTTTCTCATACTCGTGTACAAATTCTGTTAGCCTCATTGTTTTGCATGCCATATGTTGAAAAACATTATTTACACTCTCACTCCTTGATGAAGCTTTCATTCTTGCAGAGAAAATGTTATGACTAAAAACTGAACACCACCTTTCCCGATTTTCATACAAAGTGTTAAGCCACTTATTGCCCACCAAATTATAATCTCTAAGTAAGGCATCCCAAGAAGACTCAAACTCTGATTCGGTCTCACAATTATAAACAATCTTATTGAATCTACTCTTGAATTCAGGAATCCAATAATGCCTTGGTAAATTTTCTGCAGCATTTTTTGAGATATGCCATAAGCACAAGCGATGACATGTATCAGGAAACACAACTCTTATAGCATTCTTCATTGCTTGACATTGGTCAATAAAAATTGTCTTTGGTTTTTGATTTCCCATTGATTCTAAGAATGTTTCAAACAACCAAGTAAAAGAAACAGTTGTTTCATCCAATAAAAATGCACAGCCAAAAAGCACATTCTTCCAATGATGGTTGACACCTACAAATGGGGCACATATCATATTATATTTGTTAGTTCGATATGTAGTGTCAAAACATATAACATCCCCAAAAGAGTTATAATCAATCCTTGATCTGCCATCTCTCCAAAAAAAATTTGTCATTTGATTTTCTTGATCAACTTGAATTGCATAAAAAAAACATAGGATCTTCTGCTTGCTTCTGTTTAAAGTGGTTTACTAAACTTTGAACATCTCCAGCCTCAACATTGATTAACTTCTGCTTGTTCACCACATTATAGCAATCTCGTTTTATAAATCCAACATTTTCAAACCCTCCAGCTTCCTCAACTAAATAGGAATATGCACTTTTGTTCTTATACCCGCTTCCTTGAAAGTTTTTATAACACCTAACTGAGCATCAGTTATTTTTCGATTCAACCTTAAAAATGGCCTTTCTTCTGGCTTTGCAAGCTCATGATTATGAGTAGGATTGAAGTGAGTAACCTTCCACTCACCATTTGTCACTGTAAATCGGATACTAGCTTCACAACCGGTCCTAGTTTGTAATTTTTTAAATTTCTTATCATCCAAATTGTCACTATCTCGTGGGAATCTTTCTTTTGAACACACATAATCTCGTTGTCTTACAACATTTTTTTGCATATCTGATTTTTTCTTTCCGAACACTGAACCCAATTCGAATGGCATAGTCATTGTACAACTTATATGCTTCATCCTCACTATGCACCACCATTCCAAGCAAAGTTTCAATATCTTCAATACCTTCCTCATTGACTCTAATATCTGTGATTAAAAACACCACAACATTCAAATGCATCAGCAACAGCAACAAAAAAAAAAAGAAAAAAAAAGAAAGAAAGAAACAGAGGAACCCAGCAACGTTATAATACTGAACTTAAGGTCTCAATTAAAGACTCATTTCATTCTAAAATAAAAGACCTGCAATCTAGAGTTAAAAACAAGGGCTCATAGTCAAGAAAACTAAATAGAAAGAAAATAAAAATAAAAATTTCATTCTTTTAAAACTTTTTAAAAGAATGAAATTTTAAAAGACCTGCAATCTAAAGTTAAAAACAAGGGCTCATAAACATCATAAAATGCTAATAGGTCAGTGTTTTGCACACTCAGACCCTACGGTTTCAGTGTCGTAAAGTGAGAAAAAAAAATTATAATATAGCAAGTGCTGCTTTTTCCTTTTTTCTACTTTGTATTTGTAAGTGTTTTTTTTTTTTTTTTTTAGTACTATAAACTTTCTTTTTCGACAGTTTCTGTTTGGTTTTGAACGGTGGTCGGTTAGAGTTTTATCTCTTTTTGGATTTAACAAATCAAGCTTGAATTTCACGCTTAGAAAGTTGAACTCCGTGCTCTGTTTTCTTCTGCCTCAGTCATTATTACTCAGATTCTCTTTTTTTTTTCTTAGGCTTTTTATCAAACATGTAGAAGGCACTGTATTATAAACTACATAGAGATAGAACAGAGCAAGAAAATAGACTTTGAAGAGTGAAATGAGACTTTGTAACATACCTTGATCAGCCATGGTTAGTTGCGATGGTGAGCATTGGATTTCAGCAACCACTTCAATCATGGGGAAAAAGAGGGAAACAAGCTAGAAAAAGTTAGACCCAAGAACAAAGATAGTTCAAAATCTCATAGAGCTTGTTCTTCAACGATGCAGGGGGGTGGAGAGTAGAGAGCTGGGCGGTGAGCAAATAATTTGGGTTTTAGAATTTTTGGTGAAGCAGCAAATAAACTGGGCAGTGAAGGAGGATTAGAGAAGTGAAAGTGTATTTCAAGTTTTGTTATTTTAATCTCAAAGAGCTTGTTCTTCAATGATGCAGGGAGGTGGAGAGAAGAGAGCTGGGCAGTGAGCAAATAATTTGGGTTTTAGAATTTTTGGTGAAGCGGCAAATAGGCTAGGCGGTGAAGTTGGATTAGAGAAGTGAACAGCGTATTTCAAATTTTTGTTATTTTAAAAAGATGAAGTAGTATTGCACAGGTGTGTTGCTGACTCATCTTTTTTTTTTTTTTAATGCATGGCTTTTATTTATTAGTCTATATCAGCAGGAGGACCACGTCAGTGGTCCACCCGGGAGGAGCAAATAATTTCTCCCCCATAAAAAGCTCTCTCACACATTCACCCTAGTACTATCATTTGCTCAAAAAAGGAAAGAAAGTAATACGCACTCTCTTCTCTTCTGAGAAAAAAGAATCAGTCACTGAGTTCCACAACCATGGACGAGTCAAAAAACCCCGACTCATCTTTACCCAGACCCTCTAAAGCCACTATTACAAAACAAAAAAGCTCATGGCCCTTTGCTTTTTTTGTCACAGTATTGGTCCCCGTTGTAGCTGCGACATTGCTCTACCAACTCGACTCGTTCGACCCGGCTCCTCTGCCACCTTCCGAGTTGACTCGGCACGTCATAACCGTGCCAACACAAAACGACCACATGCTCCGAGTGTCTGAGTTTGTGGGTGTAGGGAATTTGATAGGCCCAGAAGATATAGCGTATGATGCCAAGTCAGGAGTCATCTACACAGGCTGTGCTGACGGGTGGATCAGCCGAGTCACTGTAAACGACTCGGCGGCTGACTCGGTTGTGGAGAAATGGGTCAACACCGGTGGGAGACCCTTGGGAATAGCTTTTGGTCACAACAATGAACTTATCGTTGCTGATCCTGAAAAGGTGAGAAATCATTTGTTAAGATTATTAAAACTTCTACTCTTCTTTCTTTTTTTTTTTTTGGCTTTTAGCCTTGCCTAATCAAGAACAAAGTTTCACTTCCAACTTCTTACATATTTTTTTTTTGATTTAGATTTTGAAAATTTAACGACTTTCATGTGCATTATATTCTTAACATATATACCAAATTTCATTTAAAATCAAATATTATTTACTGACTACTCATTTAAATCCTGCCATTAACACCTCTCTTATCCATACTCCCTTCCACAAACCACCAGTAACGGCCACCGCACCTTTGCTCCGATTTGCCGCTTATTTTGGCAACGGCGACCCACAGACCAAACAGTGAAACTGATACAACTTTGTAGGTGCCTGATTGAGAGGAGACCGAAAAAAGTTCCTTCAAACATACGGACCACCAACAACTGTCGTTGCTCCGTTTTCCGGCAACAGCTACCCACAGATCCAACGGATGAGACCAAAATTTTCCGTCCCAAGACAACTAAAACTCAACAGATCTAAAGATCCTAAATTTCTCTTTTTCCTTTCACATCTTCCACTTGCCGCACCCCTCTTTTACTCTCTTAACTCAGCATATAGGCAAAACAACAAATAGTTATGAAGAAAAATGTGTGATTAAACATGGATTTCTCTTGAATCATCCATCTAGACAATAAATCAAATCCACACCAATAAATCTTACAAAAAGAAACCACCAAACCAATCTTACAAAGTTTTTTTTTGTACGTTTTTCTACACTCTTGTGGTGTCTCTTGTGGTTAGAGGTTGAAGGAATTGGTTCTCAGTTATGTGTGGAAGCTGGGCTTCTGGATTTTTGTGATATTGGGTTTTAGGAAGAGTGATTGTGTGTGACAGATTTATTTCATTGTCCAGTTCAATGCTGATGTGGCTTGTTATTATTAGTGGGGGTAAAGTATGAGATTTAGGCCAAGATCGGATGGAATGGTTTCTCTATTTGTTATGTACAATTATAGATTACAAAAACTTAAAATTATAACCTTTATTCGATGACATAACAATTGATTTTTGATTTTTTTGAAATTTTGTAAGCATTAAAGATATAATAAAGACATGTAATTTAACGGTTAAATTTTCAAAATTCACACTCAATATAAATATATATGATAGGCAATTTTTTTTTTAGAATACTAAGTATTTTTAACACACACACATGGGGAGAAGGGATAAGGTTTTTTAAAGGTTAATAGGCAATTAAAGTTAGATAGTGGAGGATCTATATAATAGTGTTAGATTTATCATGCATGAATCATAAGTTGTTATCATAGAACAGTTTTTAAAAAAGAGTAATACTATAACCACAAACTATTTTATAATATTTTTACAAAATATTAATGTGGTCAATCTCTTATTGGTTTTCATCTAAGTCCACCACTAATATCATTTTTTCATTTACCAATAATCACTCACTACATCAGTAGTTTATATCTCTAGCATTATTCTTTAAAAAATTATGAAAATGATAGTGTCTTTAGTCGAATTAAATATGAATTTAAATTCCATAAGATATAGATAAGACCAAGGCTGTAAGAGTAAGACTTTTTTTTTTTTTTTTTTTTGAGTCGAGACTAATAGTAAGACTAAGAACAAGAAGTCTTTGTATTTCTAGAGTACTATCGCAATACTATATACTATTTAAAGATCAACCAATTGAAAGGTCATGTATTGCTGTAAATTGTAAAAGGATAGAGATCCCAACTGATTGCACAGGATCCAAATTTGGCTGTAATAGATCGCGATCACATGCTATTTTCCCTGACTAATGACAATGGATACAATTAGAGTCCATATCATGTATGTGCTATTTTTTCTAAGAGTCCATATCATATATGTGTTAGTTTTTTCTACGAGTCCATATCACCGTGTAAGTACCGCTAACATATTCAGATTAATAAAAAATACCACTAACATATAAAAAGAATTAATGGGTAACCCGTGCAAAAAAGTTGTCATTCCCATCCAGATCCTTACTTGTTATAAAAATTGAATTATTAAAAAATAATAATTAGTAAGTTGTGAAAAATTATGAAAAAAGAGACAACAAATTAATCAAATAATTTTCTCTTTAATAATTTTAGCACAAGTTACAGAACAGCTGCCACGCTTGTAAAGTCCCCCCCCCCCCTCCCCTCCCCTCTTTTTTCTGTTATTTTCAATGGTCGACCTTATTTGAAGATAATTTTTTTCATTTTCTTGTGTGTTTGGTAGTATTAGAGAAAAAAAAATTATCTCTTAATTCTCCTTAATTAGCTTGACATGAGATAATGTTGTTTTACACTTAAATTTTATAGATAAAAACTCTATCTTATGGAAAGTTAAATAAGAAAAACAATTATATCTCACACGAAGCTAAATAAGAGCCTCAAGAGATTGTTTTCCAATTTATTTTAAGGCCACTACTAAATATTGGAAAATGAGATAACTTTCTAGAAAATACTTTTTAGAAAATGATGCATTTTTTTATTTTATTTTATATATATATAAGATAGAAATTCTACTCTAATCTAATCTAATTTAAGTGATTATGTATATGTATAACAGGGTCTCTTAAATGTGACAGCAGACGGTGTGGTGAAGCTGTTGACAGATGAGGCTGAGGGACAAAAATTCAAAACGACAGACGCTGTGGATGTAGCACACAATGGCATAATTTATTTTTCAGATGCTTCACATAAATATCGTTTAAGTAAATTCATTTATGACATCTTGGAGGGTAGGCCCAATGGCAGACTTTTGAGTTATGATCCAGCAACCAAAACCACCAAGGTTCTGGTCCGTGACCTCTACTTTGCTAATGGTGTAATGGTCACACCTGATCAGAATTATGTGATCTTTTGCGAAACTCCAGTGTAAGTTTGCTATTTCCAAGATTGAAAATGTTAAAATTATTATCAATTTTATTACAAGTGTTAAGTGTATGAACGTAAAAATGAATAAAATTGATGCCACATCAATAATATAATAATTTATTTATTTAGTATTATTTTTTAATTACTTAACACCATAAGTTTGCTTCTATAAGACTAAAATTACTGACAGGCTGAGTTTTTGTTTGACATGTTGGAATTTTCGATGATTCAAATGGGTTGCTATTAATACAGGAGAAGATGTAGAAAATATCACATACAAGGCAAGGACAAAGGAAAAGTAGAAAAGTTTATTGAATATCTGCCAGGCATGCCTGATAACATCCGATATGATGGAGACGGCCAATATTGGATTGGATTGTCGGCGGTAACTTCTTTGCTTTTTTTCAAAAATTGGGTTTCTCTCTCTCTTTAACCGAAAATATGTTGAAATGCTTAAGTTAATTAAGAACCACATGTAAATTTAAGAAAAAAAGTTTCACTAATATATATAATTAAAAGATAATAGAGATAATCAACTAGAAAGAGAGAGGGAAAAGAAAAACAAAGCACCCTTTTAAATTAGAGAAATGCTCTGTTTATAATAATTTCATAACATTTTTCACAATAAATATTAAGTAGTTGGTTGTTACTAATTGTTATTGTTGAGGTAAAAAAGTAATCTTATTGGTAGGTTCAAACTTGAATCAATAATAACTAACCACCTATGATTTGTTGTGAAAATATTATGGACGTAACATTTTTCTTTTAAATTATGTGACACAAGCACATTGTGTAAGCTTGAATTGTTATCAAATCCGAAAAATTTTATAGATGATTAATATAACTTTTAAAAAAAAAAAAAATCTTAGAACTTTTAGTAATAAAATTTTAGTTGAAATGTAGTATTTAATTTAAACTTTTGAATCTGGTGGTAGAATTTTATTTAAAATAAATTATCTTTTTACTTTTTATTTATTTATAACAAACTACATTTCAAAATAATAGTGTATTGACTTGTAACACTTACATTTAGCTATTTAGGAAAAACACATTGTGCATGTAAGACCCAAATTTTATTTAGTTGCCTGTTAGCAATGCATAAAATACAAATTTTAATTAGGATCGTTGCTTAACTTAGTATTCAAAGATATCATCTTTTTCCCTATATGTGTGTGTTTTAGATAGTATTGTTTATAAATAAATAAATAAATATATATATATATATATATATAAATATAATTTTTTGCAACTTGCGGTTGATGCCATGAATGTTTGTTGCGAGGAAATTTTTAAATGGAGTAATTTTTATTTTGAATTGAGTGATATTAGAGATATTATTATTTATTAATTTTACTACATAACGTACATATCACCGTTTAAAATAATAATAATAAATTCAAATATTCTTATACTATGTCTTAGAGTAACATTAATTATATTTATTATCACCACCAAATATAAGTGTTTTTATAGTAAAAT
Source organism: Quercus lobata (assembly GCF_001633185.2). Classification (NCBI taxonomy): domain Eukaryota; kingdom Viridiplantae; phylum Streptophyta; class Magnoliopsida; order Fagales; family Fagaceae; genus Quercus; species Quercus lobata. Next base: position 52,670,433 of record NC_044909.1, read on the forward strand.
TTATAATAACTTTAATATTTCCCTTTTGACTTTTTGACATCTAGGATAGTTCTTATTATTATTGATAACAAAGTTTTTATTCAACTGCAACACTATCTAGTGTATTAAATTATTAATTGTGGAAAATATATTGTTAACGGGCACGGCAAGATACCCGTTAATAAACAACTTTATATCAATAAAGTCAACTTTTTGTTAGATTTTATAAGGCATAGAGCCAATGAAGCCAACCTTTCAAGTTTCACCGGTCACTTTAGCACTAGTTTTAATCATTTTATTAATTTATATCAATTTTTTATTAAATAGACCCTACAATGAATCATCCTTCATAGACACCTTACCGTACCATTAAAATTTTCATCGTGGAAAAGGAGACTGATAAGCTTCATTTATGAACTTAAGTACTCCCAAGTCCTAACATCTTTTTCATGTGTACCTTTTTGTGCAATACTGGCAGTCACGTTCAGCTCTATGGGATATAGCATTCAGACACCCTTTCATCCGAAAGACTCTAATAATCATGGAGAAGTACAATAGAAGACCACGAATGGAGAAGGATAGTGGGGTTATGGTCATTGATTTGGCAGGAAATCCCATTGCCCATTACCATGATCCTGAATTGTCACTGATATCAAGTGGGATGAAGATAGGAAATTATTTGTACTGTGGTTCAGTTTATTATCCCTACATTCTTCGCCTCAACCTGAAGCAATATCCTGAACGAGGCACCGAATGAGCCTGATATCCATGAGAGAATAAGACCAGTGTGCTTGTTGTTGTTGCACTCTTGATGGTACCTCTAAAATAACTGGGATGCAATGGCTTGGATAAACTAAAACTCTACATGGTTCTCGCTCTCTGTGTTACTGAGAATTTGTATGGGTGAGACTTGAGAGCCATGTGAGTGTTTGGCATTTTTGTAAGAATTATACTACCGTCGTATCTTAAATTGTTTGGTCTATATTTCATTTTGATATGTCCCAAAATTAAGTTATTTTTGTAAAGTCAATCCTCACTATTTTATTAACATTCCTATTATGCATGTGTATGTGTATGGCTGAGACAATAGAGAGATGGGAGACTCTATGCATTTGCATTTTTGTAAGAAGTAGGTTTGGTAATAAAACTTTTGCAATATAGAACTTTAACTAAAAGGGAAAAAGACTTTTTAATGTTTTGAGTATTTAACAAATTACAGTAAATAATACTTTTTAAAGTTTTGAATTTGTAAAACATGACTAGTGAATTGTAGAACTTTTTCTTAAAAGCTACAAATTTGCATGCTTGTTTGGTCCTGTTGTAGGGGAGTATTTGCCATATAAAGCTTAAAGTGAAAAACTCTATAGTGTTTTGAGTATTTAACAAGTTATAGGATAGCACTGCCCACGTTGGGTGGAAAGGTACTTTCCCAAGACTTAAAAGCTTGTGGGGTTTGAGAACCCAAGTTCAAGTGATCCTGAGTGGGGAGGAGTGGAGGTAGTATATTAGGTTCATTAGATTAGGATTTCTATCTGAGCTCAAAAACAAGTTATAGAGAATAGTGCTTGCTAAAAGTGAAAAACTCTTTAGTTTTTTGAGTATTTAACAAGTTATAGGGAACAATGCTTTAATTTTGGATTTATAAAGAATGAATAGTGAATTTTAGATTTTTGGAAAGCAAGACAATCTGATGTACAATAATTGATTTTTAGTGTAGTCAAGATTCGAATATTATATTTCCTATTCGACAATAAGAAACTTTATTAACTAAGTTAAGTGGAAGCCATAAAATGACTTTTGTTAATAGGTGTATTCGCACATTCGTTAAGAAAGTATATATCGGGCTTATTACCTTGAGAAGCAACAAAAACAAATAAACTATATATATATATATATATATATATATTATAAAATTTCAAACTATAATTATTATCATACTAGTAGACTTCATCAATTAAAGTTAATTAAAATTTAAAAATAAAATATTTGTTTAACTAACTCATAAACGACTTCGGGCCGGGGCGACGTTACGTTGTAGTTAGGGGGTTCAAATGAACCCCCTAACCCAAAAAAAAAAAATTGTTTTGAACCCCCTACTATAAACATTTGCACACCTGAAAGCCCAATTGAATTCAGCTTTAAACTCCAAAATAAATAAATAAATAAACAAGTCCAATAGAAAATTTTTGGTCTTTACTTTCAGGGGAAAAAAAAAAAGCCCATAAATCAAATTAAAAAAAAAAAAATCATTAAAAAAGGGCTAAACCAAACCTAAGAGGGAAAAATGTAGTCCTGTCCCACTATCCCTCTTCACTCTCCAAACCCAAAGAAAAATGGTAGCCACTTCACCCACAAACAATCTGCCGCTGCATCGCCAACGCTTGGACTGTCCTTGTCCGCTGCTGCTTGATCTGGCATTTTCATCTCTCTTTCATTCACTGTGAGAATTTGTGTTTATAGTGTTTTGATAGACTTTTTTCACTAAATCACTCTGTGTGTGTGTGTGTGTGTGTGTGTGTGTGTGTGTTTGGGGTTATAGTGTTTTGATACTTTATCTTTGAGTTTTGAGTCTTTGACTAGTTAACCGTCTCCTTCTATGTGTCTATACTATTAAGTTTTTGTAGTGTTTGATGTAAAGTATTGAGTTATGAGTTTTGTCCTCTTGATACTTTATCTTTGAGTTTTGAGTCTTTGACTAGTTAACCGTCTCCTTCTATGTGTCTGTACTTTTAGGTTTTTGTAGTATTTGATGTAAAGTATTGAGTTATGAGTTTTGTCTTCTGCTTTTTTGAGTCTTTGACCAAAGTGTATGGGAGTGATTGTTGTTACGTGGGTGGGTCAATACCTTAAATGAAGAGTTGTAAAGAAAATATAAAATAATTTATCAAAATGTCTTGCAAATTCATAAAAAATTGGTAAAGAGTAAAAAAAAAAAAAACTAATAAATTAAAGTTCACTTACAACAATAATTAATATGTTATTGTATTAGTTTTCAAAAAAATATATATGTTATTGTATTAGAAAAAAAATGTCAAATGAATTATGGTATTTTTTTTTTAATAGATTTTGTATAATTTATGTTTCTTATTAACCCCCTGAACAAAAATCCTGAGTCACCACTGTGACTCCCCCAAAAAATATGATCCATTAAAATAAAATAAAAATAACCTCAGTCTTTTTTTTTAGAAGAAAAATAACCTCAATCTTAAATAATATTATGAGACACTCAATAACCAGGCCTTTATTTCATTAAATTATCAACTACGAGCCATGGATACTGCACAGTGCATTCCTTTGGGCTTTCTTTCTTTTTTTTCTTTTTTTCTTTTTTTTTGCTGAATATGCCATTTGGGCATTTGGGTACGAAATGGTTTCCCCCTTTATCATTGTTAAGCTACAAAGATTTTAACCAGTCGTATTATTATTTCTTACCTTAACAACAAATAAATAATTACGACCTTGACATTGACAATGTGGAAAACTTTTCTTAAAAAAAAGAAGACAATATGAAAACAATATACATAATAATAAGGTCTTGTTAACGGTCACTATAATTGTTAATAAATTATTTTAGAAAACTTTCAAAACTATTTTCATAAAAATATTTAAAGCAATTGTTTTTTTCTTATGAACAAGTTATTTAAAAGAGTTCTTATACAAATACTCTAAAGCATCTATTAAATTCTTCCAAAAGAAAAAAAAAGAAAAAAAAAAGAAAAAAAAGAAGAGAGCATCTATTAAATAATATAATAAGTTGAATAATGCATGCCTGCGTTTCTGTGTTTCACGTTTTCCCTCTTTTTCTTCCTTTTTTTTTTCCTGCACGTGAACAGTAACCTCACATGGGTTCACTGTACAGGGAACAAAAATTACTATTTATGTACTTTTTTTTACTGTTCACAGCACTGTTCACGTACTAAAAAATATTAAAAATGGTCCCACGATACTATTCACACATTTAAAAATTATTTTGTTACAGTGTTTTCAGTTTTCAGTTTCAGTAACAATAAGTTCAATCCAAACGGACCCCTTGGATTAAAAACTACCCATCCTCCATCCTTGTATTATAAAATTTCAAATTAAGGATAAACAACTTAAATTTTGGTTAAATTTAAGTGGATAAAATGTTAAATTTTAAATCACATATAGATAATTTAAATTTCAACCAAAGCATGAGGTAGTAAATTATAATTCGTCATTTTCTTAAAATTTGATAAGGTTTACATTTCCAATTGTCTGTAGCTTTCCATAAAGAGAAATTATTTGCTCCTCTCGGGTGGACCATTGACGTGGTCCTCCCAAGTCCCAACACCCAATAAAAAAAGGCCACATAACCATCTTTTCTTACTCAGATCCACGTCACCCTTACCCATTAACTTAACTATAATTAAAAAATCAAACCAAGGTTAACAAGCTCTCCACTTACCCAGCCGTAAACCCAAAATCAAAATTTCTCTCAAACACTGAGACACATCTGCCTCTTTCTTTCTCTCTCCCTGCTCTATTTCCCCAATATCTCAACGCCTTAGACCAAAGACACGATCCATCAAACAAAGGCACCCTTTCAAAAACCCAGTGATGAAACCCGACACAAAATTGCCGGTACCAGCATTTCTCGAAACGGTATCGGTTTCTAAATCAAAGGCGGCGATGACGCACTCACCTCCGCCGCAAAGCTTGAATACCCAGTGGAGAGCGTCGTTGAGATGATTCCCACATGGGAGTGGGCCTTCCCATACCTCAGTCGGCTTCTCGTAGTGAAAGCCCTCGACCAATTTCCACGCGTTGGTTTTTAGTGAAAACACGACCACGAGAGGTGCGTTGACGGCCTTGACGAGCTTGTAATCGTCGATAGAGGGAGCGTAACCGAACCCATATGCCAAAATAGCGTGATCGAACCCGTAAGGAGTCGGGGCATCGGGTATTCGGGCAGACTCGTGGGTAGCTGGGTTGAAAACAAAGGTGTTGGGTTGAGGCTTAAGGCCAAAATACAAGATTTTGTGATACAAGGCCAAAGCACGTGCTAAGGCAATGGTGTGCATTAAGGTCTGTTGGGTGATGCACAGCTGTGTGCATTGAGGTGTGCACTGGGGTGCGTGGGGTGCTGCTACTGTGTTGTGCATAGGGTGCTGCTGTGAGGTGTGTGGGCTGTTGCTGTGTTGTACCAAGGAGTTGAGCAGTTGGTTGGGATGGTCAAGGGTAGTTAGTTAGTTAGGCTGCTGTGTTTTGGTATGGTTGTTTAAATGTGGAGTTGTAATTGCTATTTAGAAGCTCAATTGTCCTGGCATTAGTTTGTATGTTAGGCTATATTAGCTATGTTAGCTTTTACTTATTGTATTTGCAAATAATTTTTGTGTTTACAAATGAGGTTGATCTTTGTTTTTGGTGTTTGGATCTCATTGTAAATTTTGTTCATTTTGGCAATAAAATTTCTCAATTGTTAGGCAGCTTGTTGTTGAGTTTGAGCTTGTTCTAATAGTGCCTTTGCAAATTATTGGTAATGTTGTTAAAAGGGCAATTTCTCAATTTTGTTTTGATGGATGAACTCTTCAAAAAAATAAGGTGCTGATTCATCTTTTTTGATACCATTCAAAAGGAGATATACACAAAAGTTATACAAATGCTAGGTTGTACCAGCATATTATGTCTTATGTCGTGAAGCAAACCTTATAATCCCAACCAAAACAGCACATTCAATACACTCAAATACAAAAACATTCACTATTATATCTGTTACAAGAAAGTGGTACAAAGCTATGGTTATATATCTACTCTAGCAGAAGGAAAACAGAAAGAAGGAATACTTTACAATGCCAACCAAAACATCACATCAGAATGAAGAAAGATAATAGAACAAACAATTGAAAACTTCTTACAAAGGCATAGATATTAGACAGGTCCACACCACAACTTCTTACCCCTTTCTCATTCATCAAATTAGATATATACAATTACAATAAACTCTCATGAGCTGTCAGTAACCAATCACCTCCTCGCTTAACTAACTCCACGTCATCAACACTATCTACTAACTAACAGACTTAACTACACAACACCTTAGGTTACATTACAACTAAGCACACATTAAGCACCATACAATCAGTTACAACTAAGCACACATTAAGCACCATACAATCAGTATCCTAACAACAGTATCCTAACACTATACAATTTTTTACTAGAGGATGAGAAGGCATAACAAAAGAAAATATACAAAAAGGAATGTAATCTAACATTTCCTATGAATAGGCCTATTTTCATTGCCTTCGAAATACAAAAATAACAACTACAGCTTTCACTCCTCTAATCATTAGTTACTTGATTAATCTTCCAACTTGAGAACTTGTCAAAAATCTTCCAAGTTGAATACTCATATGATAACTTCTTAGTCAAATAATTTTTGTCTAGGATTTGGTTGTGTAAAACCATTTGAGAAAGAATTCTGCACAAATAGAGATGGACATTTTTCAGTTATTAGTAACAAAGTGATAACTATTGATACAAATAAATAAACATACTAATGAAGAATAAAAAATAGAAACAGCAAGTATTTTACCTGACTTAGATGATTCAAGAAATCATTACTTCGAAGCATACTCGTGAAGCTGAAATTTGGAGAAGCACTGCTCCAATAGGAAAAGGGGTTCTACATTCAAATTAACTCAAGTTTAAATGTTAGATATTTTTTTAAATGAACATTCAATTACACAAATCAATAATTTATTTATTTTTATTTACTTTTACCGGATTTGGATGTTGAAAATGAGTTGGACTAATGGTTGTTGGCATGGCTGGAGGAAGAAATACCTATCAAATATTATAAGAGATTAATATGGCATCATTAAAAATAAATAAATAAATAAAGAAGATGATGCAACGGGCTTAGATCATACTTGATTATTATAACTCTCATCCATGGGTACACTAGATGGGTGATTTGGCTATCAAAGACCTGTACATTGTGGAGCATAGGTTGAGTTTTGTGAATTAATGACAACTGTTCTAAAGGCATATAGTTTTATAGGACAATTATTATTGATAAAGCTAGTAATATTGTTATTTTCATTGGACTTGTGTGTTGCATATGGTACATGAATGACAAATATTCCAAAGGCAATATAGACAAAGTAACATATATAAGAAAACTTGATAAATGCATACAATATACTCTCAAAACATCCAGAAGTTGCTGAAAATAAATCTGTTTTCCTCCATCTCATTAAAATTTGAAAGTCAAAAAAACCTCCAAAGCACATCTCTGCTTCAGCTATTCATTAGAACACTGGAAAGAGATATCTGTAAAGTAACTATCTATCTTCAATTCATTATTCTCATCAGCAGCCCACCTTGATTCATGTTCCTACAAACGTAGCATTGTCTTGAGTCTTTCTGGTCCAAGTTATAGTGAAAACTTTGATGTCACTGCTACAAGACCTCATCTTGAATAGACTAACTACAAGATAACCCTCCCTAAAAACCAGTGATAACAAGCCTAAGTAACCGACAGATATTTCACCAAACTACACCCTTATAACTTGTTCTGTTTGGGTAAGTTTTAGAGATGATTTATTCTCTATAAACAGTCCAACTCTAATTTTCTCACGCATAGGCACATTAACCACGTATACCCTTTCAAGCAAGTAGCTTTAAAAAAATCTTAAGTTTCTAATAAATTTACTCGACTAACCAAACAAACTAGTTTTTGGCAAACAATCACCCTAATAAAAAATGAAATGGCAGGTGTCCCACAAGTTATTGTCTTTAACAATTTCATCAAAGTGGATTAAAAAAAAAAACACCCTACTTAAGTACATTCCTTCCCTTACTCGATTTCTAACATCCTCCATATAAAATTGTTTAGAAAAGAATCAATACCTTTAGGGGCATGGCTAGAGCTTGTTGGAAGTCCTCTTGTTAACAATTGTTCTAAAAAAATGAGAGGAAATCATGGGCATTATTCACAACAAACCAATATTTGAACCACACTACTAACATATTTTTTTTTTCAATATAAAATTTAAATAAAAGAACAAAGACTTACTTGATCTTGTAACATCTTTTAATGGCTTCCTTTTACGCTTCTCCAAGTTGCTTTTGAGTCTTGCATTTGTGACTCCTTTCAGTCGCACACAGGGGGGATCTAATATTGGCAAACTATTGAGAGAGCAATCTGTCTTCTCAACATCATCAAAGACATTATTAGCAACAATCCTGTTTTCTTTTTCATCACCATCTCTAGCCGCATTTAACTGCTCCATATCGTTTTCAACTAATTCTATCATCTCTCTTACTTTTCTTTGGCACATTTCAGTATGTCGTGTTGTAGCTGCACTTTTTGTGAAAATTTCATAAACCGAGCGCATTAATTCGTTACGGCATGAAGTCACCGACAACTCATCATTTGCACTTGCTGGTTTTACATGATCACATAAAACACTATCTTTCTTTGCATCTTTTGTCCATCTTTTCAAAATATACTGAATAGGCAGCTCTGTGACATTTTTCACAATAAGTATTCGCAAAGCATGTCGACAAAGTAACCCCAGTGTTTCAAACATTTTACAACTACATGTCACAACATTATTTGAAGAGTTAAATTGGACAACATGAACCCTATGACCACCTCCTTCGATAACTTCATAGGTAAAAAACTCTCCATCAGAATACACATCTTGGTGTGTGACCCCCAAGGTAGAAGCAATTTCTAACTGAAATCTTTTGAAAAATGTACGGGTATAAACAGATAATGCATGTTCCAAAAGTCCACAATTCTTGACTATTTGAGAAGATGTACCTTGTTTGCAACGAAAATCTTCTTCTAACTCTTCTACCCGCATATCTTTGGAAGCTTTCTCATACTCGTGTACAAATTCTGTTAGCCTCATTGTTTTGCATGCCATATGTTGAAAAACATTATTTACACTCTCACTCCTTGATGAAGCTTTCATTCTTGCAGAGAAAATGTTATGACTAAAAACTGAACACCACCTTTCCCGATTTTCATACAAAGTATTAAGCCACTTATTGCCCACCAAATTATAATCTCTAAGTAAGGCATCCCAAGAAGACTCAAACTCTGATTCGGTCTCACAATTATAAAGAATCTTATTGAATCTACTCTTGAATTCAGGAATCCCATAATGCCTTGGTAAATTTTCTGCAGTATTTTTTGAGATATGCCATAAGCACAAACGATGACATGTATCAGGAAACACAACTCTTATAGCATTCTTCATTGCTTGACATTGGTCAATAAAAATTGTCTTTGGTTTTTGATTTCCCATTGATTCTAAGAATGTTTCAAACAACCAAGTAAAAGAAACAGTTGTTTCATCCAATAAAAATGCACAGCCAAAAAGTACATTTTTCCAATGATGGTTGACACCTACAAATGGGGCACATATCATATTATATTTGTTAGTTCGATATGTAGTGTCAAAACATATAACATCCCCAAAAGAGTTATAATCAATCCTTGATCTGCCATCTTTCCAAAAAAAATTTGTCATTTGATTTTCTTGATCAACTTGAATTGCATAAAAAAACATAGGATCTTCTGCTTGCTTCTGTTTAAAGTGGTTTACTAAACTTTGAGCATCTCCAGCCTCAACATTGATTAACTTCTGCTTGTTCACCACATTATAGCAATCTCGTTTTATAAAATCCAACATTTTCAAACCCTCCAGCTTCCTCAACTAAATAGGAATATGCACTTATTGTTCTTATACCCGCTTCCTTGAAAGTTTTTATAACACCTAACTGAGCATCAGTTATTTTTCGATTCGACCTTAAAAATGGCCTTTCTTCTGGCTTTGCAAGCTCATGATTATGAGTAGGATTGAAGTGAGTAAACTTCCACTCATCATTTGTCACTGTAAATCGGATACTAGCTTCACAACTGGTCCTAGTTTGTAATTTTTTGAATTTCTTATCATCCAAATTGTCACTATCTCGTGGGAATCTTTCTTTTGAACACACATAATCTCGTTGTCTTACAACATTTTTTTGCATATCTGATTTTTTCTTTCCGAACACTGAACCCAATTCAAATGGCATAGTCATTGTACAACTTATATGCTTCATCCTCACTATGCACTACCATTCCAAGCAAAGTTTCAATATCTTCAATACCTTCCTCATTGACTCTTATATATGTGATTAAAAACACCACAACATTCAAATGCATCAGCAATAGCAACAATCAAATGCCAAAAAAAAAAAAAAACAAAAAACAAAAAACAAACAGAGGAACAGAGGAACCCAGCAACGTTATAATACTGAACTTAAGGTCTCAATTAAAGACTCATTCTAAAATAAAAGACCTGCAATCTAGAGTTAAAAACAAGGGCTCATAGTCAAGAAAACTAAATAGAAAGAAAATAAAAATAAAAATTTTATTCTTTTAAAACTTTTTAAAAGAATGAAATTTTAAAAGACCTGCAATCTAGAGTTAAAAACAAGGGTTCATAAACATCATAAAATGCTAATAGCTCAGTGTTTTGCACACTCAGACCCTACGGTTTCAGTGTCGTAAAGTGAGAAAAAAAATGATAATATAGCAAGTGCTGCTTTTTCCTTTTTTCTACTTTGTATTTGTAAGTGTTTTTTTTTTTTTTTTTTAAGTACTATAAACTTTCTTTTTCGACAGTTTTTGTTTGGTTTTGAACGGTGGTCGGTTAGAGTTTTATCTCTTTTTGGATTTAACAAATCAAGCTTGAATTTCACGCTTAGAAAGTTGAACTTCGTGCTCTGTTTTCTTCTGCCTCAGTCATTATTACTCAGATTCTCTTTTTTTTTTTCTTGGGCTTTTTATTAAACATGTAGAAGGCACTGTATTATAAACTACATAGAGATAGAACAGAGCAAGAAAATAGACTTTGAAGAGTGAAATGAGACTTTGTAACATACCTTGATCAGCCATGGTTAGTTGCGATGGTGAGCATTGGATTTCAGCAACCACTTCAGTCATGGGGAAAAAGAGGGAAACAAGCTAGAAAAAGTTAGACCCAAGAACAAAGATAGTTCAAAATCTCATAGAGCTTGTTTTTCAACGATGCAGGGAGGTGGAGAGTAGAGAGCTAGGCGGTGAGCAAATAATTTGGGTTTTACAATTTTTGGTAAAGCAGCAAATAAGCTAGGCAGTGAAGCAGGATTAGAGAAGTGAAAGTGTATTTCAAGTTTTGTTATTTTAATCTCATAGAGCTTGTTCTTCAATGATGCAGGGAGGTGGAAAGAAGAGAGCTGGGCAGTGAGCAAATAATTTGGGTTTTAGAATTTTTGGTGAAGCGGCAAATAGGCTAGGCAGTGAAGTTGGATTAGAGAAGTGAACAGCGTATTTCAAATTCTTGTTATTTTAAAAGGCTGAAGTAGTATTGCACAGGTGTGTTGCTGACTCATCTTTTTTTTTTAATACATAACTTCTTTTTATTAGTCTATATCAGCAGGAGGACCACGTCAGTGGTCCACCCGGGAGGAGCAAATAATACACAGCCCGTGTATTATCATTTGCTCAAAAAAAGAAAGAAAGTAATACGCACTCTCTTCTCTTCTGAGAAAAAAGAATCAGTCACTGAGTTCCACAACCATGGACCAGTCAAAAAACCCCGACTCATCTTTACCCAGACCCTCTAAAGCCACTATTACAAAACAAAAAAGCTCATGGCCCTTTGCTTTTTTTGTCACAGTATTGATCCCCGTTGTAGCTGCGACATTGCTCTACCAACTCGACTCGTTCGACCCGGCTCCTCTGCCACCTTCCGAGTTGACTCGGCACGTCATAACCGTGCCAACACAAAACAACCACATGCTCCGAGTGTCTGAGTTTGTGGGTGTAGGGAATTTGATAGGCCCAGAAGATATAGCGTATGATGCCAAGTCAGGAGTCATATACACGGGCTGTGCTGATGGATGGATCAGCCGAGTCACTGTAAACGACTCGGCGGCTGACTCGGTTGTGGAGAAATGGGTCAACACCGGTGGGAGACCCTTGGGAATCGTTTTTGGTCACAACAATGAACTTATCGTTGCTGATCCTGAAAAGGTGAGAAATCATTTGTTAAGATTAAATTTCTACTTTTTTTTTTTTTTTAGTCTGAATTATTAAAACTTTTTTCTAGTAATAATAATTATTACTAGAATTTTTTTTTTTTCTAGTAATCTTCTTCATTTTTTTTTTTTTTTTTTTTGCTTTTATCCTTGCCTAACCAAACGGTCATCCTTCAGAAGAAGGGAAAAAAAAAATTATTAATAGCCCTATAGTTCCCTATATCTCAAATATTCATTTATGTTTCTAGTGGAGATATATAGTATGTTTAATTTTATTTTACGATTACACTTTGATACCCTTTCCTTAGTTCTTTCTTTTATTATTATAACCACAATCTTTTAAGTAATTAAAAAAAACACACACATACATACACTACATACACATCATATTCTGCTACTTTTTTCTTAGCTTTATTTCAAATAACTTAATATTCAATTTTTAAAAATAAATTAACTTTTAACTTTTTGTTTCATATTATGTAAATTAACTACTAAAAATAAACTATTCTCAAATCAAACACACATTTATTCATGTTTAATTATTATAAAATAAAGTTTTTTGTGCACATAACTTTTTTTCATAATTTAATGAAAATTATGATAAATAGGCAATAAAATTTATGATAGTGGAGGATGTTAGAATTATCATGCATGAATCATAATTTGTTATCATAGAAAAGTTTTTTAAAAAATTATAAAAATGATTGTGTCTTTAGTCGGATTACAATGTGAATTTGAATTCCATAAAAAAGAAAAAAAAAAGTATGTTTGAATTATTTTTATTCCTTTAATTTATTTGATAATTACTGTTTTTCAAAGTTTCATGTTTTATTTTTTATTTTATCAACTTGATAAATAAGTAAAAATAAGATTTCAAGCATTGTATTTATTTATTTATTTATTTTTTTTGGAGAATTGTGTGGAAAATAATATAATCACAATCACAATCACGCTAAAATAGACACCAGTCACGTCGCTTTGCTTGCACGTGGAGGGACCAGAATAGATCAGATTCTAGCCAGAAATAGATCAGAATAAACGGTACTAATTGAAAGGATCATGTATTGCTGTAAGTTTGGATTGAGATCCCAAATGATTGAATAGGATCCAAATCTGGCAAAGGTACCATAATTGGATCCGGTGCAATTACAATAACACCCGCTCACATCAATTTTTACCACTTTTATTTTTTAACTTTAACTTTTTCACTTTTTTTTATTTTTTATTTAATGGTTAAGATTGAAAGTTTATTTTTTGAACTTTCAATCTCAATCGTGTATTACTATGCAATAACCTAGATATTGCACCTGATTTGAATCCAATTGAAAGAATCACGTGCTTCACATGCTATTTTATCCTGACAATGGGTTATACTATATATTTTGGATTGAGATTCATTGAGATCCATGGCTTTAAATGTGTCTCAGCAAAATGAAAAAACAGAGAGTCCATACATGTGCTATTTTTTCTATGGTTCCATATCAAGCGAGTAAGTACCGCTAACATATTCAAGAAAAGAAAAGTACCAATAACGTGTAAAAAGAATTAGTCAGTAACCCATGCAAAAAATTGTCATCCGATCCAGACTCTTAATTACTTGTTATAATAATTGAATTATGAAAAAAAGAAAAACCTAAGTAAGTTGTGAAAAATTATGAAAAGAGAAGAACAAGCTCTGTCTATAAAATTACTCAACAAATGAAACTAATGTAAGTCTCTCTTTGATAATTATGGCACAAGTTACAGGAAAGCTGCCTTTCTCTTTAAGTGCCCCTTAATTAGTCCTTATGCTTCATTTGTTTTAATGGAAAATCTTATGTGAAGATAACTTCTTCTTTTTTTTTTTTTTTTTGCATTTTCTTGTATTTGGTAGTATTAGGGGGAAAAAAAAGTTTAAAGGAAAATTGTCTTTTAACTTCTCTTATTTAGCTTTACATGAGATAAAGTCGTTTTATGTTTAGATTTTCTAAACAACAACTCTATCTTTTATAAAGCTAAATAAGGAAAACAACTATATCTCATGCAAAACTAAATAAGAGAAGTTAAGCTATAGTTGTCTAATTCATTTTAAGGTCGCTACCAAATATAGGAAAATAAGACAATGTTCTATAAAATACTTTTTGAGAAGTGATTCATAGAAACTAATGGTTGTTAGGTGTTATATATTAATGAAATGTGATGTATAACATTAACAGGGCCTCCTAAATGTGACCGCAGACGGTTTGGTGGAGCTGTTGACAGATGAGGCTGATGGACAAAAATTCAAAACAACAGATGCTGTGGATGTAGCACACAATGGCATAATTTATTTTACAGATGCTTCATATAAATATGGTTTAAGTAAGTTTATTTGGGACATCTTGGAGGGTAAGCCCCATGGTAGACTTTTGAGTTATGATCCAGCAACCAAAACCACCAAGGTCCTGGTCCGTGACCTCTACTTTGCTAATGGTGTAGTAGTCACACCTGATCAGAATTATGTGATCTTTTGCGAAACCCCAGTGTATGTTTGCTAATTTCCAAGCTTGCAAATGTTAAAATTATTATCAATTTTATTACGAGAACCATACAAACTAACGTATCAATAAATATAACTGATGTCACATCAATAATATATATATTTTGTTTAAAACTTTGACACATTTGTTTGTAAACGCTGTGGTTTTAATTACTTAAACCATAGGTTTGCTTCTATTGTCCAAAGAGTAAATTAAAATTACTGCTGACAGCTGAGTTTTTGTTTGACATATAGTGGAAGTTTTGATGATTCCAAATGGGTTGCTTATATTACAGGAGAAGGTGTAGAAAATATCACATCCAAGGCAAGGAAAAAGGAAGAGTAGAAAAGTTTATTGATTATCTGCCAGGCATGCCTGATAACATCAGATATGATGGAGACGGCCAATATTGGATTGGATTGGCAACGGTAAATTAGCTCTTACTTCTTACTTTTTTTTCTTTTTTTTTCAAAAAACCGGGTTTTTATGTTTTTTCTTAGAAGAAAAAACGTCTCACCTAATATATATAAATATATATATATATATATATATATAATTCAAAGATAAGAGAGAGAACGAAACTAATTTTTTTTTTAATTAAAAAAAAAACAAACCTATTTGACGGAAGCACATTGAGCAAGATTGAGTTTTTATCGAAACAAAAAATTATTGTAGATGATTAATGTAACTTTAAAAAAAATTATTAAAAGCTTTGGTAATGAAATTTTAGTTGAAGAATAGGATTTTAAACTTTTAAAATTTTGTAATAAAATTTTATTTAAAGTAAGTTATCTTTTTTTCTTTATTTATTTATAATGAACCACATTTAAAGAGAATTTTGTATGACGTGTAATACTTACATTCGGTTATATAGCTAGGAAAAACAGATTGTTCATGTGAGACCCAAATTTTATTTAGTTGCCTGTTAACAATGCATGAAATACAAAACTTAATTAGGATCCTTGCTTATCTTGGTATTCAATGATATAATATGAACTGTTTGCAATTTGTGGTTGATGCCATGAATGTTCTTTGCAAGGAAATTCTGTAAGCATGACTAAAATAATAAAGGTTTTTGAATTGCCATGATGTTAGGGATGTTAATAATTTTACTACATAATAAAAAATATTCAAACATTCTTATATATATATATATATAGTGGGTTCTAATTAACTTAACTGGTAAAGTCTTTGATAGTTATATAAGAGATCTGGAGTTCAATTCATGGATACCATAGGTTGAAATTCTCTATTAAAAAAAAATTCTTATATCATGTCTTAAATTAACATCAATTACATTTCTCAAATTATAAGTTTTTTTTTATAGTAAAATTTGTCATAACTTTAATATTTACCGTAGTTCTTATTTGATTGCAATACTATCTAGTGTATTAATTCTGAGAGCGGAGACTGATAAGCTTCACTTATGAATTTAAGTATACTCCTAACATCTTTTTCATGAATCATGAGTACCTTTTTTGTGTGCAATATACTGGCAGTCACGTACACTTCAATGGGATATAGCATTCAGATATCCTTTCATCCGAAAGATTCTACTGATCATGGAGAAGTACATAGGAAGACCACCAATGGAGAAGAATGGTGGGATTGTGGCCATTGATTTGGCAGGAAATCCCATTGCTCATTACTATGATCCTGGATTGGCACTGGTTACAAGTGGGATGAAGATAGGAAATCATTTGTACATTGGTTCAATTTGCTATCCCTACATTCTTCGCCTCAACCTGAAACAATATTCTGCCGAGGCTACCACATGAGCCTAATCCTTGAGAAAATAAGACCGTTGTGCTGCATGTTGCAACACTCTTGATGGTACCTCTAAAATAACTCGGATGAAGTGCCTTAGATAAACTACACTCTACATGGTTCTTGCTAATTGTGTTGTTGTACATGTATGAGACCTGAGAGACTCTGAGTGTTTGGCAAAACTCAGAAAAAGTTTACATAGAATTTGAAATTAGAATTCAATTTTGTGTCATATGTCTAAATTTATATGGAAACCACACCATAATTATCCACTTAAATTTATCTCATTTGTCCACTTAAGTATTTTAATATTTGTGTTAAGTGAGTTAATAACTGCAAAATACTAAGAATCTAATATTAATAAACTATAAAAAAAATTATTAAAAAAAAAACAATCATTTTTTTTCAATAAAATCACTAAATAACAAAGATCACCACACGTTTTATGTTATTAAAAATTAAAAAAAAAAATGATCATAAATAGTATTAAATTTAGGTAAGAATTTTAATATGCGACTAATTACATTTAATTTAAAAAAAAATAATTTGACTAATTATTTATATTTTATGATAAAAATTGTGTTTAATTTTAAATGTATCTTTATGTATAAATGTGTTACATGTTATTTTATTTTAATAACTTTACTAATTATTTATATTTAAAAAAAAAAATTGTGTTTAATTTTAAATACTTCTATATATGCGTTTGCATGGATTACATGCTAGTTTTTATATGAAATAGATTTCTCGTAGTCTTGTAGAACTTTTGTAATATAGAGCTGTAAGGACACAATTCCTTTGCGGCCCAATAATGATGTTGAGCTCGCATATGAAAGATCCCTCACAATA
This sequence comes from Quercus lobata, assembly GCF_001633185.2. NCBI lineage: Eukaryota > Viridiplantae > Streptophyta > Magnoliopsida > Fagales > Fagaceae > Quercus > Quercus lobata. The sequence goes on from NC_044909.1 coordinate 52,687,571, forward strand.
TGATTTGTAGAGAGTGGGCTTGAAAAGCTAGCTGTTGGTCACGGGGCGATGCCCGGTCTTGGTTTTAGAGGAATTTGTGTAGAAAAAGGATTTGGACTTGAACATTTAAGCCCTACGACGTCGCATCCTATGGGATGGGTCTCCTCAGACTTGATCCGAGGACCATTAAGGTCTTACCCCGGTTACCCAACGATGAGTTTTTTCTGTGATCTCAGGTGTTGTTTAAGTGTTCTCACCCATCTAGTCTTTCTTTTTTGGAGGTGAGATGGGCGTCCCCTTCTAGGTTCACTTACTTTTTCTTTTATACTAGCTTGCGTTCGCTGTCCTTCGTCCACGTGTAGGGTCAGCCTTTACAAGATTGATACTTGTCCCATCAGTCTAATCCCAGAATTGTTGGGGATGGTTGATAAAACTGGAGAATACGGCTCTGTTAGGTGCAGAGTCTTATCTGGGAAGGGTAGTAAGGATAACTCTCCCAAGATATTTTGGATCCCCTTCCACATTTGTTCCTTTATCTCTTTTTTACCCTTCCCCTCAATGGAGCTTTGGGTCTGCCGAGGACGAAACTGTCCTCGGCTGCATCTCCGGACCATTACCTTTTTTGGCTTGGGCCTTTTGGACTTCTCACGAGCAAGTGGGCCTGGCCCATAAATTATTGGGCCCCACAAGAGCTTTAACTGAAATGCTCTTAAACGTTTTGAGTATTTGACAAATTTCAGTTTATAGTACTTTAATGTTTTGAATTTATAAAATGAGTAATGAATTATATAAATTCTTCTTAAAAATTCCATGTTTCAATGTTCGTTTGGTCTTGTTGCAGGAAGTAATTAAAGCTTCAACAGTAGAGCTTTAGTAGGGGAGTATTTGCAATGTAGCGCTTTAAGTGAAAAACTCTTTAGTGTTTTGAGTATTAACAAATTATAGTGAATAGTGTTTTAATTTTGGATTTATAAAACAGGTGAATTGTAGATTTTTTTTTTATATAAAAAATTCAAATTTCAGCTTTAGCCTTAAAGTTCAATTTTAAGAACCCTCTAAAGCATTTTTAAGACAACTTTAACCATTTAAATAACTTTTCATTTGAACTTCTTCAAAAGCAAAATCCCTTCGCCTTTGAAGTTGTTTTCACTCAAAACTCTTAAGTGACTATTAGTGACTAAAAGAGAAATTTCTTGCAATTATTATAGAACAAAGAATGAAAATTTACATTCCGAGGAGATTAACATGCTTCAACAATTGCAAAACTACGTTTTGGTCAAGAAAGGCTTCCCAGAGCCTTTGCTTTCTCTCTCAGAATAAACTTTTGTGTCTTTCCAGTTGAAGTTTTTGGCAAATCCTCAAAAATGACAGTTCGAGGAGCCATATAATGTGGTAAATGATCCCTACAAAACTTGATTATTTCTTGGGAATCAACATCATATCCTTCCTTTAACTTCACAAAGGCACAAGGAGTTTGGCCCCAATGATTATCTGGCCTTGCAACCACTGCAGCCTCAAGAACTGCTGGATGACCAAACAAAACCGTTTCCACCTCAACTGTGCTTATGTTTTCCCCACCAGAAATTATTATATCCTTCGATCGGTCCTTTACTTCTATATAATTATCAGGATGTTTCACAGCTAAATCCCCACTTCGAAACCAGCCACCACTGAATGCTTCTTCGGTTGCTTTCAAATCTTTCAAGTATCCACTCATTACTGTGTTTCCTCTAAACATGATCTCCCCCATAGTTTTACCATCAGCTGGTACACTTGCCATTGTAACAGGATCTTTCACATCTACCTCCTCCAATCCAGGATGTTGCACTCCTTGTCGAGCTTTTAGTTTGTATCGTTTATCAAGAGGTAGAGAATCCCATTCAGGTTTCCATATGCAAGAAGTTCCAGGACCGTATGTTTCTGTTAGGCCATATAAGTGAGACACACCAAAACCCAATTCTTCCATTTTGGAAAGAATCTGTGGAGGCGGTGGTGAACCTCCTGTCATTACTTCCACCTTGTGAGGAAGCGGCTTTCGATCACTGATTGGTGAATTTACAATCATGTTTAGGACAGTTGGTGCCCCTCCCATGTTTGTGACATTATGCAGAGCAATGTTATCAAATATATCCTTTGGAGTAACTTTTCTGAGGCATATATTGGTGCCACCTTGAGCTGCCAATCCCCAAATGAGGCACCACCCATTGCAATGAAACATAGGCACAGTCCAAAGGTAAACCGGCATTGAGCCAATCCCATGTAGAAGAATTGTTGCCAGAGTATTGAGGTAGGCACCTCTGTGACTATACACCACTCCTTTTGGTCTAGATGTTGTGCCAGAAGTGTAATTTACACTAATAGGATCCCATTCGCTATTTGGTCGTCTTATCTCAAATCCGTTGTGCCCATTTGCCAGGAGACTCTCATATTCATAAGTTTCAGAAGTAATGTGGTGATCAGTGGGTAATGAGCCATCAGATTCAGCTATTACGACAAAGATTGGTGGCTTTTTTTCTGTCTTGGCAAGAAGCTTGAGTGCTCCATTAGCAATATCAAGTAACTGGTAGTCTACAAATATGATCTTGGCTTCTGAATGTCGTAGTAGGATTGACAACATCGCTGAATCATGGCGTGTATTAAGTGTACAGAGAAGAGCTCCTGCCATTGGAACTGCAAAATGAAGCTCATGCATTGCTGGGACATTAGGAGCCAGGATTGCAACCTGCATAAACAACTCTACAGATTCAACCATGAAGTGGGCAAGAATTTACTGTATCCTAGGGTGTTTCGATGGCAAAACTCCATTATTTTTTGCTATAAATTTTCTTAAATAGGCACGGAATCTCAGTGGCAAGCTAACATCAAGCAAGTGGATCAATTTGACAATCAACTTTCCATGAATTTCAAAATAGAGAAAGCAGATCAAGAAACTGAAGGAGTAAAATTATGACACGCTTATCAGTTATCACTAATAGTCTTAATCGTAGCTCTTTTTTATCCAATCATCAATTAATTAATTTTTATTTATTAAAAAAAAATCATTTCATTGCAAGAAAAATTCACAGCAAAGTAACCCTTCTCATTTTGGTAGGTAGAGCAAGTAATGCTAATAGACCAAATCAATTCATTTGCTTAGCCCAAAACGAAATCATTCTATACCAAAACAGATATGACATTGGAAAATCTTGAATCCCCAAACAAAAATGATAGATAAATTATAAATACTACAAATACCAAATAAAGATTTAGACATCTATTCAGGAAGGGTAAACTGTAAATTGACAAAAATTAAAAACAAAAAACCTATCCATGTTTATAAAACTACCCCCATGTTCTATGAAACTTCTCACTATCCCATCTACACAACCAAAACTACCCCATGTTTCTATAAAAAAAAAAAATTAAATTAAAAATTAAAAAAAAAAAAAAAACTAAACATGTTCTTAAAAAAAAAAATACCCAAGTTCCTTTTTTTTTTTAAATTATCTAAAAAAATGAGCCTTATTACATGCATGAACCGCGTGTGATGAAACTAATCTCTATATATCTCTATATATTAAGATAGTTTAGAAAGTTAGTTATGATTTCAAAAAATATCAAAAATACCCAAAATCTAATTAGATAATCCTTATTTTTAAAAAATAAAAATAAAAAGGGGTTAAAATTGTAATTCAACAAAATTCAAAAATTAAAATAAATAAATAAATAAATAACTACCGGGGAAACTTTTTTCTTAAAAATTATCATACTTTCTATTTAAATATATCTCATGCACGTTTGATGCATTTTTTCCTAAAAACTAACAAACACTAAACTAGCAATTTACTCCATTTCAAATCCTAAATTTTAGTTTCATAAAAATTCATTTATGTGTAACCTCACTAACAATAAATAAATTCAAATTGAAAAATTACATTAAACTCAAAATAAAAAAATAACCTTATCGCCGGTGTGAAGTGCGTGTGATGAGGTTAGTATTATTTTATTACATTGTATATAAAGATAAGAACCGGAATATTAGGTGAATTGTGAAATAGATTAGTAAAATAGATAAAGTGGTGTTTGGGAGGTAAAATAAGTGTTTTTTTTTTTTTTTTTTTGGCATTCACCAGATCTTAGTGCTTAATCTATGTCATCTTTTTCAAAGGAAATTAAATCCAATCACACAGCTCACTGATCAATACCAATATTATTATGTAGTTGAATTGAATTGAAGACCTCTTTAAGGGTTCAGGAAAGTTTTGCCATTCAGAAAGGATATAATCAAGGAAGCATAACATGTTACAGAACAATGATCAAAACCCAAAATCATATCAAATGAACCAACTCACCACATCTCCACGGGAAATTCCCAACTGGGTCAGAGCAGAAGCTAGATTCAGACACCGTTCATGCGTGTCCCCCCAAGTATACTTCACAGAACCATACACAACAGAGGTTGTGTCTCTGTAAGCCTTTGCTGCTCGCTCCAAGAAGCTTATGGGAGTCAAAGGAACGTAATTTGCTGAGCAACGAATCAGACCCTCCATTGATCTCCATGATTCTGGCTCAGAAAAGTGAGAGAATTTGCGAGAGCTTTGAGTGAAAGAAAATTGGAAGTGATTTAAGCTGCAAATGAAGCGAGTCAACGAGTTCTTGAAGAAGTGATTCATAGTGATGGAGAAACAGATGTAAACATGTGATGAGAGTGAGATATCAATGAGCATAAACAAGACTAGAGCTTTTTAAGGACTTATGTCATCAAATCTTGATATATTAAGAAAAAACAATCTGTGATATCATGTGGAGCAAGTCATGAGTCATGACTGCAGGAAAGTAGAGGATATGTTCAAAAAATTGAGATTGAGATCGGGTGGATGCAATAGCTGCATTTTTAAAAGGGTTTAAATTGACTTTTTAATCTAAACTCTTGGAATTTAAAATATATATATATATATATATATATTTTAACTTTCTACCCTTTGAATTTGAATTTTTTTTTTTTTTTTTAATCTTGTTAACTTTTTCCTCTCACGTCAAAATGATAATGCCAAGATTATTGCATTGGATTCAAATTTAAAAAAAAAAAAAAAAAAAAAAAAAAAAAATTGATAGGAGTGGGTTGCCTTGCCTCAGATTAGATTGGTTTTCATGGAAGACAGATATATTTTTTAAGTGAGAGGAAAAAGTTAACAAGATTAAATCAAAAGATAGAAAGTTAAAATATATTATAAAAAAAAAAGATTTTTTTTTTAAATTTTTAGAAGACAAGATTAGTTTTGATTACAACCTTACTTTCTCCTTAAAATTGCTCAATTTAGTAGTGGTCCTAGTGGAGTTATAGATAAATAATTAAAATCGCTCAATTTACTTATATGTCTTCCTTGTAATTATTCTTAAAAAAAAAAAAAAAAAAAAAAAAAAAAAAAAAAAAAAAACTTTTTAACTATTTAGTGGGATATATATAGATGATAGCCAAGCCTTCTCCCTCTCGCCTGTGAAATTATTCAGTCTTCTCCCTCTCTGTTTATTCACAAATTCAATGTTATAAAACAATGAAAAGGAATAGATAATAAAAAAAATTTATTTATATATATATATAAAAAAAAAAAAAAAAAAAAAAAAGAGGTGATGCCCATAAGTCATTGTTAACGGTGACGTCCAACCTTATTACTAGTTTGCACTGTAGGATGATGTGACATTTCCTCAGTGGTACGACAAGAAATTGGCTCTTGATTTATATGAGATACAATAACCTTTCCTTGTTTTTTATTTTTTTTTGTTAAAAAGCTTTCCTTAGCATTCATAGCAGTGGTACTATATAGGTATAATGATATTTTTTAGCTCACAATCACAAAAAATCATGATGCAGCAGTGGAGCTAAATCTAAAAGATTTAGCTTCTCAGCTACCGTGCACATCTATCTTTAGATGTGCACTATAGCTCAAAGGTAAAAATAAAAACAAAAAAATTTATTGCACTTCTCTCTCTTTCTCTCATTAAATAACATTTCCTTCTCTCTCTCTCAGTCACTCTCACCGGCCAGCTTCTCTTCTCTCTTCTTTCTTCCTCAATTTTTTTTTCTCTTTAGCTCGACGGCCAGCTCCCTCATCTCCCTCATCCCTCAGCTCGCCGGCCAGCTCCCTTATCGCCGATATGTTACGCCGACCCAACTCACCGACCCACCCCAAGCCCTATCGCCGACCCAGCACGTCGATCTCCCCAAGCCCCATCGCCCAGTCCGTGCCTCTTTCTCTCAGCTCGCCGACCCACCCCAAGCCCCATCGCCTAGTCCGTGCCTCTCTCTTTGCTGTGATTGAGTTTTTTTTTTTTTTTTTTAATGTATTTTCATATGGGTTTGGTGGCTGTGGTGGTGGTGGATGATTTTGACAGTGGGTTTGTGGATTTTGGTTGTGGTTGTGGTTGTGGTGGTGGAATGATGTTTGATTTTTTTTTCTTCTGTAGATTTGATGGCTGTGGTGGTAGCAATGGTGGTTGTTATGGCTATGGTTTGGTGGTACAGTGTTTGATTTTTTTTTTTTCCTATGGGTTTGATGGTTGTGGTGGTGGCGATGGTGGTTGTTGTGGCTATGGTTTGGTGGTACGGTGTTTGATTTTTTTTTCCTGTGGATTTGGTGGCTGTGGTGGTGGATTGGTGACTATGATGGTGGTTTGATTTTTTATTTTGTTTGTGGGTTTGGTTGTGTCTGGTGGTGGTGGTAGTGGTGGTTGTGGGTGTGGTTATGGTTGTGGTTGTGGCTGATGGTAGAGATGGTTGTGGTTGGTGCTGGGTTGTTTTTTTAGGTAGTGTGATATATTATTTTATTATAGGGATATATTATTTTACTGTGATATTTATATTATTTTATTGTGTTGATAGCTAAAATAGATCCACTGTTGCATCAGGTGTGTAAATATAATAGATAAAGTAACTTTTGGTGGAGCTAAAAAGCTAAATTTTTAGCTTCACTGCTGTGGATGCTCTTACCTATTCCATATATCACACTCACAGCCAGTGACTTTTGGACCCACAGCTGGTACCGTTATTCAACGAAGACAATGATATACACATCATATTTTTAACAATAAATGAGTAATAGATTTTTATTAATTCTCATGAGCAGGGCAATTGTTGCCTTAGGCAAGTAAGGCAACCGCGAAGACCCTCAAAATGGGAAATGTCCCAAATTTTAAGAAATTAAGTTAGTTTTTTGGTTCTCAGAAATAAAATAAAATAAATTATATTTTTGAGAGAATTTCAATTTATGGTGTTTACTCTTGATGATAATTTTTTATCTTATCATCAAATCAAGACACAAATCAGTTTTTGGTGTAGGCAAATATTGAACCCCAAATCTCTTACTAAAAAAAAATTTATTTCTGTAAAAATGAATAAATCATATCTCCTACTAGAACCAAAAATGAAAAAACTAGGAAACAAAAATGACAAAGAAAAAAAAATGGGGAAAGAAGTCCCAATTTAGGAGTAATAAATTATACCTGTAAGGACACGGTTCTTTGGCGGCCCAATAATGATGTTGGGCTCGCACATGGAAGATCCCTCACAATATGATTTGTAGAGAGTGGGCTTGAAAAGCTTGCCTTTGGTCACGGGGCGATATTCCGGTCTTGATTTTAGAGGAATTCCTGTAGAAAAAGGAGTTGGGTTTGAACATTTAAGCCCTACAGCGTCACATCCTATGGGGTTGGACTCCTCGGACTTGATCCGAGGATCATTCAGGTCTTACCCCGGTTACCCAACGGTGGGTTTTTTTTTTCTGTGATGTGCATGTGTTGTTAAGGCGTTTTCCCCCATGGAGTCTTTTTTCCTGGAGGTCGGATGGGAGCCCCCCTTCCAGATTCACTTACTTTTATTTTTATACTAGCCCGCGTTCGCTGTCCTTCGTCCACGTGTAGGGTCAACCTTTACAAGACTGATATTTGTCCCATCAGTCCAATCCCAGAATTGTTGGGGATGGTTGATAAAGCTGAAGAATACGGCTCTGTTAGGTGCAGAGTCTTATCTGGGAAGGGTAGTAAAGATAACTTTCCCAAGATATTTTAGATATCCTTACAAATTTGTTCCTATATCTCTTTTTTACCCCTCTTCTCAATGGGGCTTTGGGTCTGCCGAGGATTAAACTGTCCTCGGCTGCATCTCCGGGCCATAACCTTTTTCGGTTTGGGCCTTTAAACTCCCCGTGAGCAAGTGGGCCTGGCCCATAAATTATTGGGCCCCACAATACCCATAATATAATTTTTTTTAAGGAAGATTAATTTTCTCTTAACCCAGAAGCTGAAATCAATCAATCAATCTCTCTCTCTCTTAACAAGAGAGAATAAAACATAAAAATCCCCCACCAAAAAAAAAAGAGCTCAAACCTCATTTTTTTTAGTACACATTGGTGAAAGAAATTTTATTTTATTATTATTTTTTTTTTATCTTTCTTTGAATTTGCTTTAACTGAATTTTATTTAGTAGTTGTGCATTGATTTGTTAGTTTATTGCTTCCTTTAGGTCCTTTTGAGAATTTGAGATATTTTCCTAAGTTTGTTTGCTGTAGAGTTTATATTGTTTTTATTTGTTTCTTTAATACTGATGAGTGATGTGTCTAGTCTGCCTTGGGTCTTCCTATCTATGGAAGATGGGTACCCAAAAAAAGAAAAAAATTAATGGTTATATTTGTTTATTTACCTATTTGGATTTTTTTTCTTCTTAAACTTTGGGCCCCCAGCTTGAAGTCTTAGGTCCAACTCCTCCACAGACCACACGTTTCATCATATTAAAAAATATTTTTTGGGGTTCAAGCAAAATCCTTTGTCCTTTTAATTTTTTGAAAAATAAATTAAGTTATGTGAAAAATGAAAAATGAAATAAATATATAATTAAATAAATAAATTTATAGTAATATAATAGATTGATAAAATACCTGTTACAATTGATTTTGCAACCAAAAAATAAAATAAAATCATATCTATGATCGATAATATCACAATAAAAATTAAGTGGATTAACAATATTATCTATTAAAAAATATGTTAAAGGAAATTGAATGCAAAATTTTAATAATTTATTTTGCATCTAAAAAAACAAGAAGAATATATTTTAAATAAAAAAATTATTTAAGTAATATTTAAATATATAAAATATCTCATTTTAATTTTTCCCTTAAGTCCCAAAATGCCTAAAGCTGCCTTGCTCATAAGGATAACTACAAGAGAGACATTCTAAGGATAAGGTACAGCTATATGTTCTGTACTAATTATCTGCTAGGACCAGTGGACCATTGAATAAGAAGTCTAATTATTGAGTATTTAGGTCTGATTAATGTATATTTTTAGAGCACGTATTAACCATCTATTTTAAGCAATTTTTTATGAAAAAGCTAACTAAATATCATTTTTTTTTATTTTCTTATAAAAAATTTCTTAAAATTATTTACTAATATATGTCTTAAATAAACACAACAATAAAAGCCTTATTAAAATTGTTGCTACTCTACTGATTGGAGAAAATACACCTTGTTGCAGGTATATGTTTTTCTCCTCTCACAGCTGGTGGGACCCAATAGCTTGTTAGAGGGAGGAAGCATACACCTGTAACAGGGTGTACTTCCTCCTACTGATTGAGGATCTATGTGATAAAGTACAACTATGGCCAGGGCGTACTTCCAAATATCTGTTGGTTGTATTAACTACTTTCTAGTTATATTTGTAGATGAACTTGTGTTTTGTTGTACTTGACGTTTATTACTATTAAGCGTTTTAACTATTTATTTCAATCATTGGACTTGATCAGGTAAACTCACAAAATAGTCAATTAACCTTTTTCGTTTGGTAACTTGGCTTTTAAATTGGCCTACATGTTAAAAAGGTCAATTAATTTATCATCTACCTATTGTTTTAAAGGGAGGGGGAAATTGCCTTTCATGTTAGGAGCTATGCTCTGTTTGATTCTTAGTCCAAAAACAGGGTGTTTTTTAAGCCAATCAAAACTTTTTTTTCTCATATCACTTCATTTCTTAATTAAGTAATTTTTTAGTTAAAATAATCTTCTACTAAACCAAGTTTAAAATTTCTCACCACTTCAGCTTAAAGCAGTAGGTCTATAGCCGATGCCCCAATGAGTCATTATACAAACATTTTAAATATATTGTTATAGTTTTGACACTTTTATATTGAGTTAATCTCACAGTTTATTTTGAATACATTGATTAATTTCTTGAATTATAGATAAATACATTGATTAATCTCTTCAATTAATTTTTATTTAATATGAATTGATTATCTTTATTTATTCATTTATTTATTTTTATTAATACAAACTAATTTTTTTAGATTAATTTTGTTTTCAATCATAACCTTCCCCCCTAAACTAAAATCTTGCTAGGGCCACAAGACAAGAAAACTCACCAACTTGTGAAAGGGAGTAAGCATCAAGATGTAACACGGCGCACTTCCTCCTACTAATTGAGGATCTATGTGATAAAGTACAGTAATGACCAATGTGCTCTGTATTAATTGATTGCTAGGGCCACCGGATAAGAAGAGAAGGCCTAAAACGGTGTACTTCAATAGTCCATTAGTAATATCACTTAAGTTTTGTCTTCTTCGTAAGTGGAAAATGGAAATGACATCGGACTTACACTCCCAAGTATTTTTAAAAGATTGATTGATTGTTACAGTCACTCTGTAGGCCTCGACCACAAACTCGCGGCTGAAAGACCAACACACACTCAAAAGTGAGAATGCAACAGTGGCTTTAATTTGAGAAAAAGCCAATCCCCTATAAGGAACAGAATATAAATACCAATTAATGAAAAGATATTTAAGTCATTAGAACTAGTTGATATTTTTTGGTGTTTTGTACAAAAATATTCATTATTCAAATTTTCATATCCCAACTATTGAATTATCAAAAAAAAAAAAAAAAAGCCACGCAACCCATGGTCATAACATTGATCAACCCCACCGAACAAGGATTTCTTAGGTAAGCCAAACCTCACGAATTGCAATTCAACACAATCATCGAACAATGACATCTTAACTGATCACATTGACAAATAACAAGATTATAAGAATCCCAAAGAAGAACAAAATGGTGGGAAAGAGAGGGCCTCGATGGAAAGTCTAGTCACTAGTGAGTAGCTGGTTCCATTTGTTGCAAGCATGATGTTAGATTTTGGACTTAAAAACACTTATCATTTGATGAGATCCCTATTTCTTAGCTGGACTGTTCAATCAATCAGTTTAGTTTGATTAAATTGATGTCCATTAGGTTTAGAGAGGATAAACTTAATTACTAGTTAATTTTTTCTTCTTAAAATAAATGATTTTATTGAAAAGAGATAAATTAAAGTACCTTACCAATGTTACCATATCCATTATCCACTCTCAACTTTGAAGAGTAGACGTGGAGAGAGAGAGATGAGAAAATGGGCCGGATCCAGTTACAAAAAAGGGGCCCAAATAGTGGAATCAAAGCATAGATAGTAAACAATAAATCTATTCTAATCTTTCTTTTTTTTGAGAGTCAAAATCTATTCTAATCTGAACAGCATATATCATTTTGTTTTATTAATGTTATATATGAGTTAGGCAGGCCCATTCATTATGACCGTCCAAAATTTTGGAGTATTCACTGCCGGCTGTGAGGCACGGACAAGTGTACTGTATCCGATGTCACGTCTTTTCCTCGTGATTTAATCACAACGTCTTTTGAAAAAAACAAATTTATATATATATATATATATATATATATTACAATTTTATTTTTTTTACAACATTTGAGATGACATATTGAATTCATGAAACCCCCCACTTTCATTTGGAAATTATCACCAATATTACCTTTATTGTTTTTCTAAAAAAAAAAAAACTTTAATTGAATTTATCTCTGTATGTATTCTAGGGTTGCGAACAAATTAACGATTGAAAATTGTCCATATAGGTGTGAACATAGTACAATATGAAATAAACTCTAAATAATTTAAAATTGTAACATATTTCTATCTTTACTTTCAAAGACTGTAATATATTAAACTATTTGAAGTAACAAATTAAACAAGGATGTTTGGAAGGATAGCAAATTAAATTGTTAGTCCATATTAAACTACAAATGCAAAAGTTGTTTTACTTAAATGGACTGAGATTTAATTTGTTGATATCGATTGAGGGTTTAATATGGGTTAAATGATTAATTTGTTATTTTGAAACTACATCGTTTAATTTGTTACACTCCTAAACTATATTCATTAGGATGATTCCAAGATATTAGCTATTAAAGTTGAATAAAGACCTCATGAACCACATTAGATGCTTCCAAAATGTTAGCTATGAAAGTTGAATAAAGACCTCATGAATCACATTAGATGATTCCAAGATGTTTCAATACCTTTACTCCTAGCCCATTAGTAGCAAATTGGTCTATCTAGACTTTAATAGGTAACATTGTTGGTCTTGTTGAGTCTTTTACTAGTTGTTTTTTTTTTTTTTTTTTTGGTCAAGAGAATTTGTAACAACTTTGCACATCCCACGGTGTCACAGGGTCAAATTTTTCTTTCAAATTTACTGCCTGTGATGGCACTAAGCCCACTGACTTAGTCTCAGCCAACACACCACACACACGCACTGTAGGAACGCTATGAACAGAATTATCAAGAGAATGCACACACACACAGCACACACAGTATTTACAGGGCACCAACCCCAACCTTCATTACTCAATATCAAGTACAAAGGAAGCCTGAGAATTCACACGAATTTCTCAAAGTAAAACAATACACTCTCTGCTATTGACAACCCCAACAGCCTAGGATAATATACAGAATAAACTGCCATGGCAGTTACTACCAAGTAACTGCCCCTTTTCCTGGACTTGCTGCCACATGTAGTCTGACTTAGGACACCTTCACTGCTGCCATCTGGGTCTGCCTTACACGTTTCCAACATTTGCACTACATGTCTGAAGCACCCACAATGCTAGGAAACGTTGGTAACTGCCACCAACTGCTGTTGCACACACAGCACATGCCAGCCCAATACTCAGCATCTCATCATGGGTCTTCTGCCCATGTTCCAGCAGCCCACACGTGATGCCCATCACGTTTTAGAAGCCTTGGCCCTCTACCCAAGCCTTTCCTATCAGCATCACAGCCCACATATCATGTCTATCAGCAGCACACTAAGTAACTGCCATCAGCCCACTCACATCAATCCATACATTCAGCCAGCACCAACCAGCCCAATGTCTTGCACAGTATATCATCAACACCAGCAGACCAGCACTGCCTTGCACACAAGCCACCAAGCCCACATAAGAAGCAACCAATAACCAAGCCATCATGCCATGCACTACCACGTAGGGTCAGCACCACCTGCTGCTGCCCATCATCAACAAACCGTTGCTGCCCACCATGGCCCTCCTCTGCTATGACCTTGGGGTATCATGTGGAGCAAGATGCCTCCACATGCTGCCCCTCATCATGCTCATCAAACTAATCCCAGCAGGGGGACTAGGCTTGTCCCCCTCAAAGAGCACTTAGGAGCTTCATTAGATAGGCATGAGGAGCCATTGGTGTCTTAAGAAAATATTGAGCCATGTGACTGGCCTGATGTTGTCCAAGCACTCCACTTCCTCATGCCATCATCAGCAACCTACAAAGATCCTAACAAACCACCCCCACCAGAAGAAGCCGACGTCCTCGTCGGGAGGGTATCCTCAAATGCCTTCACCTCTTTCTCAAACTGCCACAATGTTGATGCCTTCTCCCAACTTGCCTCTGATTCAGCCACCCCTTTCCACTTCACTAAGTAATAGGTTATCATATTCCCTCCCTTTCGATAACCTGTCACCTTCTTATCAAGGATTCTGTCCACTTCTTTGTCAAACTGAATCATGACAGTAGGCGGGGCACGCCTTGCCTCATTCCTGGCAGGCTCTTTTGCATCACCATGATAAGGCTTCAAGAAGCTAACATGGATTGTTGGGTGAATCTGCAACCTTTCTGGCAGCTTTAACTTGTAAGCCACAGCACCAACTCTTTTTACTATTTCAAATGGACCATTATATTTCGGGATTAAACCTCTGTGAAATTGCTCAATTCGAAATTTCCTCCAAATCTGTGGTGTCAATTTCAACAGCACTTTGTCCCCCACTTGGAACTCAAGAGATCTTCTTCCTTTATCAGCATACTTCTTCATTCTTCTTTGTGCTTTCAATAAGCTGTCTTGTGCCTCCTGCATCAGCTCTTGCTTGTTTACAGCAAATCTGTATGCTGCAGGACATCTACCCCCTGATCGCTGCTTAGCAATTTCGTGAGGTGTGAGAGGTTGCTGCCCCATAGCCGACTCAAAGGGACTCATCCCTGTTGATGAAGACTTGTGCAGATTATAAGCAAACTGTGCAGAATCCAACAAGTCTAGCTAATTCCTCTGGCTGGCAGTCACATAATGCCTCAAATAATCCTCCAACACAGCATTAATCCTTTCTATTTGCCCATCTGTTTGTGGGTGATTTGCAGTAGAAAACTTCAATTCTGAACCCATCAAACCAAACAGAACAGTCCAAAATCGACCAGTAAACCTAGAGTCTCGATCACTTACAATATCTTCAGGTAACCCAAAGTATTTCACCACATTCTTATAGAACAAATCAGCAGCCACCTCTGCTGTACATGTACTTGGTGCAGCCATAAAAACAGCATACTTTGAGAATTTATCAACCACCACAAACACTGAACCCATCCCCTTAGCTTTTGGCAAACCAGTAATAAAATCCATTGAAATCGAAACCCATGGACTTTTTGGTATGGGAAGAGGTTGTAGCAAACCTGCTTCCTTTTGAGTTAAACCTTTGTCTTGTTGACAAACTAGACAGGTTTTCACATACAACTCAATATCTAACTCCATTTTAGGCCAAAAATAAGAACGGGACAATAAGGCATACATCCTATCCTTACCCGGATGTCCTGCCCACTGTGGATCATGAGTTTCTTTCAGCAACTCCCTTCGAATCTTTCCACTTGGTACAAACAGCTTGCCACCCTTGGCATATAGCAACCCATCTTCCAGCCAATAACGCCTCACAAGGCCTGCAGTCACATCCTGCACCAGCTTTTGATAGGTAGCATCAAGCTTAACACTCTCCCTGATCCTATCCACAAAATCTGACTCCACTCTAGTCAAGGCAGCCACATACTCTTGCACTTGTTTACGACTAAGTGCATCAGCTACTTCATTGTGCTTGCCTGGTTTGTACTCCCACACAAAATCATATTCTTGCAATAACTCTTGCCACCTAGCTTGCTTTGGTGACAACTTCTTTTGTGTGTTAAAGAAGGTATTAGCCACATTGTCTGTTTTCACCACAAACTTTGGTCCTAGCAGATACACACGCCATGCCAACAGACAATGGATCACTGCAATCATCTCCTTTTCATGGGCCGAACACTTCTGTTCTGCCTCATTTAACTTCCTGCTCTCGTATGCAACAGGATGCTTTTCTTGCACTAGAACACCACCAATTGCTTTGTCAGAAGCATCAGTATGGACTTCAAAGGGTAACCCAAAGTCTAGCAAACGCAGCACAGGTTCACTAGATACAGCAACCTTCAACTTGTCAAATGCTTCTTGACATGCATCTGTCCACACCCATTTCTTGTCCTTCTTCAACAAATCTGTGAGAGGAGCAACCTTCTTGGAATATCCTTGAATGAACTTTCTATAGTAATTAGCCAAACCAAGGAAAGATCTCAATTCCGTCACTTTGCTTGGTGAAGGCCAATCAAGGATAGCTTGCACCTTCCCCTCATCCATCATCACCATGCCTTTGCTGATTCTATGCCCCAGAAACATAATCTCTTGCTAGGCAAACTCACACTTCTCTTTCTTAACAACAACTGATGTTCCCTCAATTTGGATAGCACCTTCCTAAGGTGTTCCAAGTGATCCTCCAAGGATTCACTATAAATCACTATGTCATCCAAATAAACCACAACAAAGCGATCCACATACTCATAAAAGACATCATTCATCAAATTACAAAATGTAGTAGGGGCATTCGTTAAACCAAAAGGCATAACTAAAAACTCATAAGAACCATACCGGGCCACACAAGTAGTCTTAGGCTCATCCCCTTCGGCAATCCTCACTTGCCAATATCCTGATCTCAAGTCCAGCTTTGTGAAGTACACAGCTTTGCTCAATCTGTCAAAGAGGTCTTGAATCAAAGGAACTGGATACTTATTCTTCACAATCACTTTGTTCAAGGCTCTATAATCCACACACATCCGCAATGAGCCATCATGCTTCTTCTGCAACAGCACAGGGGCACCATAAGGAGCCTTGGAGGGCTGAATGTAGCCTACATCAAGCAGTTCTGTCAACTACTTCCTCATTTCAGCCAACTCCATTGGGGACATTCTGTAAGGAGCCTTCGAAGGAGGCTTTGATCCAGGAACCAATTCGATTCTATGATCAACAGCACGCCTTAGTGGAAGGGTCTTAGGTAGTTCTGGGGGCATCACATCGAAAAACTCCCCCAACAATCCAGCCACAGCATCTGGAACTTCAACATACTTGTCCTGCTTCATCTCAATCAATGCAGCCAAGTAAGTCATCTCACCCTTCTTCAGCCCATGCTCAACCTGCATGGCTGAAACCATAGGTCCTTTCCCCTTGCTCGTCTTGCTATTTCCTACCCCACGCCTCACAGGAACATAGCATGGTTGCTTCTCATCAAGGATCAACAAAACTCCAATGAAAGGCAGCAAGGCAGCCTTTGCAGCCACTAAAAATTCGTCACCCAGAATAACGTCAAAGTCATCCAATTCCATGACTAGGAAATTCACCTTTCCTGTCCACTCGCCCACCTTAAACTTCACTCCATAAGCAATTCCCAACACAGGTTTTGCTTCTAAGTTTACAACCTTGATCTTACTTGGGCTCTTGCTCACTTTAAGACCAAGTCTTTGGACCATTTGATCAGCAACAAAGTTGTGGGTAGCACCAGAATAAAGCATACCCTCAGCCCCATTCTCGTTCATCTCCACTTGAACATAAGACAAACCCCTAGAATTACCTCCTGCACTCAATGCATTCAGTAATTGCAAAGGGTTCATTTTGCTTGGAACTTCTTCATCAGACAGCCCACTACCATCTTCAGCAACTATGGCATTAAGCTTCTCACGCTTTGGACAGTCTCTTGCACGATGAGGGCCATTGCAAATGAAGCAACCAGCATTAAGCTTAGGCTGTTCTTTGCTTGGTTGAGAGGTAGAACTCTCCCCCTTGTTCTTGTTACCCCACGTTTTATTTTGCTTATCTTTCTTCTTGCCATCCTTCTTCTGCTTGTCTTTGCCTTTATCCTTGGACTTTCGTTTCTCCTCATCCCCACTAGGCTTGCTAAACTTATAGGCCACTAAGGCATCTGCAGCAGACATAGCAGTAGGCAGATCACGCACTGCCTGCCTCTTTAATTCCATCTGTGCCCAAGGCTGCAAGCCAGAAATGAAATTGAACAGTTTGTCCTCCTCAGACATGTTCTTGATATCCAGAATCAAAGAACTGAACGTCTTGACATACTTTCTCACTGTACCAGTCTGTCTCAATTTCTTCAAAGCATCTCTTGCAACCCAGGCAATGTTGGTAGGCAAGAATTGATCCTTCAATTCCTTCTTTAAGGCTTCCCACGAGTCAATTTTCCCTCTACCAGCATCTGCATCATCTTCCACACGGGTTCTCCACCATAACTTGGCATCCCCTGAAAGATACATACTAGTAATTGTAACCATCTATTGGCTAGGCACCCTGGCAGCCTTGAAGTACTGCTCCATATCCCACAGGAAATTCTCCAAATCCTTGGCATTCCTAGCACCATTAAAGGGCTTTGGTTCAGGGACCTTTACTTTGGTGGTCACTTCCCCCTCCCTAGGCAGGCCACTCATTGCTCTCTTCAACAGAGCAATTTCTGCTTCAAGTTCACGTTGAGTCTCTCTTGCTGCCTGGTTCTGGGCGTCCATTGCAGCAGCCAACTCTTCAACACGATTCAACACCAATTCTCTCTGTTCTGTAAGATCATTCCTCACTACAGCGGTTTCTGCAGAGACAGCCCCCAGCCTGTCACACACAGAGAGTTGTTCCCCATCCGCAGGAACTCCTAGTATGTTCTCCACAACTGTCAACCTTGGCTTCGTGTCTGAAGACATTGCAACTTGGGACAAACCTGGCTCTGATACCAATTGTCACAGGGTCAAATTTTTCTTTCAAATTTACTGCCTGTGATGGCACTAAGCCCACTGACTTAGTCTCAGCCAACACACCACACACACGCACTGTAGGAACGCTATGAACAGAATTATCAAGAGAATGCACACACACACAGCACACACAGTATTTACAGGGCACCAACCCCAACCTTCATTACTCAATATCAAGTACAAAGGAAGCCTGAGAATCCACACGAATTTCTCAAAGCAAAACAATACACTCTCTGCTGTTGACAATCCCAACAGCCTAGGATAATATACAGAATAAACTGCCATGGCAGTTACTACCAAGTAACTGCCCCTTTTCCTGGACTTGCTGCCACATGTAGTCTGACTTAGGACACCTTCACTGCTGCTATCTGGGTCTGCCTTACACGTTTCCTGCCTTACACATTTCCAGCCTTTGCACTGCATGTCTGAAGCACCCACAATGCTAGGAAATGTTGGTAACTGCCACCAACTACTGCTGCACACACAGCACATGCCAGCCCAATACTCAGCATCTCATCATGGGTCTTCTGCCCATGTTCCAGCAGCCCACACGTGATGTCCATCACGTTTTAGAAGCCTTGGCCCTCTACCCAAGCCTTTCCTATCAGCATCACAGCCCACATATCATGTCCATCAGCAGCACACTAAGTAACTGCCATTAGCCCACTCACATCAGTCCATACATTCAGCCAGCACCAACCAGCCCAATGTCTTGCACAACATATCATCAACATCAGCAGCCCAGCACTGCCTTGCACACAAGCCACCAAGCCCACATACGAAGCAACCAATAATCAAGCCATCATGCCATGCACTACCACGTAAGGTCAGCACCACCTGCTGCTGCCCATCATCAATAAACCGTTGCTGCCCACCATGGCCCTCCTCTGCCATGGCCTTGGGGCATCATGTGGAGCAAGGTGCCTCCACATGCTGCCCCTCATCATGCTCATCAAACTGATCCCAGCAGGGGGACTGGGCTTGTCCCCCTCAAAGAGCACTTAGGAGCTTCATTAGATAGGCATGAGGAGCCATTGGTGTCTTGAGAAAACATTGAGCCATGTGACTGGCCTGACGTTGTCCAAGCACTCCACTTCCTCATGCCATCATCAGCAACCTACAAAGCTCCTAACACACGGCTAAGTTGGCTTTAGTTTCTTTACAAGCTTTATGTTTAAATAATAGTAGACTATCATCTACCTTGCAGATGGCATGTAAGGTGGATTGCCTTTCTTTAATTATCTAGTTTCATCTATGAAATATCATAGCTTATCAACAAAAAAAGGACCTCATGAATCACATAAGGTCTCAAAATCACTAGACTAACTCGTTTGAATTTTTTTTGGGTAACTTTTCATCCTTTATCATAGGAGAGAGTTTTTTTTATGGTGTGAAGTTTATTTGTGTAATTTATTTAATATTTGTAGTATTTTTGTTATTTTCTGCAATGCTAAACACAAGAAAATGTGATTTTTTAATATTTGTTTTCAAAGAAACAAAGGTTTTTTTTTTCTTTTTTTGAAGTCAAAGCAATAGGATTGGGGGATGGAAGAAAGTGACTTATTAGTTTTCCAACTTGAATGGTGATAGCGTTTTGGGAGAACAACAAGAAATTAAAGTTTTTTTTTTTTTTTTTTTTTTTTTTTTGGTGGTGGTGTTGGTGGTGGTTTAAGCAAAATTTATAAAATAGTCTAGTTTTAATTTAATTATTTAATTTGGTGCTATTTTGAAGTTCATAGGGAATATAGCATTTTCTTTGAAATTGTATTTTAGAAATGCAATTTCAACAATTAAAAATATTATTTTCAAAACATAATTTTAAAAAGAAAAATTAAATCCCCAAATAATTTCAAAACAGTATAAATATAAATAATAATTATTAAATTTATGTATTTTCGTTTTCTTTATTTTATTGGTGATAAAGTTGATACTAAAAACCCCTACTTTCAGCTCACACTGTCCTTGAAAAGAGTCCCGTGGGGTGGGCCTCGATCTCAAGCTCCCTATTGCTTTAACATCATTCCTCTCCTCTCTCTCTTCTGTCTGCGGTTTCCTTTGTCTCTTCTCTTTGTTCTCATCCCCAAAGTTCCCAACTTTCCCAGAAATTTCTTTCTCCGTAAAGACCCCAAAACACTCTCTTCCTGTGGCACTTCGTAACCTCTCAATGGCCAAAAGACCGTTCAAGAAAGAACAAGAACAAGAACAAGAATGTTCTGACCCTTACGAAGATGGTGAAGAAGAAGTAGAGTACACTAGGAAGAAAGTGATGATAAGGGTAGTCTCAGCTAGGCAGAGAATGAGCTCATTGGTACCCTTAATGAGTTATAGTAGTGATAGTAGTAGTAGTAGTAGTAGTAGTAACACTAGTACTAGTGCTTGTTATGGTAATATTATTGGTGGTAGTGATGGCATTGGCTCATTACGTTGCCAAGCTGATGAGTGTGGTGTGGACTTGAAAATGGCCAAGACGTACCACAAGCGTCACAAGGTTTGTGAGCGTCACGCCAAGGCTGCTGTCGTTTTAGTCACTGGGATTCGCCAGAGGTTTTGCCAACAGTGTAGCAAGTAAGTATATGTTGTTATATTATTATATTAAATTTATTTCAAAGTTTGCACTTAGAAATTAAGAAGAGCATGGTTAATGTGTTTTTGTAATGCAAATGTCAAATGGGTATATGTTATTTTTCTTTCTTTTTTGTTGAATTGCTAATTGTAGTGAATTGGGTGCTCCTTTTTTTCTTCTTTTTTTTTTTTGAATGTTATGTGTTTGATTATTTAGTTTTATTGACCTTTTCTGGTTTGTGATTTTTTAGTTACATTGAGGCATTAAAAGGATGACAATGTGATAGCTCAGTCTAAAGATTTAATAATAAGTGAATTGATCTGCTTGCTAGTTAATCACAAACTTGCAATTTTAGTCGTGGGGTTTGAGTTTTTAGTTTAAGCAAGTCATGAATTGTTGGTGTCTTTTGCTGAGCTATTTACCTTGTGTTACAGATAGTGTTAAATTACCAGACCTGATTAATTTGAACAAGTTTTGGGATTTCACTGTAACTATTACTCTAATTCATGCTTAAACTGAAACCTTGCTCCGGTTATGAAAATTAATGTGAGCCTTAAGAATGAAGATAACAATTGATTTTCTTCTAAAACCATTAAAAAAAATGTTACTTTCAGATAACAAGTAATTTTTATTTTAATAAAAGTTGTCAGCAGTTGCAGCGCAACAGCCTGAGTCCTTCATTTGAACAATTAAGCATCAAAGTTGTGTAACCTTTTATCTTAACAAGAACATTTTGAAGAATTTGTACCATACTTTCAATTTCTGTGACAAAAAAAAGGAAGTACCAAAAGGCATCTTATATGTTTCAAGATCATTTATGACAGCTTGATCTGCAACTCAAGAATCTGTACTACTGCTTTTTTTTTCCTTTTAATCTTGGCTGAGGGTGCGAATAGGTTGGTTGTGTTCAACAAATAGAAATAATAGTATTATAAGCCGATGTTAATCTAACCGGTTGTCATGTAGATTCCAGTAGTAGTGTTAATTTTTGTTTTTCAGTTTGTTTCCTTGGTTAAGTACCTTAGTATTTCTGCTATCCATGTCTCAGCGTTTTTGTGAAATTCAAATCACTTAAAGAAGCTGGATTATAAGTTCAATCTTTCCTTCATGTGTCAGAATAATAGAAACATTTGCCTTTTGATTTTCCCTTAGAGAGCATGACTTTAGATCAGAATAGAATGGAATAAACGAATTTATGTGGCAAATCCTAACTAATTTATCGAGGATCCATAGCTGACCCTGAAAATTTGGGATTAAGGCTTTGTTGTTGTTGCTTTTTTCTTTTCTTTTTTCCCCCTACAGTTAAGTATATGATTGGGGTTTGAATGTGGTCCAGGTTTCATGAAATTTCACAATTCGATGATACCAAAAAGAGTTGTCGGGAAAAGTTGGCTGGTCACAATGAGCGGCGGAGGAAAACCTATGCAGACCTTCAGGCAGAGAATAAACAAAAACGACCAACTTCAATTATGGGTGGTGGCTTGCTGAAAGCCATGAGGTATTCAAATTATGGTGAAAAGAGTCTTCCAGGGAGCCCCAATATGAAGCATTGTCGAATTAATTTTAAATGACTGCAATTAGCCTTTAACTTTGTATTGATAAATGCATCAACCATTCCTCATGTATTCTCAACACCAACAACCACAAAGCCTTTTAGCGCCAAAATTTTGGGGTTAGCTATGGATTCTCGTGTGTTCTCTTTGATTGGAAAAATGATTATTTTTTGCCTCAAGGAATTGAGCCTACTCAAAGTCAAAGGATACCAATATGTACTTCGAGCCTAGAATTGCAGTTAAGGTTTATGCCATAGAATAGTTAGTCTTTCTGTCTATCTCGTTATTGCCTCCTGTACAAAGTTAGTTTATGATGGCATCTTGGGTTGATATCATTAATGGGTAATTGATGTTCTTTCCTTTGGAATCAAGTTGGTTGTTTATATAATTAGAACCATTTTGCTTTCTTTGTAGTGGCTTCTGCAGAGCAGGCAGCGCCTGTGGCCTTGTAATGTAATGTGAAAAGTACTAGAGTAGATCTTTGCATGTATTCGTGATTTATAACAATCATCTTTGTTTATCTTGCACTCAACGGCTTGATTTTAAGTCAGAATACTAATTAAAACAATCGATCGTTTGGATATTCCCCCCTAGCCTAGGCTGAACTTCTGCATCATTCCAATTTCATGGTATGTCCTCAAACTTTCATTTTTCAACTGGAAACTTTGCCTTCATGTCCCTTGTTTATGCGCAATCCAATCAATTAAGAGTCCAATTATATTCTATTCAATCTAACCAATCCTATCTTGCATGTCAAATGAGCCCTTAGGCTCTATTTTAGGGATCAGAAAACTTACATATCAGGCAAGGAGGCTCTTCTGTTTTTTAGATTGTCATAAGGCCACTTCCACTTGAAGATGCTCCAATTATTAGGATTTGAACCTGGACCAAAAGGTACCAGTTGAGCTTAGATTGTCATAAGGCCACTTCCACTTGAAGATGCTCCAATTATTAGGATTTGAACCTGGACCAAAAGGTACCAGTTGAGCTACAATGCTCTTGGTGCCACACATTCAAAGTTGAATGCAAAGAAAGCTGTCCCTTCGAATAGCACAGTAGCGTCCAGATGAGAAGACCTCATTATTGGAAAAATATCCATTTCCATCAAAACAAAAGTATCCGTATCTACATTCTCCTGTTGAAGTTTCATTTTTGACAAAATGATAATATTACCCGCATCAAACAGCCCTCACTCCGACTGCACATCAATAATTATAGAGAAATAACTAATTCATTCGAGATTTTCAAGAATAAACTAAAAATAAACATCTCCTGTACTTGAGAATAGTATCAGATTCTCAATAAATCAAACAAAGACGTCACTACATTCTCAGGCATCCCCTTCTTATACAACTGGACTGGAAAGAATTTGGACCTCACAAACCAAACACCACGTAAATACAATTAGAACACACAGCTGCTTTTTACATTCTCTATATAGTGATTCATACAATAAATTTAGCAGATGTGTCATGAATAAGATTAGTAAATGTAATAGAACCATTTCTCCAGTCAACTTTTCCCAGATACCATACTTGGCCCTGATATATAAAAATTAGAATACACCTGAGTTCATCACATCAGAGAATTGAAGTATATGATCACATTCTGATTATCTTCCCCTCCAAAAAACACCATTTTTCATGCTAAAATTGCTATTATTTAGACCCAAAAAATCATTTTAATAGTGATTAAGAAGAAAATGAATCTAAAATATTTATGAAGATGAGAAATAAAGAATACACGCAGGTAAGAATTCCCTGCTAAATCGCAAAAACTGTTTAGCAGCGGTGGTAACAAGTATATTCTCAGTCAGTCCAAGGCAGAGGTGGACACGAGTATGTTCTCAATCAGTCCAAGGCAGCTAGGACTGCATCAACAACCTCCTGGGTTGTGCTCTGTCCACCAAGGTCTCTTGTTCGGTACTTGCCCTCTTTAATTACTTGTTCTACAGCATTTTCTAATCGATCAGCAAATGAAGGGAACTGGAGATGTCTCAGCATCATGGCAGAAGAAAGAAGCAGGGCCACTGGGTTTGCTTTCTTTTGCTCCAGTAGTTTGTCATTGCCCACGTTTCCTGCCGAAGCGCCTTGCTCAAAAATAGCATGATCAGCCCCAACATTGCCTGCAACAGTATCCATAATTGGTCAATCACAAGTAGGCATGCAGCAAAATAATATTGGAACACGTGATGTAATATTTGTTTTTCTGCATGTGTGGACTGATTGGTCGAATGCTTCTTGGTATAGGGTTTCACTCTTATAACCACACTGATATAAATCGCACTTTCTCCTCCAACAATAATGGGATAGAGGATGAGGTCATTACCTCAAGATCCATTTGGCGTGTTTATTAACTTACCAATTAAAAGAACTCTGAAAAGAACAGGATGACAAAATTCATCTCTTTTAATGCACAAACAAACGAACAAAGAATTTGACATAACTAGAGTTTAAAAAAGAAGATAATCAGCCAGAATCCTTTTTTTCCTTTACATTTTAGTAGGCCTACAAGAAATAAGTACATATTGCATAAATATGCTCATGCTTTACTTGACTAACAAACTTGAATAGTATTTGCCCTTATCTTTAAGAGGGTTCATTTGCTCCACTCGCTGTCTACTAAACAAGCTTTAGAAAATTTTACAGAGTGTAGGTGGCTCTAAGGGTCAAACTAGGGTTTTGGTTTTTTCCAAATACAAGTTGAGCTGGAAGAGCTTCCAAGTACAGTTTGGTAAGCATTATCATATGTTTTTGAGCAATTGCTGAAGGAACAATATTTTTCAAAATAAACCTTCGGTTTAGAGAAAGGGAGGGAGGGAGGAGAGAAACTCCAATATCATCTTTTGT
The DNA here is from genome assembly GCF_001633185.2 of Quercus lobata. Taxonomy (NCBI): domain Eukaryota; kingdom Viridiplantae; phylum Streptophyta; class Magnoliopsida; order Fagales; family Fagaceae; genus Quercus; species Quercus lobata. Next base: position 52,712,751 of record NC_044909.1, read on the forward strand.
TTCTGTTTGTTTCTTTTTCTGTCTCGTGAGTAAATGATAATTTCCATGTATAAGTATCTAAAACAAATGCCAAGGGCTATACAGCCTATACTTTTTTTGATGAACAGGCTATACAGCCTATACATGTATTAAGAAAACAGTCTATACATAATCTACACCTTTGAAAGCAGTTACTGCCTACAATGTGCAGGTACTGGCACATTACATTTTTATATAACGAATGAACCTATTGATGGAGCCAACTATGCACCAGAAACTTATGAATTGACTGTTACTGCTCTCCTCTCCAATCTTAATTTGATGGAGATAAGCTCTCTCTCTCTCTCCTCTCTCTCTCTCTCTCTCTCTCTCTCTCTCTCTCTCAAACACACAGGAAAAAAAATTAACTTGACGTGGTTTGTAGGCAGCCTTACCCCCAATTTAATTGAACAGAAGGCAACATATAAGAATATGTGCTCTGGAATTTTTAAAATATACACGGGCTTACCTCCTGGCATGACTCCTGTGCCACCAGCAATACCAGCTGCTGTATTTGCTACTAGATTACCATAAAGATTGGGTGTCACCTGCAAAATTTAAACCAACCTGCATCACCTACAGAATCCTTTTTGCTCGTTGATAAAAAAAAAGAGAACAACTAAAAAGTGTCAAGATAATCAGACAACATTTGCAGAGCGGAAGAAAACCATAATCAATTCAGTACTTACACTCCTGTTGCATTAATTCTTCTCATTTGAAAACAATTTAAAAAACACCTAGAGTTCTTATCCCCCTCTATAAACACCATGTAACACAATAGCTATTTCGAAAACATTAATAGATTTCATGATCTAACCCCCCGAAAACAACTTCACAACTCACAATCTTATGGCTTCCTTGATGGCTCAAAAGATGCTCTGTTTTAGAGGGAACCAGAAGACCTGAGTAGAAAAGTGATACATCACACCAGCATATCCCTACACATAACAGTACATCCCTATCTTTTCCACCAGCTTTAATTTTCAGTTAATTTCTCTTCCATAATTACCTTGATCACATATCACCAATTAAACATACACAATAAACAAGAAATTCTACACCAATAAGATTTAGCCAAGGACATGGGCTTCTTACAGCAGGTTTACAATTAACGAATGCCAATAGACATATACAGCAAACAAGCATAGACGTATTGCGCACTATTCTATAAATATTTATAAAAATATGAAGAGGGCATCCAAGCAAGCCCCATCTAGTATTATGTGAATGTAGTGGTTTCACATACCATGACATCAAATTGCTCAGGCTTTGAAACAAGTTGCATGCAGCAGTTGTCCACAATAATCTCATTGTACTGGATCCCGGGATATTTTGTGGCAACCTCTCGACAAGATTCTAAGAATAGACCATCAGCAAGCTTCATAATGTTTGCTTTGTGCACAGCAGTCACTTTCTTTCTATTGTTCAAGTAAGCATACTCAAACGCATACTGAGCAATTCTCTCTGAACAGAACTTCGTTATCACCTAGCAAAAAAATTAGCATGAGGCACAAACAAAACTCCCAACTATTTAAAAATAGAGCAATGCCAGGGAGGCAGGGACAACTTTTTTCACAACTTCTTGAGGTGACAAGTTGTAATAAGTGCAACATCTTTTCACGTGGGCGCACCACTAACAACAATTTTCTCAGGAGTTGGGACACGACATTTTTCACAACTACTATTGTAGACTATTATGATTAGAACAACATCACTTTTATCTGAATTTACGACTGACACCACTTTTATTATGTACCAATTTAGGCTATGTCATGACAAGAATATTGAAAACATGTTTTGTTCTTATACTAATTGGAAGTTTTGTGTCACAAGGCTTATTGTCCTATAGTTAAAAAAGTCAAAATTTCAAATCAAACTATTAGGTAGGCTTAATTTTTTATTTATTTATTTTTATCACATTCATAAATAGTAATAATAAATAAATAAAATCAATCTCATTCATAAAAAATTAAAATCAATAAAAATAAGATTTACACTCCTCTACAAAACTGTAACAATCTGAAAGTGACACAAAGTTTCTATCATTAAAACCTATACTTGAAAATGAAATAGCTCTCAACTAAGCTCAACACAGTCAAAATTAAACCAATAAGAACTATTACGAATCGAATTCAAACAATCAAAACCTAGAGAGCTAAAAAGCATTAAACGAAAATACCTTAAGGCTTTCAACAACGCCAGGAACGACCTCGTGTTCGAGCCCTGAGTACTCGCCCTCAGTGTTTTCCCTAATAACAACGATATCGACGTTCTCGTGGCGCGTGGGGAGTCCAGGTAGGTTGAAGCAATTGACGAGCGAAGCGTAGAGATCGAGCTCCTTTCTCAGCTGCATGTTCAGCGAGTTGACTCCACCGCCCATCGGAGTAGCTAGTCCTCCTTTCAAGCACACCTTGTTCTTCCTGATCGAGTCCATGACTTCCTCGGGGACTCTCTTCATGTCGCCGTGCACGTCGTAGCGCTCGAAGTAGATCGGCGCGTGCATCGCCTCCATCACCTGCTCCACCGCGCCGGTCACCAGAGGTCCGATCCCGTCGCCCGGGATCAACGTCACGGCGCGCGGAGCTCCGTCGCCGGGTCGGGGCATGTAGGTCACGGATCGGGTCTGGTTGAGGATCGGTGAGTTCGAGAGGAGTTGTTTTAGAACGGGTACGGATCTTCGGGCCATTTTGGGTCCACGGGTTCGGGTTCTCTCTCTCTGTTTGTGTGTTTGAAAGGCTGCGCCAAATGTAAGCAGAGAAGAAACAAAGAGAGAGAGCGAGGAGTTTACTACGAATTACGACACTTAGTGGAACTTTATGAAATTTATTAGGAGTATCTATTTTCAGAAAAATTAAAACTCACGAGAAAAAAATGGTAAACAAAAATGTCTCCAGAAATATAGGACATCAATGCGGCGTTTTGGAATTTCATATGTGGATGGTGGTCCAATTATTGACTTTTTTTTTTTTTTTTTTTGGTCTATATAAAAAAATAAGGAACCTTTGAAATTAGGGGCAAAAACCCAAAAAAAAATATATATTGTTGAAAATTTTTAACTGAATTACACTTCCAAACTTTATGTTGGTTTTATTTATTTATTTTTTGGTTAATTATGTTTAAAAGATTTTTATTTTGTGCCTCATGTTTGAGGTTTTTTTTTTCAAAGTATTCATCTTGTGTATTATTGTGGTCATTAAATAATAAATACTACCATCTAAATTCAAAATTATTACGAAATTATTTCAATTTATAAAACTATGTCATTTTGAATATTGTTTAATCCATGTCAATTCAGTTTAATTATAAATTATAAATTTTTTATCATTTTATCTTTTTTTAATTTATTTCCTTTTTCTATATCAAAATACTTTACATTGTATATAAAACTTACCTTCATTGAAATCCAAGCATACCTAATACCGCCGTCATCTTCAAATGCTACCATTTTGTGATGACAATTTGTTGCTGACACAATCTCAAAGATATAATAAGTGATGACTCTGAATTTTGGACAATGATATGAGTGACGATTGGAATTTGCAGGTGGTTGGCTAGTTGCCACTATCATCTTTGAACACTTACACTTTGTAGTTTTCCATAGTGAAGAATGAGCAGATTTTTTTTTCCCTAAAATATGTTTGTTTGCTTGCTTTTTTGTGGTATTTATCATTTTATGGGCGTTTGAGAATGGTATTGTAGAATGTGTTTGGAGTAGGTATTTGGTTGATTTGATAAGTGGTTTTGGTGGGCTTACAAAGATTGGTAAGTTCTTTTTTTAAGAGGGAATATATGTTCGACTGCAATGGAAGTAGAGATTCAAATGGAAATTAAATATAAAAATATTGGTTTCACTTAATATCACTAATGAAGATTGACATGAGGACAAAATTGAAAACAATAACATACTTGTTGGATGAAAGTGAAAATTTTTATGCATAAGGGACCAGAATGAAAGCACCTTAAAACATAAAGAGTCAAAATTATAATTTAGTTTTATTTTATTTTATTTTATTTTATTTTTTAAGGCATTGTAGAGTGCATCTAAAGTACATTATAGCTATTGATTTATCTAAAAGCAATGCTAGAGATATAAAAAATTTTACATTCTTTTTTCGTAACTCGATAAGATAGCAAATTGTCGTATGAGGCTTTTATAGCAACAATACTTTTAGACCAACTCGTGACACTACAAAATTAGCAATAGTTAGTGAAAATTGTGTCATAAATAGTTACTACTAGTAAGTCTATTCTAGGCAACTTACTAATAAAAAATTACACTTTTTAAGTTTTAACAAAATCTTTAATTAGTCAGTAACCTGGCACCTCCCAAAATAGTAGTTACTTGCTTCCCATGTCGAACTTGAGAAGTGATTGGATAGGAAATCCATGCAAATCTTTTGAGTCCCTTTCCACTGTTTAAATGTATCTATCTTCCATGTCTTTGCTCTACTTCGACTCTTCGAGGACCTCAATCAACAGATTCCCACCCCCACTCACAGGGACGGAACTAGGATTCGAACCTGAGGGGCGCAAAGCTTTAAACAAATTTTTTTTTTTTTTTATGAAAATAAAAACTAACATCTATTTCATATTCAACAAAATACTACATATAAAATAAGTGTTTCTTAAACATTTCAACACATTTATCAAAATGGAACTCGACACTATTTCAGAGGAGATACAAAAATATATATATTTAAGGGCAAATCTTAATTTTTCAAATTACATATATATACTAGTTTTTTTTTTTTTTTTTTTAAATGGGGTGTCTATTAGGACCAAAATTTAAAATTTCAACATATATAATATACACACACACTAGCTTTTTTTTTTTTTTTTTTTTTTGGGGGGTGGGGGTGGTGTGGGTTTGGGGGGGGGGGGGGAATGGCCCCCTGCCCACTGTAGTTCCGTGCCCACTCACGAACTCATTGTGAACATACTTTTTATGGGACAAAAGCTAGGCATAATATGTATAAATTACTCGCCAAATCATTAATTTATATATAGTCACTGAAGACTTGAAAAAGTTGAAAAGGTTCTTTTATGGTTTATTCACTTTATTGTCACTATTGTGAGGTCAAGATTTTACATATGCTAAATCGACAATTAAAAATTAAAATCATGGTAAGAGGGTGTCACTGTCACGTCACGCATGCAACATAAAATCGCATGATGAAGATGAGATGAGACCTCACTTTAGGGTAAAACTGTAATAAATATTTGGCTCTCGGTTTTTTTTTTTTTTTTTTGGTAGGAGATCTAGGTTTTTACTTTTTACGGAATTTATATATTTTATTTTATACTACAATATGTTTTTTAATTATTTCCTACGACTCTCAAGAAAATAATTATTGCCTTCAATGGTGAGGGAGAGAGAGAGAGAGAGCTTAGTTTAGCAAAGTTGAAGGGCAGAGCAGGCACCAGTGGCGAATCCAATAATATTTTTTAGGGGGTCATTTAGAAAGTTAAATTAAACAGAATTTAAAAAAACTTAAATATATTTAGTTATCGACCCCAAAAAAAAAAAGTCGCAAATGCATAAAATATTACAATATCCTTCTATAAGTTTTTATATTTTGAAATCACCACATGATAATTCATTATCAATCGTTATTATTTATTGTCAATGTGGGTAAATATCATTTTATTTTATTGAATTTGTATAACATTTTTATTTTTATGCGATTGTCACTATCTATTTGTCATTGTTTTTATAAAAATGTTTTAAACTAAATGACAAAACTCATCTCACTTACATTGTATGAATTATTAACTAACAGAACCACACACATTCATACATCAATAATACACTAAGTGTCTACTTAACTAATCAAATGCTTAAATCTCTCTCATGAATCTCATCTCATCTCTCTTCTCTATTTGACTATCTCAATATCTCTAATTCTAAGAGTAAAGAGTGAGTGTTTGTTAGTTATGCGTATGTGTATAATATGTGAATTATTTTTTTTTTTTTGTTATAAAGTAATTTGTGTGAATTGTGATGTGTATGAGTATGATATACATGTATAGTGTAAATATAATATAACTTAATATAATCTAATATTCAGGAAATACAGAGAGTTTGATACATGTATGTGTATTGTTATCATGTTATAATAATTTTTTGTTATAAAGTTAGTGATTTGAGGGAAAAAAATAGTAAAATTGATATGTGATCAGGATGTGCAAGATTTAAGCCACAATGTGCAAAAATATTTTTAATGATAAATTAAACCGGTAAAAAAAATATTACATATATATATATATATAAAATATTTTTTTAATAAAAATTCAGGGGGTTCATTTGAACCCCCTGAAATACATCTAGCGCCGCCCATGGGAGCAGCAGGATCATATTCGTTTGGATTAATGAGTTTAGGTCTAATTTTGAGCTTTGTTGATAGGTTGGTCCCAAAGTTGGTTGGGCCGGACAGCAAAGTTTGTCCATTTTCTTGAGTGGACAAGGATTGGGAGTTCATACATGCTGACCAAGTGAGAAACTTCAAGGCTTCTTTTTTGGTTATAACTTGTAAATAAACTAGGAGATGGGTTCAAGTTTTTTTTTTTTTTTTTTTTTTTTTTTTTTTTTTTTTTTTTTAAAAGAGTTTAACTTATAGCGTCCGCTCTTGATGATAACTCTTTATCATCAGACCAAGATACCAATCAGTTTTTGGTATAGACGGAGATTGAAGATGGGTTCAAGTTTGTTGTACACATTTTTCTAACCAATGGTTTTCATAAGATTTAATCGGGAAAATATAAAATATATAATTATAATAATAATTGCTAATAAATATATATTATGACTATATTTGTATATGAAATTGTTTGTTTTTTCACTTAAATAAATAAGACGTGACAAGATTCTAATTGCATGTTGGTGAAAACACCATTTTGGTCTCTACATTTTGAGTTTACGGTCAATTTGATCCTTACATTTTGGTAGCAGTTAATATGGTCCTTGTTATTTTCAACTTCCAATCAATTTGGTCTTTACAGTTAACTCACTAATAGAAAATGCTTAGGTGGCAATAGTTTGCATGATTGGCGCCAATGTGACTAACATAATAATATATAAATAAATAATTAAACATCAAAAATCCACATAAGCATTTTAATGAAGAAAAAAAAGGCCATGTCAGATAAACAAAATCTAAAAAAAAATAATAATAATTGAATGAAAAAAATTAAAGAAAAAGATTTTTTTTTTTTTTTTTTTGGGTTGTAAATCCTCGATTTCTTCTAATTTCTTTTGTATTCTTGCACTTTCTTAGGTACCAAACATAGTACCCACACAACAATAAAAAAATGTTCCTCTATATCTTGAACAAATACCAAACACATAAAACGTAAAGAAATTGCAAAAAACTTGGACAAGAAATAATTCAATAAAATTGTCCAAGCTAAGACTCATCTCTGAAAACCCAAGCACTGAAAAGATTCAATACAAACTATATAGTATATTATTGAACATTCTAAAGTTGACCCAAATCCTAAATTATCATGTTGAAACAATTGGAGAAAAGTCTCAATTTTTGTAACGTTATTGGTCTCTCTCCGAATAACAAAAGTCACAGAATCAAAGGCCAAAAGGCTTTTGCTGGAGATTCTCAATGCCTTGCACTTCGATTAGTCAATTCACACCAACAGACAGCCCAAATGAAATTCAAATGGCTTTTTTCCTTCAAATTCTTTGCATCAACGAAATCCACTATAGAGGCTGATTTGCCTTTGTCCTCAGCCCAAGCATGTCACACTGCTGCAGTTTAGCATCGTTCAACTATTGGGCTTTCTTGCCATCGTTTATGGCCACAGCAATCTGAAGTTGCCCTTTCTCTCTTTGACTTTAGGGTGAGGGTGCAAGTGATGTGGATTTTTTTTGTTAGGTTGTATTTAAGAATTTGGGTGAATGGTAAGGAGTCGGGGCAAATTTGTGCAGCCTAATATTATTTTTTTTTCCAGATTGTTGTGTTTCTGGGTAAGTGTTTGGTAGCTAAGAAACTAGAAGAGTACAAAAGAAAATTTAAAAAAAAAAAAATTTGAGAAATTTTTTTTTGAATTTTTTTTCTTTCAATTATTATTATTATTTTTAGATTTTTTTTTATCTGACATAGCCTTTTTTTTCTTCATTAAAATGCTTATGTGGATTTTTGCTGTTTAATTATTTAATTTTATATTATTATGTTAGCCACATGGGTGCCAATCATGCAAACCGTTTGCCACCTAAGCATTTTCCGTTAGTGAGTTAATGGTGGAGACCAAATTGACTAGAATTTGAAAATAATAAGGATCATATTGACTACTACCAAAATGTAGGGACCAAATTGACCGTGACCTCAAAATGTAGGGATTAAACTGGTGTTTTCCCCTTACATGTTTAAATATATAATATATTTTAAACTCAATTAACAAAAAATATTAGAATATTAAGGTGTAAAATTGTGGGGCATCAAAAACTTATATGACAAAATATTATAAGACCAATCAAAAGTCCAACATCTTAAATTATATATATATATATATATATTATATTTATAATTTCAGTATTGTTCAATGATTAACGGTCATTTGCAAAAAAAATATCATGAAAAAAAAAACTTCTAGTAAGTAACAAAACTAAATATAATCTATGCAAATTAGTCCACTTCTTCCAAAAGAGTAGCTGCTTCCCATGTCGGACTTGAGGAGTGATTGGCTGAGGAATCTATGCAAATCTTTTTAGTCCCTTTCCACTCTAACTCTATCTTGTCCTTGCTCTGTAGAGGACCTCAACCCACTTTATATGGGACAAAAACTAGGCAGCATATGTATAATGTAAATTACTAGCCTACTCATTAATAATTTCTGGTCTTTTTTAAAGAAATTATTAGTCGTTGAAGGAATATTGTATTAAATATTTGGACAAAATTTAACTACAAAATTAGTTGTAACTGTTAGCTACAATCTTATTCAATAAAATAAACATCACTAGATATTTTGAAAATCTAACCATTGAGTTGTATGTTTTTTATGCTCTTAATACACATATCAAATTTTGTGTCAATCGGATATTATTTTCTATATGATCTATAAGCTTATGTTTTATGTATAATTTAAAACTATAAAAACTTGCAAATTAAACAATTTATTGATAACATAGTTTTTGATGTTCAAATTTTTTTTAAAAATTTTGCAAGTATGAAGTATATAAGAAGAAGTTGTAATCCAATTATAAATTTATCAAAATTCACTTCTAATAAAAAAATATTGAGTAAGATTGTAATGTCTTACCTTTTTCTAAATTTAAAAAAAAAAGTTACAACCAATTTTGTAGCTAAATTTTGTCCTAAATATTTTAGTCTTTTTTTGGGTAGGATCTAGATTTTAGGTAATTTTTTTTTTAATAATACCAAATGTGTTTTTTTAATTATTTCCTTCAATGATGGAAGGGAGAGAGAGTTCTTAATTTAAGCATCATATAGCGGTAGAATCAGATTCTTTTGGATTCTGATGCGTTCAGGCCTAATTTGGAGCCTTGTTGTTGACAGGTTGGTTGGGCCGGGCAGCAGAGTGTGTCCATTATTTGAATGGACAAGGATTGAGAGTTCATTCTTGTGGACCAGGCGTGGCTAAACTTCAGGCCTTGTTCCTTTTTGGCAGGGTGTGCGTGTATAATAAATATTACCCACATTTATAAATTCCATAATATTCAATAAACAATTCCCACCTGCAGAATATAATATACAATGAAAGATCTGAATCCATATAATAATAACATAATTGATTCTCAAAAAAAAAAAAAAAAAAAAAAAACATAATTATTCAGGTGCCACGTTAATTAAATTCAAACCCAGTCAATTTGATTATGACAATTTTGTCTATTATGTCACTATTTGCTTACATCAAGGACAAGCGTTTACTTGAATAATTCATCACCTTTAGAATTCTAATTAAATATGGTATCCACCGAAACACAATGAATATCCAATTCTTTTTTTCTTCTCGACTCAAAAAAAAAAAAAAAAAAAAAAAAAAACTCTTGTTTTTTCCAAAGGGTTAACAATGTTAGAAAATTGACTTATTACCATCCCCCAACTTAGAAAAGTACTAAATAGAATAAGAAAAAAACATAACAGGGTTGAAAATAACTTAGGTTGATCTAGGGACGGACCCAAGTGGGGCCCAAGGGAGCCCGTCCCCTTGGGTCCAAATTTTCTTTTTAATTATAATATATTTCATTTTTGTAGTTTTGGCTATTTTTCTCAATAAGCCTAACTAGCTTCACTCGAATAGCAATTATCCAATCAAAAAAGTCAAAAACTTAACAAATATAATAAAAATATTCACAATAGTGATTGTATTTTAGCCAAAAAAAAAATCTATTTTACCACCAAAGAATTAAAAAATCATATGTTATTGGAGAAACTAAAGCTAATTTTTTTTGCAATTGCAATAAACTAGTATAAAAAGTAGTTGACTATAACAAGTTGTTAAAAATAAAATATAATATTTTATTAAGATTATAACTCTTCCTTCAATTAAAAACTCAAATTTTCTCACTTTCCTTTATTTATTTCAATGAGTTGTTTAATTATTTTAAATGAAGTGATAAAAAAAAAAAGAACATTTGATATTGGATGTATTGTTAAAGTAAGGTATAAAATAGATAAAGTGGCTTTTTGAGGTGCTAAAAGCTAAAAGTTTTAATACCACCACTATAAATGCTCTAACTTAAAAAAAAAAAAAAAAAAAAAAAAAAAAAAATCCTAACCAGCCTAGTATTAAAAAAAACCATTATTTTGTTTTAGTTTTTATCCTTGTTGGTAAATGATTGCATCTTAATATATTTAAAAACAACAATTTTGAGTATTTATAAATTTTTAATACTATATTGATGCCTATTTGGAGTTTTTTTTTTTTAATTTTTTTATTCCGGCCCCCGCTAGCTTAAAATCCTAGATCCATACCTGGGTTGATCTTGGATGCACAAACCATAGCAATATAACATAGGATTGAACTACATTTAAGGGTAAAACTTTTATTCAATGCTTCAATGTGTTAAATGGGATACAAGATTAACATGTGATCATTTTTAAACACGTGTCATGTTTGTATTATATGCAATGTAATTGCTGCAAACTAAACTGTAAATGCATTCACGTGATTGCAATGACGAATAAAACATACAATTGAAAATAATTATAATGAGGAAATATAATAATGTTTGTGTTGCATTGCATTATGCGTGTGAATATGTAAATAACAACAACAAATAAAGTCTTAATCACAAAATTTGAGATCAACTATGGAACCTCAACTAATAAGTGATTTATGTAAATAAACTGCACATGAAATTTGTCAATCATGTTAATTTTACCTTTTTTGGATAGTGGGTTTGAAAATTAAAACCTAATCTTTGACACCAAATGGTAACAAATTTGAGTTTTGGGGCTTAATTATGAGAACCCCACCATCAAGGAGGCAAAGCAAAAGGCAGCCAAGAAATAAGATACACAACAAAGGGCCCAATTTAAAAGCACCGAGCCTAATGTGAACCGTCCATAATGCATGCTTATCATGACAGTCGCAAAGTATATCATTTTCTGTCTTTTTTGGTTGAAAGTTGAGACTATAAGAAACGCAGCCGTTGAAGAAGCCATACCTCAAAATAAGGACCACTCAGTCTCACACTATCTTCAAACTCCATAAAGTCTTTTCCATGTTTCTGAGACCATAGAAGCCGTTTTTATTTTAGCTCTGCCTCTTTTTTTTTTCTTTTTCTTTTTCTTTATTTTGGTTTAACATGGCTTGTCTGAGCGATGAGAGCTGGGTTTCTCTTCCTAAAATGCTCTCAGAGCGGTTAACTCTTAGAGGTGGTGATCAAAATGAAGAGGAGGAGCTGAAAAAGACGAGCTTTGTTGAATCTAAGAGGACCCAATACCGAATAGAGAAAGTTTTTCCGGTTTATGCATTGGGGATATCCAAGCCTGAGTCTGACTCGATTGTTAATTCGGGTGACCTGATTGCTGACCCAATTTGGGACGCTGTGAAAGAAGAGGCTAAGTTGGGGGTACTACTGAGCTTTTAGTTTTAACCAATATTTCTTTTTTGTTCATTTTGTTTTTGTCTTTGTTGGGTTCTGAGTGATGGGTCTTCTATGGTTTATGGTTTAAGAAATTGGCAAAACTTAGATACCCAAATAAATTCAACTGACTAATGTAACAGAAACAGAAACAGAAACAGTATTAGTTTTTTGTTTTTGGAAGGAGAATTAAATTCAACCATATAATTCATTGGTCAATACAACCACATGGTTGAAAAAGGAACTGCACAAGGAATAGTAGTTAAGGAACTGTACCTAAAACTATGTTTTTTTTTCATTTGAAGAGAATATACAGTTTTTTTAAAGCATCAAAATTTTCAAGTTCTCTTATACAATGAACAAAATAAGCCGAATTAATGTTTGACCCTAAGAAATTTGGAGCTGTTACATTTGGTTTGAAACTTTAGTTTTATTTTTCTAAATTTTTTGTTGAGTAGGATTGGTGTTACTTTAGAAACTGACTTTTTTTAGTACAGAAAGTGATTTTTTTTAAGGTTGTCATTTGGTTATACCATCTGTTTGACTTTGGCTGGAGATATCGTTTTAGGTTGAATTTTATGGTATTTGGATAGCCTGGTTTATGTTCACCAATTTGTTTAACTAAAACATGGGTAGTGATTTTTTCAATGATGGGGTAATAGCACTGATTTGAAACTGGGTTCTCTGAAATCTTACTTATATGGCCTATAGTAAGATTTGATTCCTAATTTGATTGTAGACACACGTAGAAACATAGATAATTAGGATTTGGAACAGTGCTTTGTTTAATCCATCCTCATATATTTGTTGACACACATTACTGCAGGCAGAGAAGGAGCCGATTTTGAGTAGCTTCTTATATGCCAGTATAATGTCACATGATTGCTTAGAGCAAGCCTTGGGGTTTGTTCTTGCCAATAGACTGCAGAACCCTACACTGTTGGCAACTCAACTGATGGATATATTTTTTGATGTGATATTGCATGACACAGGTATTCAACATTCAATCCGCCTAGATATGCAGGTAACTCAATCAGGGTTCCAAAGTATATGAGTAATCTTTGTTATGGAATAGTAGAATATGTCTTAGCATCTGGAAATCTTCTTTCTACAGGCATTTAAAGATCGGGATCCTGCTTGTTTGTCATATTGCTCAGTTCTGTTGTATCTTAAGGTACTTCTAGAAAAGACCCTTATTTTGTTGCAATCATTTGTTGATCTTGGTTGTGAGCTATGTTGAGAGGAAAAGAAAAAGGTACACACTTGATGTTGTGAGCTATGTTTTATTGCAGGGATATCATTCTCTGCAAGTGCATCGAGTAGCACATGCATTGTGGAGCCAAGGACGAAAAGTATTGGCGTTGGCACTGCAAAGCCGAATCAGTGAGGTAGTTTGTACTTTCTTTGATGATACTTGATGAGTTATTTACAAACAAAGAGTAAATAAGGATACTTTCTTAACTCCATGACCTTACCCTCCACCTCATTATTGAGGAAGGAGGAAGTACCATTTGAGCTAAAGCTCACTGGCAAGAAAAATGAGTAAGAGAAAAGAAAAAGAAAAAGAAATGGATAATCTTTGATCAGCATCATCCTGTTTTAAGATTCAATCCCCCTCTCACCCCTTTATCTTATTTTCTATCTATCCTCGTTTAATTTGTCAACTGCTTTTCCTCCTCAGGTTTTTGGAGTTGACATACATCCGGGTATGTTTATTTCTACTACACTTTCTATGCTATTCAAAATTATTGAGTTTGGCAGTATTATTTAATTGTAAAGGGATTTTAAGGTTTTGCTGTTTTGGACAGCTGCAAAAATTGGAGAGGGAATATTATTGGATCATGGTACAGGTGTGGTTATTGGTGAAACTGCTGTTGTGGGAAATAGAGTTTCATTGATGCATGTAAGTCAGTTTCATTCTCTGTTGTGTTCCCATTATTTGATGGGAAGAAAGTTCAGTTATCTTTGTTGCAAGCAACCTGGTAGTTTATGAAAACACATTACTAGGTGTTCTTTTCTTTTTTCTTTTCTTTTCTTTTTTGTGTTGTTTGTTTACTTTCTAAACAATTATTTCATCAGAACTTCTTGTGAAGAATTGGGAGATAAAAGAAGGTAATATAAGCTTTAATATTTTCACATATAGAAATGTCTGTTGAATGACTTCTTGAGCATATCATGCTTGAAATGAATAGTCAAGACTTAGGTAATAACATTTTTTTATGACTAACTCAAGAATTCAATAATGCTTGAATCATTAAGAAGATCTAAATTTGGGAGTTTTTTTGCTATGAAGCAAGGAAATTATGTTGAATTTTTGTCAAGAAAATATTAAAATTTATTAACAAAGGATATGTCAGAAGTTTTGAATGCCCCAAAAATTTTAACTTTGTTCCAATTAAATTGCAATTTTTGAAATTTCCGAGTTAAAATTTCAATTTGTAACTAATTCCTAGAAAATGATCAAAATAAATCTTTGTCACATACCAGTGTATCTTCATGTGGTTGCATCAGATATATACTTTAATTTAAGTAGCTAAAAAATTTATTTGTCAAGAGCCTTATAGTTCAGTAGTATTGTTTGTTCTCCTTTATGAGGGGAACTAGAGTTCGAATTCCCCCTCCCCCTTGTTGTAACAATTCAATTATTTTATATATATGTGTGTGTGTGCGTGTGAGAAAAAAGGGCATAGCTGTGGTATACAGGAGGTATATAAGAGATACACAAAAGAAAAGAACAAAATGAAATCTTAGATTCTAAGATGAAAAAAAATCCAAGAACTACAATAAGGATACAGAAGTGAACCCCTTATGGTCCTTATCAATGGAAAGAGAGTTGAGGAATAAAGACTTCAACCCCATTACTGTGAATTCATTTGCATCAAATACTTTGGAAATTGCATTTCAAGATCAAATTATTCTTATTATAGAAAAATGTTTTCAGGGTGTAACTTTAGGAGGAACAGGGAAAGAAGTTGGTGATCGTCATCCGAAAGTAAGTGATGGTGCACTAATTGGTGCCAGTGCAACTATACTTGGGAACATAAAAATAGGTAAAGGTGCAATGGTAGCTGCTGGTTCCCTTGTGTTAAAAGATGTCCCTCCACACAGGTAGAAAATAATTTCTGATAATCAGCAGTGTAGTTCTTCTAATCATTATATTGCCATTATATTAGCTTTGTAATAAATATATAACTGATGTTTTTTTTTTTTTGGGTTCCCAAGCATGGTGGCAGGAATTCCGGCCAAAGTGATTGGATATGTAGATGAACAAGATCCGTCATTGACAATGAAGCATGGTAAGTTATTTATATGTGCAAAACTTGGATGTTTTTTTATCTTAGAAAACATGAGCAACCTCATTTAAACAATTATATTATCAGACAGCTCCAATTATCTGTTTCAATGCTTGTCCTAGAATCTGGAAGTCCTATTGTTGAAGACTAGTTGCTTCGTGCTAAACAAACTTAAAGGAACCTTTAATTACCTTTCTCACTAAAAAAAAGAAAATCTTTATCAAGGAATTAGATTGGTACGAAAACCTCACCTGGTCCAAAAGATTGACTTCATAAGTATTTCTAATTCTTCTAAAGCAATATATTTGTGTCCCATGTTTGATTCTGAGAGGTATAGAAACAATTTCCGTCAATAAAGTGGCTATTGCATCCATTTTTGAATGGATAATACATGAATGTCCTGCTTTAATAACCTTGGCTTTCTAATTTTTTTGTTGTCAGATTTAACATTTTCTATGTGAAAAAAGATGGGCTAATTTTACTTTTTTAATTTTTTTTATTTATAATATGTACCTGTCCTGTATCATTTATTATTATGCTTGTTGCTATGTGCAGATGCTACCAAAGATTTTTTCGAACATGTTGCTGATAATTTTAAGGATGGAAGATCAACTGGTTAGTACTCCTTACTGTAGTTTCTTAGTTCTGAAGAAACTTCAAATCTAAAGTAGACAATTTCAAATTGTAGACTTTTTCTTTTCATGTGTCCTCTGATTTGGTTTTATGCTAATAAAACAATGGTGACACTCCTATAATGGGTTTGGCTTACCTCCAATGTTATCTTGTATTGGAGGCAGGCACAAAATGTGTGTGCCTTTTCTCAAAATGTATTATTAAATTATTGTGTATGATTTTTCAGGAGGGCAGGAGTCAGGATCGGGAAAGAAATGATGGAAGCACTTAAGAGATGTGGCTAGGCGTAAATGTCATTTGCCAATGGCAATGCAATTCATGGTCTGCGAAGAAGCAGGGGGACAGGGACAAGGGTTTATCATTTCCAGAATGTTAGATACAAACAAAATATAATGCTCCTATAACTTTGAAATGCGATGAGCAATTTGTAGTCCATTGTAATTTATGCTGACACATTGTTCAGGTTCCCAATATTGCAAAATTTACATATCTGAAAGTGAAGTTTCTTTTATCCTCCCCCACCAACTTCCTTCTGTTAAAATAGGGCTGTTTGTTACCGTTGTTTAAACAACAGTTTTTAATATTTAAACAATATTACATGTATTTTTACGCACTTTTTCACCTATACGTATTTCTAAAAAATACAAACAACGTTACTAGAACAACATTACCAAATGGTAAAGCACCTGGCATTCAATTCTTGTTTCTCATGCATAAAATCAGGGAGAACTAGAAGTTTCAGATGCATGTAAAACAAACCATGCCAATAGCTTTCAGATCAGATTAGAGAAAATAAACTTGATATGCTCCATGGTCAAACTTCAAATTGCGTTTATGAAAGTGATGTGTACCAGAATCCTTAAATTAACAGTTAGCATCTTATGTGGGGATAAAGGGTGACCAAAGTCACCAATGACCAAATGATTCTAAATGGCTCCTGTAATTTAGGGAGTGGATCCCACCTGTCTTCATAAATTATGCTTTTATTTTCTTTTATAGATGTGGATGGAGATTTGAATCGAGGCATTACAATTGAAAACACCAAAAAATGATAATTGAGTTATAAAAATATGCTAATTGAACTATAAGATTCTTAATGTAGGGTTAAGGGCCCAAATCATATATTAGGTCTTGGGTCTATGCCGAGAGCATGAGCAATCCGAGGAGGAGCACATAGTAATGAATGATTCAGACTCAGGATTTAGTGAGCAAGATACGAATGGAAAGTTAGTTTGAGGAGGAATAACTCCTTGGATACGATAAGTACAATTCAGATATGTATTCCAACAATTAAGGTGACCTTCCAAGAAGCTCCATTGATAGAGACGTGCATCATGAATATACGAAAAAGAGGGGAATCTAAAAATATCTAAGGGAAAGTTACTACCACCGCATTAAATGCACTACATCTACTTTTCTGACCGCATTTATGTGGAGAAAACCCCTGAACAGTGCTGCCTTGGCCACCACAACTCATAGAGAGCCAAAGAGGATGTCTGATGGGACAGATACTCAAGTAAGGGCTTAAATGACCAATAAGTGTAGGTTCAAGATGATCTGAAGGGAACTATATAACGTAAGGGACCTTCCATGAGGAAAGGATCGGAAATTAGAAAGAGAACACTGTAGCAATCTAAATTGTTTTTGTGCCCAATTGTGATCAATTTATAAAAGTGTGACCTCCTCGGACTGTAAGTCCATTGATATCATAATCTCTTATTTGTGTTTGATTGTCATTTAATTCAGTACTAGCTGTTGTCCAACTCATTAAGGTCTAGTTCTTTAACCCACTCTCTACAAATTTATTGTACTGGGCTCATTGGGCCAAGATCTCATACATCTTGGGCTTGGGCTGCGAAACGGGTCCCTACACTTAGCATAAATTATGCTGTTAGGAATATATATATATATATATATATATATAAAGATCATTTGTCCCACCTTGTATTTCAATTTATGCTCCACCAATCACAACTTGACATGTGTTTAACTTTTTTTTTAAAAAAAAGGAACTTTGATTATTTTATAAGGGAAGTCAAACAAATTACATGGCAAGTTGTGATTGATAGAGAATAAAGTTAAACACACAAAGTGGAATAGATAATTTTTATTCTAAAGTAACCATGAAACTTATTGGCAAAGCTGCTAATTCATATATTAATGGAGATAGGTTTAATTTCATGATAAAGATTTGTGTTTTATGAACTAAAAAGATAAAAATGATGTCATGTTGATTAAAATTAGTTACGGTTTTTTATTTGTTCAAATGAGATTTAAAACCAAGTGATAGTATATGTAGACATAACTCGTGAAAAATAAAATCTTCAACATGAATTGGACAAAAGAAGAGGATTGACCATCGTGGGTTCTTTTTTGGACAGTACCCAGGCCCAAATGATGATAAGGATCTTAGGCCTCCAAAGAAATAATGTCTAATAGGTGGTGGATTGGGCTTGGTTCACTGCAGCTATATTGGGCTTATTACAAACTGAAAGTTCAAAAACGTGTATAAACACCCTTGAACGTTTAGACCCCCAAATTACAACTTAACCAATTCAAGCAATATGTCAAACAACTAGTGTGCGGAAACTTAACATATGCTATAATATGAAATTGGTATAAACTATCTAAGCCAAAACAAAACACAATCCACAGCAGATAATAAAAAGGCAAAGATAAAGAGGAAGGAAGATGCAAACACAAAGAAAACACGCGATGTGTTATCGAAGAGGAAACCGAAACCCTCGGCGTAAAACCTCTCCGCCGCCCTCCAAGTGGTAAACAATCCACTAGAAAATACAGTTGGGATACATGGACAACAATAGACCCTCCAAGCCTAATCTACCCAGTGCACCTAAGCCCTCCAAGCTTCTTGCTCCAACGAGGTTGCGCTGAACCTTTTTATTTTCTAGCTTCCCGGATTCCGCTACTAGACCGTAGCATCAACCAATGAAGATTGGTTCCTTCCTAACTGCTTCCCAGAAATCCAAACAGCTGTCTCACAGTGAAGATGATGGTGAGAATCAGGTTTGGTATAATGCCTCTCAAGGATTTGACAATGGAGAGGAAAAGAGTTGAGGAATTTGAAGAGACTCTAAGGTATAGATTGTGGGTGAATCAATCTTGTTTTTCTTTAGGGTTTCTCTCTCAAAATTCTCTCTGGAAGCTTTCTCACAATCGTGGGTAAAAGGGGTATTTATACTGTAGTGGGAGAGAAATGTGAAACGTCAGATTTTACAAAACAGGGGTGGCTCGCGGCTTGACCTCGCGGCTTGACCAAGTTGCGAGATCCAGTCGCGAGATAACCGTATGGCCAGTTGTCCTGTTTTGTCCTGTAGTGCTCCAGCTAGCATGATTGTTCATCTTCCAGCATGCTTGGCACGTGTGCTGCGTCTGGCGGCTTGCAGCCGCGAGTCACCCGCGAGGACCAGCCGCGAGTCTCTATTTTCTTGCACACTTTTGAGCAATCTTCACTCTATCTCACTCACTACCCTTACATCAAACCCACCTAAATACAGGGTTACTAAATGCTGAATTACAAGCAAATTTGGCACGGAATAAAGCCAATTAGATGGTTGAATAAATTCAACCTTACACAAACCAATTTGTGTACAAGACATGGGTCCTACAAAACATAAACATTTATGCATGCAAACATATATGTATTGTAAAATAAGTGGCTGAAGAACAGTAAAAGAATTATTAAGAAAATGCAAGTAAGAACATCAGGGATCCTCAGAAAATAGAGTGATAAGTCATTATATTATGTTTTTAAGTACATTGGTCCCTTTTTCTCACTGGGATATGCCATGAGGTCCAAATAAGTTTAAAAGTCACAGACTTGGATAGCTCTTTCTAGGCTTCCAAGACTTGTGATGTTTGAATCCCCTTGAATCCAAGTGTATTCTCAAGCACTTGTTACATGATCCTTTACAATACCTTCCTTTTCTCTTTATTTTTCTGAAGCTTAATGAGTCTCTCTAATGCTCTTTTTGCTCTAATTGATAGTTGTTGAATGCCTTTTATTGATGACTTAATCCTCCTTTTTATAGTACATTTTTAGGGTTTTTGGTATATCATTGATTCCTTTCTTTTGCTGTCCTAGGTACCAAAACCAATGTTGTGTCAGCAACATTGGTGGCTGGTCTTTTCCTTATTTTCTCATTGCATTCTTCTTTTGAGGTTACCTTCCAAAAAGTTCCCAGCTGACCTTCATCTTATGGGGGGTCCTGATGGGGCTGACTTCCATTCCTTTTCCCAAAGTTTCTAAAGAGACTTTTCAAAGCCCCTTTTTAAGTCCTTTTTCTTCAAATACGTAGATTTCTCCCTGTCATGTTGAAAGATTCTAACCACCTTATTTCATAGTTCACCTTCCTACTTTTCCCGAGGTACTAGGCTCCCTTCATTAGGTGCTGATTCCTAAGTCACCAACTGTTTCCAAAGCTTTTCTTCTGAGTTATGGGCGGCTGATGGGACATGACTTTCTTTGTTCCTTGTGCCTATGGGTATGCCTCCTTGAGCTGTTCAAATCCTATCTGATTCTTTCTTGCACTTCTTGATGATCCCCTCCCTGGCTTTGACAGTTCCAAGGTATCTTGGTCTAGTCCCTTTCTTCTCCTTGGGCTCCCTGGGAGTTCCTTTTACAGAGGGCCAAGCCCAAACTTCCTTTGCCTATCTCTCTCTCTCTCTTCCTAAGGCCCAGGGCTTACCCATTCATGAGCTTGGGCTTCCTTTTGCCCATTCTAAATGGGTCTTGGCTCATGGATTGGGCTTTCCTCATTTTTGAGGGCCCATTTGCTTTGGATCTTGATACTTGTAACATTTTGATCCTCAACAACCATTCACCAATTCATAGTCCCCAAAAGGTTAATACGTAGAACTCAAAAGAAATTGGACCCTTGTAATTTCAAACTTTTTATCTAATAGGAGATATGATATAATTTGAACTTATAAAGTCTTTTTCATAATATTATTTTCACCATTAATTAAGATACTACTAGGTTTTCCCATCAAAAAAAAGAAAAAAAAAAAAGAAAAAAGAAAAAGAAGAAGAAGATACATTTAGGTTTTTTTTTTTTTTTTTTTTTTTTTCATTTTTATTTTTTTATGTAGGTGACATTCAATCTTAGGTTCCTTATTTGACAACAAACTGTATTAATCTTTCTTCTTTTTATTAGACCCTTTTTTTTTTTTTTTAATATATATAAAATCAAATTTCCTTTTAAATTATTAGGCTACACACGCTAGAGACCTGAGCTCTCCTTCCAAAAATTTCTCATCTTTTTTTATTTGTTGATGAATAGAAAAATTTTATTAGCAACAAAAAAACAAACTACAAAAGAACAGAGTCCTCAACAAGAGCAAACTCCAAACAAGCAGGACACCAACCAACGCCAAACCTCCCAAAATTTCTCCTAGTTATAATGCAAGACAATTGCATAATAAAGTTAAATAGATTTCACCATAAAATTATGAGTAATGCTAGGATCATAACTTGCTCCTGTAACAAGTCATGAATGATGAGGTTGTGGATTCACCACTTTTACTCCACCACTCACAATTTGCTACATAAACAAATTGTAACAAAAATTATGGTCTTAAAATTACTCTCAAATCATGCATCACTAATTGGAACGAGCAGTGGGCCGAGTAGCCTGCTTCGGCCCTTTTGGTCAAAACAGGTAAAGAAAGTAAGCACTTAAATAAAATGGAGCCCCAAAAAGAAAAAAAGGAAAAATAAAAAAGAAAAATGAAAAATGAAGCATAGAAAATTACTAAAAAACCCTTGGAAAACTGGCGTATTCCGGAGTCGGAACCATATTGATTTCTCAGCTAGTCTCTCTCCCCTTGGCCCTGACTCTCTTTGTTAATTAAAAAAAAAAAAAAAAAAACACAGCAGCAGCAGGTACAAGGGCCCCCCCAAAACGACGTCGTCTCCCATTTCCAATTCTAACACCGACGAATCGAAGATCTCACTCCCTCCAAATTTGATAGATCCCCCAAACTTCCCATTATAGAAAGGTACATGCACACTCATTGCCAAACCCTTCGATCTTACTCCTTATTTTTATCACAATTCCAATTAATTTTACTTATCAGTATAATTGTCAAGTGTTTCTAATTTTCCGTGATTTTTGAATCTCGGATCTGACAGATTTTTTTTTTTAAAATGAGAATTCTCTAATAATGAGATCCACTTAAATTATTGTTACTATTAACTAAAATTTGCAAACCTATGAAATTTGTGGCATATTGATGCTTGGCGTAATTGTATCATAATTCTGTGAATTTGAGCTTGTATCAGTAATAACTCTAGTTTGAAATTTCCTAGTCGGTCCAAAATTGATGGAGTAGTGTGGTTCTTACTAGTCTATTTGTCTTGCTTAGCTTCGATTGCGTTTAGGTAGTAAAAAGTTATAACTTTGTGGCACCATCTTGGATGTGTTATGTGTAATATCAATGTTTAGTGGGGAGATAGTTGATCATCTATCGTTACATTGTACGAAAAGGTCATTGAGCTTTTGTTTGGTTGGAGGAATTGGGTTGGCAAACATTCTTTGGATATTTGGAACTTAGTCCCTTTATGTTTGATGTGGACATTGTGTGGAGGGAATGGAAGCGCCACACTTTTTTCAGAGCACTTCTGTAAATGATTCCTCTATGTACATTGAGTAGTCTTTTTTATGAATAATATTTGATTACGTAATGTTTAGCTCCTTTTCATAAGTTGTGTGATGTTGCAGGTGATGTGGACAGAAGAGTGAAACTGAATAGTGCATAGATGGAAGCGGAAGGAGGTGATACCGCTGGAGTGCTGGAATTGGAAAGTCATGCTTTTGATGATTTAAAATCTGAGAAACAGTTGCCTGACACAAATTACGTGAGCAATGGAAATATTGCTGTGGAAAATGGGTTGCCTGAGGATGTCAACCCAAGTTCGGATGATTCTCATGATCAGTTCGTTCAAATGGTTACCGAGCTGAAGTTTCAGAATGAATTCTTGAAGTCCCAATTTGAGGATTTGAAAAATAGTCAATCAGAATGTAGTGTGTCTAATCAACAGACAAAGGCAGATGAGAGTCATGAGACCGAAGGTGGGGAATCTGAAGATGTGAAAGAACTTCGTGAAAGGATAGAATCTTTGAAGAGAGAACTTTTGGAGGAAAAACAGACTAGGAATGCAGCAGAGGAGGCTTTGAAGCATCTTACAGTGGCATACTCAGAAGCAGATGCAAAAGCCCAAGAGCTCTCTGCAAAGCTTGCTGAAGGTCAGATTTTTATCTGTTCGAACTCTTTCATCTGTGTTATAAGATTTGTTTAAGTATATAAGTTGGCAAACCGTGGAGCAGATATATATATTTACATTTTTTTTAATACTAGAAATTCACCCTCTATTTATTTATTTTTAAGAAATCAATTAATAAAACAGAATCTCTACATTATATCTTTGCAACCAGTTCTGCATCTTAAAAAAAAAAAAAAAAAAAAAAAATTTAGCTGTAGAGTGGAGGCTGAGGACTTTTTATTTTATTTTATTTGGTGGGCATTTTGAAAGAGAAAATCTGTAGTTTCATCTTTCACCAAAGTCACAGTGTCATCTTTATAGAACCTTTTATCTTAGTCTGAATGCATAGCATCATTTCATTACATAGCTCAACAGAAGTTGGATCAAGAAATAAAAGACCGTGAAGAGAAGTACTCCGAACTTGACTCAAAATTTAGCAGGCTTCACAAACGAGCAAAACAACGGATACAAGATGTTCAAAAGGTAAATTGCCTTTTGGTCTTTCTGCCTTGGTTTGCAACTTCATGATACTGTTCATCTTGCCATGTTTTAGGATGAACTTGTTCTGACGCACATTAATTGTTAAATGTAAAGCTTCTAAGCCAGTTCTTTGATTTTCTCTGCTTTTCCCATATTTGGAATGCTTGTATCTTTTTGAATGCTTGTGACTGGTTTCCATATTCAGACACATTATCTTTGAGAGGTTTTTAGTAAAGCACATCCTTGAAATAATGCCCTCTAATATGACTTTGCCCTTAAAACTGCATCTTTTTGGGGACCGTATCTCCTGTGATATTTTCAGATAATTATATTATTGTGGTGTCTTTATTAAATATCCTATGTGAGTTCCAAAAGTTTCCATAGAAATAATGCTATTGTTAGAGCGTGTCAGCTTTTGTGCCTGTCCTTTTTAATGGGCAGTGCACTTTGTGTCTCCTGATTTGGTAAAATGCTGGTTCACCATTCACAGAACCTTGACGGGCACCTTTATATTGTCAAAGGTCCTGTTGTAGACTTAAAATTTAAAGAAGTAAAAAAACCTTATGCTTTGACAGGAAATATTACTAGAAAAAAATCTTCCGTTGAAATTTATTGAGGTTTTACTTACATTGATGTAACCAGTGAAAAATTTAGGTTTATGTTAGTATCTCTCTGCTGTGGAATTTTTTTTTTCCTGGAATAGTTCTTGTGGGGTGACTCTAAGGCACATTTGTTGGGTTGGGATAAGGTGTGTATGCCTATTGCTAATGGCGGTTTGGGTATTAGGAAATTGACCACGTTCAATAAAGCCTTACTAGGAAAGTGGCTTTGGTGTTTTGGGATCGAAGAGAATAGGCTTTGGAGGAGGGTGGTAGCTTTGAAATTTGGCGAAGAATGGGGGGGATGGACCTCTAAGTTGGGAAGGGGTGTTCATGGGTGTGATTTGTGTAGAAGTATCTGGATGGGCTAGGAAGTGTTTAGCAAAAATGTCTAGTTTAAGGTTGGGGTGGGGGATAGAGTGAAATTCTGAACAGACAGGTGGTGTGGAGATCTTCCTCTCCATTTGGCTTTTCCGGTCTTGTACAATTTTGCTGCAAACAGAGAGACTTCCGTAGAATCATCTTTGATATGTCAAGGAGTGGGGGATAGGAGAACTTGGGATGTTCGTTTCATTCGGGGTCCTAATGATTGGGAGGCAGATGTGGTGGATGATTTCTTTCGATTCTTGGCATCCAATTTACCTTTAGTGACTAATGGTGATTGTATGAGATGGAAGTTGACAAAGAACGGGGATTTTACTATCCACTCGTATTATCATAAGTTACGTGGTTCTTCTTTTATTGTTTTTCCATAGAAAGGTATTTGGAAGGTTAAGGCACCCCAGCGTGTCTCTTTCTTTGTTTGGACAGCCGCATGGGATAGGATTCTCACGGGAGATAACTTGCGGCTTAGGGGCTTTGACTTCGTTGACTGGTGTATTATGTGTCGTTGTTGTGGGGAGAGAGTGGATTATTTGTTGTTACATTGTGGAAAGGCTTATCAGTTGTGGTGCTTTGTCTTTAGAATTTTTGGGATTTCATGGGTCCCATCATGTACGGTGTCAAATTTTCTTTTTGGTTGGTGGAATTGGTTGGGGAAGCATTCATCTCACATTTGGAATTTAGTTCCATTGTGTTTGATGTGGTGTATTTGGAGGGAACGCAATCGGCGGACGTTTGAGGATTTGGATAGATCCGATGACCAACTGCTTGCTATGTTTTCTGGTTCCCTTTTTGATTGGGCTAGGGCTTGGGGGCTCATATTTAGTGATTCTCTTCCTTTATTCCTTAGCTCTCTTCTTCTTTGTAATTAGTGTTTTTTTTTATGTTTTTGCTTGTCCATCTTTTTTTGTACTTCTGATATGCTGGTGCTACTTTGCATTTAGCAGTTTTTTGAATATGCATCTTTCTTACCTATCAAAAATATATATATATATATATATATATATATATATATATATTTCATTAAAACAGATAGACCCATTGTAAACGGATATAGAGGATTTAGAGTTCATGCATTTATTTATTTTTGTCATGGCCATTTTTGGAGTGACATGTATGGGTGATTTTATAATAATGCATTTGAGCTGAAACTGATAATTGTCACTAAGTTGCCTCACTTGAAAAAAATGAACACAGAACTTAGAGAAAAGCTTAAAGAATATATATATATATATATATATATATATAGATACACACACTACATTGAATACTATATTCCTCTTCTTTTATTTAAAGTAGTAAAAGAAATTATCATATTTTGCCCGAAATTAAGTGACATGTGTTATTTGGAGATTGTCAATTTCAGGAAAAAGATGATCTTGAGGTCCGGTTTCGTGAAGTGAGTGAAACAGCTGAGCGAGCATCATCGCAACAGTCAGCATTGCAACAAGAGCTGGAGCGGACACGGCAACAAGCAAATGATGCATTAAAAGCAATGGATGCAGAGAGACAACAATTGAGGAGTACAAACAATAAGTAAAATCCCTAACTATGTATTAAGTTGAGAAACTTGTGCATGTTTGTATATTTTTGCAGGTGGGTTGGGTACATTTGTGGGTGTGGTGATACATTTGATGGGAGAAACAATAGCATCATTTGTTTTTTTTGCATCATAGATCTGTTTTTCCGTTAACCACCCCCACTCCTTCCAAAAAAAAAAAGTTTCTTGTAAATGGAAATTAATTGAAGTTTTGTACCATAAGCTCAAGTCTTTCCGCAGTTCCATAAAGCAGTATCAAAATTTGAGAATTTATATTTACAGTCCTGTTTTCATTCTTCTCATGATTGAAATCTAGACTCCGAGACACCATTGAGGAATTGCGGCGTTCATTGGAACCAAAAGAAAGTGCTCTTGAGGCCTTTCAACAGTCACTAATGGAGAAGGAGCAGGTATGCAGATCTTTAACAAGGCTGGCTTTTGGCTTTCAAAACTTTGCTTTGATGCTTATAGAATCCCCTGTTTTTTCATGCACGTGGAGATACCTACCCTGTTTATGGATGTTATGCTTGTATACCTTGGTTACTGTTCTTGTTTTGGCCAAATAATGGATCTTCTGAGGGTATAACCTCAATTTTATACTTTAGATGTTCAAGTGCTTTATAAAATATACTGCCTCCGTATTAAGATTTAATTTTTATTGCATCAATATATTTTGACCAAGCGTACAATTCTTGGTGACTTTACAGAAAACTTCTGTTAATGACAATTGAATCACCATACATAACAAAGTGTTTTGACCGGCTTTTGTATCTCTTTGACTTGATTTGATATATTATTGTTTCGCTCTTCCATGTTGAAAATTTTCTAGCATTGATATGCCTTTGCTGTCTTAATTGTTGCTTGTGATGGTGAATCTTAACTTGCTTATATTTAGATGTTGGAAGACATGCGGGGATTGTTTCAAGCTGCAGATGAAAAAAGGCAAGCTTCAATAGCTGAGCTCTCTGCTAAACATCAGAAGGTAAATTTGCATTCAGATGGCTAAACATTAAGAACTTTTATTGTTACTCATCCCAAAAAAAAAAACATTGAGAATTTTTTGTTTTTTCTTTACTGCTCCATTCAACATTTTTTGCCCTAGCTTCAGAACTGTCCTCTGTTTTTCTTTAGAATTTGGAGAGTTTGGAAGCTCAACTTGCTGATGCGCTATCTGATAGAAGCAAAGCTACTGAAACTATTTCTTCACTACAGGTAGGAGTTATTCAAATGAGGTTCATTCTATTATTGACTCATGTTGAGTAAAAGAGAAGCGGCAGTGTAGTGAATTATTTTCTTGTTCTGCAATGCGCTCTAGCTCAAATGGCCCCTCCTTCCCTATAACAATAAGATAGGGGTGAGGTTGTAGTTGTTTTTTTGTTGCATGAACGTCTTGCTAAACTGCTAGAGATATGAGTCAAATTTTTTTTAATAGGTAATAAAAATTTTATTCATAAAGGCTACTTCATTCAACAAGAATGAAGTAGCTAAAAAATATATACAAAAGCACAAAAGAAAGAAAACTATGTACAAATAAGAAGGGAATCTAAGAACAACGGAACGGAATCAGTAGAAGTGAATCCCCAAGAACAAGACCAATCAAAGAACATCCCCGTAAATAATTCTATGAGCTGATCCACTGAATGCTCCTAATATGACACTCTTCTAATTAGGATGACATTTTTTTTTTTTTTTGGGTGTGTGTGCGCGCTTGCGTGCATGCATGTGTAAGGGTATCAACAAAATGGAAATAGTATAGGGCATTGCTTGTTTTAAATTGTAATTTCTTTAACTCAATAGCATATTTTTATAGCTTAGTGCTGTTGAATTTCTTAAAAAAATTCACATGTTGAGTTGGACTAAGTGTTGAAGACATATTACCAGGTGCTAATTGCAGAGAAAGAGTCTAAGATTGCAGAGATGGATGCAGCTTCAACTGGTGAGGCAGCGCGGTTTAGAGCTTCTGTGGAAAGTGTAAAGGGAGAGCTTGCTCACCTGAAACATGAGCATGTATGAATCAAACATTCAGAATGAGTAAAATTTATCTTCTTCAAATGACGTTGATGGTCTTTGTGATGTGAATATTATTATTCCTTCCGCCCATGTTGTTGGTCTCTATTTCTTTTTGGGATGCCCAGAAATGTCTTCTTTGATTTTTGAAATGTTAGTGAACACAATAATGAAGAATCAAGAGTTTGTTTGGTTATAGTTTTTAAAATGTGTTTCCACCACTTAAAAACAAAAAAATATTGTGTCCCACATAAAAAGCCTTTTTTGGTGTATATGGGTTTTTAGACAACACCTTTTAGATGTGTTCAAGATTAGGTTTTTGTTTTCTAAAAGGGGAGGTGGCTTTTATGGTTAATTTTAGGTCTCCCTCTCCCTCTCTCTCTCTCTCCGTCTCCTTCATTAGCCATTGTCTATTGGATGATAATGGCTGTGTGGAAGAGAATTAGGTATGGCTTCAGTGATGGCCATGTGTACTGGCTTTGCTGATGGATGTGTGCAATTCGTCTTGAGATGAACTCAGTCTAGTTATAATTATCGATTTGGTTCAGTGGTTTCCATGAGGTGGCTTTCTAGTGTTCTCAATGGCGGCACAGTATATAGTTGGCTCCAGTTGTTGACGCCCAGCAAGCCTTGCCCTGGTGTTCGACAAAGTCTTGTTTTTGTTATTATGGCGTTCGATTGGGGTTTTTGCTATCTGGACCTTGATGGAGGTGGGATATTGGGGTTTGCCAATTGGTTTTTGTGGGATTGGGGGGTTGTGTACCACTGTGGATGGTGGCTCTTATGGGTGGATTGTGATGGTGACTTTGAGGTGGTGTTGCTGGTTTGTGGAAATATGCTTTACCATGGATGGTTGCTCTTGTGTTTGATTATTGCTGGTTGTGCACCAACAAATTTTTTTTAGAGGCTTTTTTACCAAACAAGTTTTTTTGGTTTTGCTTATCTCAAAAAAAATTAATAATAATAAAATTTTCCAACACATTTTTGTTTTAAAAACATCCAAAAAAAAAAAAGGTTTACTTTTAAATAAATTCTTTAGAATTGCTACCAAACAGCCTCCAATATTGAGGTTTATATAAAGAGGGTAATTTTAGAAACTTGTATCTTTTGAAAGAAAATGATTAGATTATGTTCCTTTCAATAGTTGAGAAGTTGGATTTACTCAACAGGACCAATAATACAGGATGGAGTATTTATTAGCTGAACACAAGTTCTGGGTTTCCCTTTGTGCTTCTTTAGGATGGGGTGGGCTTCCTAAAATGAAAAGAATTAGAAGAAAGGATACTACATGGCAATTTATTTCAGGACAAAACTTTGTGAAGTTGTTATGACTATCTCATTTATATAGCTAGAGACATGCATATGTATTTCTTTTCTACGCTCATATGGCATTTATTGTTATTCAGGACAAAGAAAAGGAGAGCTGGGAAGCTGCCTCCCAGGCACTTAAGACTAAACTGGAACTTGCTGAGAGTAATTGCATACGTGCTGAAATTGAAGTTGCAAAAATGAGAAGTATATTTGCATCCATTATTTTCCTTTTATCAGATTACCCATATATGTGAAGTGAATGTTCATGCTTTTCTTATTGGGCAGGCCAGCTGGAATCTGATGTGTCTGCACAAGCCCAGATCCTAAATGCTAAAGATGCAGAATTAGTGGCTGCCAAAAAGGAGGTATCAATTTATTCTTATTTCCCTCCATGATTTCTGAACTCATTCTTAATGTGTGTGTGTGTGAGAGAGAGAGAGGATGAAATATAGCTCCAATGCTGCAGGTAAGGAAATGAATAACGATATGTTTTACATCTTTATTGTTCAAAATGTTTTTCATTTTACCTTTATATGTCTGTGATGACTGATGAGGGCCCAATTATTTTAATCTTAAAGGCATGTTCTTTTTCTCTTGGCCATTGAGTCACAATTCCCTGAAATTTGCATATGCAATGCAGATTTTGGGGTATGCTCTGGCCTGCCAACTGCTGGAAAGTATTCCGGTGCAATGCAGATTTTGGGGTATGCTCTGGCCTGCCAACTGCTGGAAAGTATTCCGGTGCTTATGATACAGGAAAGTATTCCTGTATCATAAGCACCGGTTCCAGAGGACAATAGTTGTATGTCTCATTGATATTGTGCTTTAACAGAAGTAGAATAAGTATTGATGCATTGGGAGTATGGCTCTACACCATTTATATATTGGTGCTACAGTTCCTTGCATATCCAACTTCCATTAGCTACTGGCTAAAGGCACTTGTTACTACCATTGGTTTAAAAAATTTAAAGAAACTAGTCTCTTTTACTGGGGCCTTGAAATAGTGATACACCCAACCCTCTACCTTCTGATAAGTGGCATTTTTTACTTCTATTCTTGTTAGGAGTTGGCAATGTACATTTTTTGGAGAAAGATACTGACAGAAATTTTTATTCTTGCATTGGATTCCTGGATCTCATCTTGGGAAATTGTTCACCTAGTTATCAAATTGGTGGTTTTGGGTTGTATGTTCAGCAAACCAGGAACCTTTCCCCACCAGAGACAATTTACACACGTAGTCACACACGTGTGCTGATGATAGTATTCTTGCTTAGCTACCCTGTGAAATTACTACTCAATTTTGTGAAGCGTCATAGCTTTAAATATTCTCTTATTTATAGCCTGACCTCTATATAAATCTTTGCAGATCAGCCGCCTTGAAAGTGAATTTTCTTCCTACAAGGTTCGCGCTCATGCACTTCTCCAAAAAAAGGATGCAGAGCTAGCTGCAGCTAAAGACTCTGAACAGCTTAAAGTTCTTGAGGAAGCACTAAAAGTATGTGGTTATACTTTTATCTAATAATATGAAGTAAAGACTGGATCATTATAGACATATGTTAAAATCACTGGCATTTGTTGATCCTGTAGGAGGCTGAAAAAGAAGTATTATCTGTATCTGCAGAAAGGGATAGGGTCCTTCAAAATCTTCAGGATGCCTTGGCTAATCATGATAAAGAACTCAAAGAAAGGTGCTGATACTGTCTTGCCGGCTCTTTTTTTTTTTTTTTTTGGGGGGGGGGGTGGTGATGGTGTGGTCATTAGTTCAGTTTATTTCTTTATATGGGAAACTTTCCTTACTTTTTTACCTACAGTTTGGTTTACTTATATATAAATAAATAAATAAAACTCTCCTTACTTTATCTGCTGATAATGCTGGTATAAAATATTTTCCTAAGCATGAAATAAATGATGAGCAATTGATCCAAAGCTGACTAAATTTTACATTAGCTGTCAACCTACCTCAACTCTCCTCCTTTTTGGGGGCTTGGGACCAACTGTGAACAAAATATATGACACTAAGCACAGACTCAAGCAGAGTTAAATGATGAATAGATGATGTGTGAGAAAGATATGCATGTTTTCGCTAGTCAGGCTGTTACTTTTATTGTGATTAGAACTTTTATTAATTTATATGTTATATTCGTTTCAGAACTCCCACATTTGAAAATTTTAATTTACCAGTATTTTTTGCTTAAAATATATTGAATTTTGGTTTACGTACTAAGAAGTCTGATTTGACTCTTCAATTACATATTTATTCCAGAGAGTTGGTCCTTGACAATGCCAAGCAGCAGATCAAGAGCTTAGAAATAAAGCTGGATTCTGCTAATGCTAGCCACCAATCAGATAAGGAAACATGGGAAATGAACCTTCAAAATATAGAAGAAACATGGCGAAGTAAGACATCCATGCTAAGTCAAATAAAGATGATTCTTACCATCTTTTCCTTCCTTTTCTCCAATCCATAGAAATATGGATACCAGTTAAGTATTCAAAAAGGTTATACTTAATTTTACAGTCAGATGTGAGGGACTGAAGGCTCAAAATGAAGCATCGTCTGGACAGGATGTACAAAAAGAATTGGATGAGCTCAAATTACGTTATAAAAGATTGAAGGTACCTTATATCTTGTATCTTGTTGCATTTGGGCTTGGATTAATTGTCAGTATATTTATATTTTTGTTCTTGTGTTAATTGGGTGCATAACTTGTAGGAAGAGCATGATACATTTCGTGATCTTGCTGATCGAATGATTGAGGAGAAGGACAAAGAAATCTATAAACTTCTTGATGACAATAAGGATCTTCATCAATCTTTAGAATCAAGACCACCTGTCCGTTTCCTTCTTTTGTCTTCTTAAAATATTTGTTAAATTTCACCTGATATTCTTAATACTTCCCATGACTTAGGTTTTAATATTTTAGTCCTTGGCCTGACAATGTGATTAATAATCTCAGGTTGATCACAATGGAAATCACTACACAGGTATGAACCCATTCCTGCTACCACTTGTCAGCATCTGTATTAGTTAAATATAAGTTGAAAGCTTTTCTCAATCTATAACAAATTTAACCCTTGGGGTAGCTGGTGAGGTTTTAACATATCCTTTTTCTCTAACTGGTATTATCAGCCATGCAAAAGCAGGATGCACAGAATTTAAGCACTTCTGCAGCAGAACAGCAGATTCTGGTATAAACATTTCTCTCAAAAAATCTGTTCTCATTTAAAATGTACTTTGTTGAGTCTCCAAATGCATTTATTATGACAATTTAGCAGGTAGCCAATTATATCATAGAGCTGCAATTTTTAACCAGCTCTGATGGAAAAATTTATGTGCCTGAAGAAGTGAGCTGGTGTAGATAAAGTCCACACAAACTAGAAATATTTATTTATTTTGTCACCAGTTTGTATGCTAATCTTGTGTTCTTTACATTTTCCCTCAACTTTCCTGCTTCCACCTAGGCTTTATATCTTGATGAACTTTTGTATTCATTAGTTAATTGAAGATTTTGTGGATAATGTTCAAGTAGCTGTTGTTTATGCTTTTGAATAATGATGGATATCACAATAGCCTTTGTTTAAAAAAAAAAAAAACTGTATCACTATAGTTCTCCAATGAAGATGGACAATTTCCTGGGAAACTTGTATCAAATACACAAAGTTCTCTTTAATATGAATGGATGCTTGCTAATTGGTACATCTTTAGAATAATTTGTTTCATGCATTGCATGCAAGTAGAATTTTGGTTGATGGTGATTTTTCTTTTGAAATTCAGCTTTTGGCAAGGCAGCAAGCTCAGAGAGAGGAAGAGCTAGCACAATCACAACGGCATATTTTAGCACTTCAAGTATGTCAGATGAAATCTAAATTAATGGTTTTTTTCTCCCAGTTTTGTTTCTGATTTTCGTTTCAATTCAGGAGGAAATTGAAGAGCTTGAACGTGAGAATCGTCTCCATAGCCAACAGGTATACAGTTGTCTGAATTTTTGCAGATTCAGTTGTTTGTGTATTTAATGACAGCAAAGAAATGCTGGCTACCAAGAAACATTTTTATGAGACTAGTGCAGCTGAAATGAAAATGTGAGGTTGATAAAATGGAAGTACAGGATTATTACATGTCTATGAATATATGTAGGGAAGTTGAAAAAAAAAAAAAAAAAAAAAAAAAAAGAAGTGTTTTCCATGCGTGCAATTTTGCCTTCTTTCTTCTTTATTCGGAAGTGGGGGGAGGGGAGCAGAGCTTCTCATTAGTTTATAATAGAAGTTTGAACATAATGAGTGCAGGAAGCCATGCTGAAGACTGAGCTTCGCAACATGGAAAGAATGCAGAAGAGGGAAGGGGTAGATATGACGTATTTGAAAAATGTTATCTTAAAGCTTCTTGAAACAGGTATCTCTTCTGAAGATTAGCTGTTATAATCACGAAAGTAATTTTTGAATTTTATTCACTTTTGCTGATGAAAGTATGTATGTTGGTGATGCCAGAAAACTTGGTAGTTTTAATTATAATTATTTTTGCCATAACAGGTGAAGTGGAGGCGCTACTACCTGTGATTGGAATGCTGCTTCAATTTAGTCCTGAAGAGGTAAAATTCTCAGTTTGTATTAGATGCTCCAGTTTTATAGGGTATTCTGATTTAAGTCACGGTCTCTATTTTATTTTGTATAATGAAATAAGTCATGGTAAGCTGCCCCTTAACATAGTATAGTATGTAAATATGAATGCCTGGCTAGTAGGCAAAGATGGTAGCCTAGGGCCATAAAATAGCATTATGAGTAATCATTCCAAACCTGTCAATCCACTATGTTTCCTTGGAAGAAAACTTGCATAAAACTTCAGAAGTGCATTTAGATAAGATGAGCAAGTACCTATTTGTTGACCTTTTTGAAGTCATGTATGTCTTTTCTGACATGGTTTCAAGCTGTGATGCTGCAGTGCCGTTCAGTACATTATTCTAGGATGTGTTCAAGCATATATTAGAAATTGCTCTCTTAAAAGTGGCAATGAGGTTCAGTACAGTATCTTCAACCATCTGTTAATTACTGCATGTTGCATGCAAATGCAGATTCACAAGTGTCAGCAAGCATACCGTGCCTCTACAGATGTTCCACCAAGCCCAGCAAGCGATGGTCCAGGATCCCGTTCTCTTTTCTCAAGATTCTCATTTTCTTAAAAGTGGATAATAAGTAAGTATTCTTTTATTGCATGAGGATTATCTGCTACTGCAACTCAGCAGCAATGGTGTTAGCTGCTCACTGCAGGTGTGGTCTCAATATATCTTGTATTCTTTTTGTAAAAACGCTACATTGGTTCGTGAAAAGGTTCAGATATTGTAAAGAATGATTAAAAGAGAGCATGATATACCTCAATATCAAGAGGGAGGAGAAACATTTTGGCAGTATTCAGTTACTCTTCCTGGAAGAGTTGCATGCAGCCACACAAGCCCTTTTTTATTTATTTATTTTCTTTTTTCCCAGTTTTTTTTTTCTTTTTTACAATTCAATGTAGAGTATATGTAAGAATTATATCATGGAGAAACAAGAAGGCAATTTCCAACGAGGTTTCTGTCAATACCAATGGAATAAGGTCAATAGCAATTTACAATAATTTTTACAATTCATGTACTTATTTATTTGACCCCTTTCTTTATAGTTATTATTTGAGTCTTCTTTTATTGTTGTCATCATTGTGATTTGTATCATTCAACGAACGGCCTCGTGGGTTGGTGGGTGAAAGATAAGTTACGGAGCTCATGGTATTAAGTCATACACGTCATGACATTAGCCAATTTCGTCAAAAGCTAGTAGGCTTGAGCCATTTATACTACAAGGTTTATTTATATTTAGAGTCATTATAAGTTTCAACTTTCAATTTTAAAATTCCTCTGAAATCTTTGGCTGGTACCTGCAGTGGACTCGTTAAGATTCAGGAGGCGGTGTTTATGGCTTCCAAGAGAATGGAAACTAATGTGCAGCCTGGGTCACAAGCCTTAGCTATCCATAAGGAAAACTTAGGGCTCACATGCTTGTGAGAGACACGTTCTATAGGATGGGCGCAGCACATATCGTTTCATATAAATTGATCAGTGTGGTGAATCTGGTGATTAAAAAAGCATGAGGGAGCTTTGATCTAGTTAACACGCACTTGGGTCCCTGCCCTGATTGATTATTACTGGTTTTGATGTGAACCTCTTATTACTTGATGCTGTCTGTTCCATGCTTACCGGACAATAATTGGTCAGTAAAAGAGTGCGTGAAAAAAAAGGAGATTATTCCACTGGTTTTTGTTTGTTGAAATAACTTCTACTCTGTTAATGGTCCAAATGAATGATATATTGCATTTTGCTAGTTAGAGAAATCTTCCGACATCAACATTTAAAGTTATAAAGGATTGTATAGTTCAGATGCTATTCTTACATTATAGGAATCGTGCCTATATTATTCAATGACCATGTTAAGATAACAAAAGCCTTCAAAGTTACCACATGATTGGTCCCATCTGACGAAATTTATAACACATATCCTTGGTTCATCAAGTGTATAACTATTAAATTAGAAGATAATCCTTTTTATCTTCAATATTAAAACGTCAAGTCTTCTAAGATTCTCCTCTCTGTTTTCCCTGAATAAAATTAGAGCAGTCTTACCACACGAAGTACACATCTCTCAGTTTTTGAATTGACTAGTCCTGATTTCAATTCAAAAGGTTTTTGTGTGTATTGTGTGTGCAAATAATTTTATGTCGATGTCTCTAGTACCCCAACCACCCAACAAATCCCTTTGACCATGTCTTGTATTACCCACAAATAATTTTACATAGTTTATATTTCAAAATGTATAGTATCACCTTTATTTTTCCTTTGCAATATCAATAAATATTTACAAACAAAACAAAACAAGAATAAGACATTAAAAGAATGATTAGTTTATAAAACTTGCAAAGTTTGACAAGTTTTTTATTTGTTTAATTTTTTATACTTAATAGTAGCATAACTAAATACCAAAATAAACAAGGTAATGACAAGATAGAAACAATAAGAGAGAGGCTAAGAGATAGACAAAGACAACTCCAATCACATATGAGAGATTACAAAAATCTGGATGGACCAAATAGTGCACATGCTCCTCTACAACAAAATCTGAAAAGTTTAGAAACACCTTAACAACAAAATCCTTGCACAAAAAGGTTATATGACTAGTGTGCTACATCGCAACAATATTCC
This sequence comes from Quercus lobata, assembly GCF_001633185.2. NCBI lineage: Eukaryota > Viridiplantae > Streptophyta > Magnoliopsida > Fagales > Fagaceae > Quercus > Quercus lobata. The sequence continues at coordinate 52,749,582 of NC_044909.1, forward strand.
CCAATTTCTCTTCTCTTGATGTTGAATGAGTTCTTGGCAAAGTTGGCAAATGCATTGTTGCTGCTCTGGATCCAAGTTTGTAGTATCCATCATGGTAATTTCCAATTCTTTCGTCATTCATTCTAATTGAAGCTTCTCTCTCTTAACACGAATCAACTCTTCAACCTCCATTTTCTTTATCTCCACCAGTTCTTGATGCTTCATTTTCTTAATCTCTATGAGTTCTTGAGTTTGTGAATATGCCCTCTCATGAACATCATTTTTCTCATCATATTTTTTGCTCTTCTTTTCTGCCATGTCATTCAGTATCCCTTCAAGATTCAAAATCAAACTATCATTACTTTTTCATTTATTTAATCATTCTTTTCAGCCTTCCTACCAGGTGGTCTCTCCAAGTCTACAAAGGAAGCATGGGAGACCTCATCTTCCCCTAGATGTATTGATTAAAGAGTAGAAGGAGAAGATGTTGCAGTTGATCTTCTTATCGTTTGAGACTTCTGAGGCTTTGCTACAAGTTCCAACCATTTTGGTTGATGCCTCAAGATATTCCAACAATGATCAAATTTGAATGGAACAGCTTGGACCTTTAGATACGCTTCCTTTGCCTTAATAATCTGAAAAATTGACAAATAAAAATTGGATTAGTGAATAGACAGTAATGGTGCATTAATGCATTGACACTACTTTGAGCAACAATTTTTTACCTTGTTTTGCTCATTCACACCACTTGGATTAACCATCTCAATTGATGCTAAGATCCCAACAAACTTATTAGTTTGGAGTTGAATTGTTGACCAACGATTCATTGGAGAGTTTGCATTACGAGTAGATGTAAATGTCTTTTTATTGAAGTACTCCCAAACTCTATTCCAATATGTTTTGTGTTTTTGTTCATTCCCTTGCACTGCATCTAATGAGTATTGAGCCATGCAGACACAATGAGACAGTCTTCTTCTAGACCAAAATTACCACCCCATTGTGTCTTCTTAGTAATGGATTCCATTTGAACTTCATGTGGAGACTATTGGGTATGCACTTCATCTTTTGGAGAGTCCATCATAAATTCAATTTTCATGATAGACCCCTATTCTAAGAGCTGTGTGAAGTTACAATCACCATGCATTTGCGAATCCATTCCTTAATAACAATAACATAAAAAGCAGCAATATGATAAGAAGTTAGGCAAATCAACTTTACATACAGCAGCAAAAGGATCACAAGGATAGGCAAATTAGTAGAGGACATAAATACAACCAAACATTAAAGCCTTTTGTTGAAGTTTAACTAAAGAAGTTTAGAACAAAACAACAATTGAAGCTGCTTCAGAATTGAAGTTACTGCAGAATGAAGAAGAAGACATTCTGTCTAAACTACAGGTTGTTCTCCTGTAATGACACTAAAAGACATGTAAGGTTAGATGAAGTTAGTTACTAGATTAGTGGATATAGTTACTAGATGTCATTCTTTCTCTTTCTTACCTCTGATTCTCATCTATAAGGACAGAGCCTCTTGTAACTAAATTAATTCAATATAATGCACATACAGATTTTTCTCTCAACTTTTATGATCTTTGTGTGCAATCTTGATACCTTTTTATTTTTTGAAAAACAATCAAACATTAAAGCTGAGTTCATCTTAAACCCAGTCATCAAAAAAGAGAATAAAAGCACAAACATACAAACCCACAAACCCAATTGAAGTTAATGGGTAATGTAGTATGATTTATTTCCAGGTTGCAACTAGTAATGCTTATAATTGGTGAGTACTGGATGAGGTTGAGAACCAATTCACCAACACCTCTACAAACATACAAACCCACACACCCATCTTACTTTTCAAGATTTCTTAGCATACATTTGATTCAATCCCAGGTCTGTTACTCAAAATGGAAAAGCTTCATTTATTGATCCAACACCCACCAAATTTCTAATTCAATTCAACACCTAACAGACTTTATTATCTAACCCTCTGTTAGGAACGAAGGGAGATGGCGTGGGGAAGCTCCTGTATGGAGGTTGGCTAACAAGGTTCTTCTGATAATTAATTCTAGATGTACAAATCTGTAGTGGCTCCAAAAAGGGGTTTCTTCTCAAATATATTCCTATTTACAAGCAAAGATATTTGATTTTTAAGTGTTGGATAAAGGCTAGAATGTTGTTGTTGGTTCAGAAACTTCACAAAGCTACCCAACAAATCAAAATTCAGAAACTTCACAAAGCTACCCAACAACTCAAATTCAGAACTAATAAACTCATCAATTAAAACTACCTAACAACTCAAAATTCAGAAGCTTCACAAAGCTACCCAACAACTCAAAATTCAGAATTGATAAACCCATCAATTGAAACTACCCAATAACTCAAAATTCGAAAACTTCACAAAGCAAGCAAGAATTTCCAACCAAAACCCAGAAATTCAGTTACCAAAAGAGCCTCCAACAACTCTCAAAATTGGAAAATACCAACAAGGATTACAGAGATTATAAAATATACCACTCAAAGCCAATAATCAGTCATCAAAAAAGAAAAATTAAAAGATGCAAGTCCACCACTTACAACAAACTCCTCCAAACATACCTGTTTCCTTCATATCCCCAAAACATCGATAATCCATCTCTTCTTTCTAAGTCTCTGCCACACACCTGCACCACTTGTCTGCAGCCCACCAAACACACACCCACAAGCCGCAGTCCATCTCCTCCTTGATAAAATCAATAAAATTTGGGGAAGAGAGAGAGAAAGGCATCATACGAGTCTGTGGGTCAATCTATGCCGTCCAAAAATCTCCTTCTCTGCACTGGTGAGATCAACCACCTCCTCTTGCTAAAATTTGCGCAAACTCAAGAGCTCCAAAACTACATTGAGCCGAGAGAGAGAGGCGGAGAGTGAGTGAAGAGAGAGAAAGAAAGAAAGAGAAAAATAAATGTGGTTTGATTTTTTTTGTCTAGCGAGTGAAAAAGCATGGCCAGGTCTGGCGAGGGTACATTCCCATGTTAAAATTGTGGGATAAAATATTGAGACTGATGCGTGAGTTTTTTTGAGCCTTTAGCTATATGTTTGTTGAAATATTAAAATAGCTACACTGATGTAAACACTCTTACTGCCTAAAACGGAATTGAATAACAGTGATGAACATATGCTTCAAATTGAGACAATTCATAAAATTTGATATCTCAATTGACAAAATTAAAAATCTGAAATTTTGATATGAAACAGGTATAACACTTTGATTCTGGCATATAGAGACAGTCATTGAAGACCTAAGAAGTGGCAGAAATGCCAAAAGAGGTTGTTGCAAGAAACTTCTTGCGTGTGAACGAACAATGCGATCATTCACATTTTTGAAATGCTAACAAAAACAGGGATGGAGCTATGAAGAACAGGATCTTTCCTTATTTAATTGAACACCAAAACTTGAAAACTAGATATCCATATAACCAATTTGGCAATCACCAAATCATAACTCTCATGAACTTATGAATTTGCAAATTGCATGACAGAATCATCTAAAAAAGCCTAACCACTATAATAAACTTCTCATGCTGGACATCAACATCAATACTATCATTCATCATTCTTGCAATACAATCAAAACTACCAGCTAGCACCACCCACCCACCTTCAATAACAAACATGTTACAAGAACACCAAAAAAGAAAAAGAAAAGGGTGCTTCAATCTTTAATATAAATCAAGCATACCTTGCCTGGAAATCCTTCATGAAAGCAACTGATTTCTCAACCCCAATCAATGGCTTAGTATTGTATATAGAAGCACGCATACCCCCAGCTGACTTATGCTGCTTGAGCTGAACTATATTCTCCTTAGCTGCTTCCTTAATAAACTCAATCTCCAACCCTGACTTCTCCAAAGTGAAAGGCACATTCACCAATGACCTCACAGACTTCTCCACAGGGCACCTATAGAACCCATTGCTCCCATCGTAAGCATTGTACAGAATCTCAGCTTTCTTCTTGTTCTTCTTCTCCACCTCAACCAACCCTCCTTGATCCAACAAATCCTCAAACGCCAAACCACACATGTAAATCCCATCATTCCCAATCAGATCTTTCTTGATGATCACAATGGTGACTTCAGATGGCCCCACATTCTTCTGGGCTCCAGCATATATGAAACCAAACTTGTTGACACTTGTGAATCTGCATTTGCATGCAACATGCAGTAATTAACAGATGGTTGAAGATGCTGTACTGAACCTCATTGCCACTTTTGAGAGAGCAGTTTCTAATATATGCTTGAACACATTCTAGCATAATGAACCGAGCTGCAATGCAGCATCATCACTTGAAACCATGTCAGAAAAGACATACATGACATCCAAAAGGTCAATGAATAGGTACTTGCACATCTGATCTAAATGTACTTCTGAAGTTTTATGCAAGTTTTCTCCCAAGGAAACATAGTGGACTGACAGCTTTGGCCCTAGGCTACCATTTTTGCCCGCTAGCCAGGCATTCAATGTTAAGGGGCAGCTTACCATGACTTGTTTCATTATGCAGAATAAAATAGAGACCATGACTTAAATCAGAATACCCAATAAAAATGGAGCATCTAATACAAACTGAGAATTTTACCTCTTCAGGACTAAATTGAAGCAGCGTTCCAATCATGGGTAGTAGAGCCTCCACTTCACCTGTTGTGGCAAAAATCATTATAATTAAAACTACCACGTTTTCTGGCATTAACAAAATACATACTTCTTCGGCAAAAGGGAATAAAATTCAAAATTTACTTTTGTGATTATAATAGCTAATTTTCAGTAGAGATACCTGTTTCAAGAAGCTTTAAGATAACATTTTTCAAATATGTCATATCTACCCCTTCACTCTTTTGCACTCTTTCCATGTTGTGAAGCTCAAACTTCAGCATGGCTTCCTGCACTCATTATGTTCAAATTTCTATTATAAACTAATGAGAAGCTCTGCTCCCCTCCCCCCACTTCCAAATAAAGAAGAAAGAAGGAAAAATTGCACAAAAAGACTTATAATATGAGTAGTACTTAGTTTTGAGGCATATGGAAAACACTTTTTTTTTAAATACTTCCCTACATATATTCATAGACAAGTAATATTCCTGTACTTCCATTTCATCAACAGCTAATCTTCAGTAGAGATACCCGTTCAAGAAGCTTGCAGATAAAATTGTTCAAATACGTCATATCTACCCTTCCCTCTTCTGCATTCTTTTCATGTTGAGAAGCTTAGCCTTCAGCATAGCTTCCTGCACTCATTATGTTCAAATTTCTACTATAAACTAATGAGAAGCTCTGCTCCCCTTCCCCCATTTCCGAATAAAGAAGAAAGAAGGCAAAATTGGACACAAAGACTTATAATATGAGTAGTACTTGGTTTTGAGACACATGAAAAACACTTTTTTTATAAAAAAAAACTTCCCTACATATATTCATAGACATGTAATAGTCCTGTACTTACATTTCATCAACAGCTAATCTTCAGTAGAGATGCCTATTTCAAGAAGCTTTAAGAAAAAAATTTCAAATACGCCATATCTACCCTTCCCTCTTTTGCATTCTTTCCATGTTGTGAAGTTCAGCCTTCCGCATGGCTTCCTGCACTCATTATCCCCTACTTCCGAATAAATAAGAAAGAAGGCAAAATTGCATACAAAGACTTATAATATGAGTGGTACTTGGTTTTGAGGCACATGGAAAACACTTTTTTTTTTTTTTAAAGCTATACTGGTACAATTTTTATGAAAATAAAGGCTATTGTGATATTGATCATTATTCAAAAGCATAAACATCGACTACTTGAACACTATCCACAAAAACTTCAATTAACAAATGAATAAAAAAGTTCATCAAGATATATAAAGCCTAGGTACAAGCAATACAGTTTCAGGGGAAAAATCAAAGAACATATGATTAGAAATACAAACTGATGCCAAAATAAATATTTCTAGTTTGTGTGGGTTTTTATCAACAGAGCTCACTTAATCAGGCACTTAAATTTTTCCATCAGACCTGGTTGAAACTTGCAGCTCAACGATATAATTGACTACTTGCTAAACTGTCATAATAAATGCATTGGGAGACTCAACAAAGTACAGTTTAAATGAGAACGGATTTTTTGAGAGAAATGTTTATACTAGAATCTACTTTTCTGCTGCAGAAGTGCTTAAATTCTGTGCATCCTGCTTTTGCATAGCTGATAATTCCAGTTAGAGAAAAAGGATATGTTAAGACCTCACCAACTACCCTAAGGGTTTGATCTTTTATAGATTGAGAAAAGCTTTCAACTTAAATTTAGCTAATACGGGTGCTGACAAGTGGTAACAGGAATAGCTTTATACTTGTGTAGGGATTTCCATGTGATCAACCTAAGATTATTAATCATTGTCAGGCCAAGCACTAGAATATTTAAATCTAAGTCATGAGAAAGTGTTATGTATCAAGTGAAATTTAACAAAAATTTAAGAAGACAAAAGAAGGAAACGGACAGGTGGTTTTGATTCCAAAGATTGATGAAGATCCTTATTGCCATCAAGAAGTTTAGAGATTTCTTTGTCCTTCTCCTCAATCATTCGATCTGCAAGATCATGAAACCTAGAATGATCTTCCTACAAGTTATGTATCCAATTAACACAAGAACAACAATATAAATATGGTGACAATTAATCCAAGCCCAAAAACAACAAGATACAAGGTACCTTCAATCTTTCATATCATAATTTGAGCTCATCCAATTCTTTTTGTACATCTTGCCCAGAAGATGCATCATTTTGAGCCTTCAATCCCCCAAAGATGACTGTAAAGATGAAACTACAAATTTTCTCTTTTGAAATGCCCACCCAAAAAAAGAAAAAAAACCCAGTCCTCAGCCTCCACTCTACAGCTATAAATGTTTGTTTGTTTGTTTTTTTTTTTTTTAAAAAAAAAGAAGCAGAATTGGTTTCAAAGATATAAGAAGTGGCAGAAATGCCAAAAGAGGTTGTTGCAAGAAACTTCTTGCATGTGAACGAACAATGAGATCATTCACATTCTTGAAATGCTAACAAAAACAAGGATGGAGCTATGAAGAACAGGATCTTTCTTTATTGAATTGAACATCAAAACTTGAAAGCTAGATTTCCATATAACCAATTTGGCAATCACCAAATCATAACTGTCATACACTTATGATTTTGCAAATTGCATGACAGAATCATCTAAAAACGCCTAAACCACTATAACAAACTTCTCTTGCTGGACATCAAAACCAATACTATCATTCATCATTCTTGCAATACAATCAAAACTACTAGCTTGCGCCACCCACCCACCTTCAATTACAAACATGCTACAAAATCACCAAAAAAGAAAAATAAATCTTTAATATAAATCAAGCATACCTTGCCTGGAAATCCTTCATGAAAGCAACCAATTTCTCAACTGCAGCCAATTGCATAGCATTGTATATAGAAGCATGCATACCCTCAACTGACTTATGCTGCCTGAGCTCAACCATATTCTCCTTAGCTGCTTCCTTAATAAACTCAGCCTCCAACCCTGACTTCTCCAAAGTGAAAGGCACATTCATCAATGACCTCACAGACTTCTTCACAGGGCACCTATTAAACTGATTGCTCCCATCTTAAGCACTGTACAAAATCTCAGCTTTCTTCTTGTTCTTCTTCTCCCCCTCAACCAACCCCCCTTGATCCAACAAATCCTCAAACACCAAACAATACATGTAAATTCCATCATTCCCAATCAGATCTTTCTTGATGATCACAATGGTGACTCCAGATGGCCCCACATTCTTCTGGGCTCTAGCATATATGAAACCAAACTTAGACACATCCACTGGCTTGGAATAGAAATTTGAAGACATATCAGCTACCAAGATACCATTTTTAGGACTTGGGTAGTCCTTGTATTCCACACCATGAATGTTTTCATTAACACAAATATGCAAGAATTTGGCATCTGGGTTTTGCTCCAAATCATGAAAAGATGGAATCTTTGTGTGTTTTTCAGATTTCCCAGACCAAATAAGAAGCTTGGTTTTGAGTACTTTTTGTGCCTCCTTGAATGCCTGCAGATTTATGAAGAGTAGGTGGTCAATAAATTATTATAAGATATATCTTATAGTGTTGGCATAATCACAGCCAAAGAAAAGTACCATTTCCAGAACCTCCTTCCTTGTGTACACTTTATCTGATATAAGAATCAAATCCCCAACTACAGAAACAGAAACCTCCTCATACTTGCATGCTAAGAGCATGGAAACCAAGCCATCCAACTGAAGTTTCTTTCTTACTACTGATTGCTTGGATAAAAATCTGTCAATTAAATTAACTGTAAGGAACAATGTCTCCTTCATGACTTCAAACTTATCATGGATCTGTTAATCCAAACAATCAAACAAGAGAAAGTATAGGACGTTGGTTTCAGATTTACTTACCAGTGGATTTGTATGATATTACATAAACTTCAAGATGCTATCAGTTGGATGACATAACTTTCTATTTTTATTAAATGTGGAAAATCTTAGACCACTTGGGCTCTTTTCCCTTGGTACATCCTTCCTTTCAATGGGGACAACTGGAGAAATAATAAATCTGTAGTTTCCGTTATATGGTGAGCATTGCATCAGCCTTTCGCAATCGTAAGTACTGCATGCAGGTCTTGAATTAAGCCTTCCTTTTTCAACTTGAGCAGATGTTAGCACTGTTAATAACAGTTAAAATTATTTTTAATTCTAGAAATGCTAAAGAGATATTTAAACTATGTACGAAATATAATACTATGCAATGATCAATGATGATTCTGAATAACTATCTAATATGAGAAACCACGCAACAACATAGAACCAGGCAAACACAAAAGATTCATGTGTTCAACATTTTAAATTGTATGTGTCCAGGAATTAATATTCAGAAAATTTGGTGAATTTTTTTTTTGTTGATGTAAATTTCAAATCAAATCTCCACAATACGCAAGAGTGTAAAGCCAAACAAATATTTCAAAATTTGAACTCAATGTGAAGAAATTTCTAACCCAAATGCAAGTATCACTCTAAAATCAAGCAAAAGAAAAGTAGTTTCTTCCATTGACTTGAAAAAGTCCTACACTTTAAATGCCTCTTAGAATCTCAAATACTCAATTTAATTAGTTGGATTTTCAATGGTAAAAAGCTTAATGTATGCCAATGAATGATTGGTATAATAAAATCACAAAATATTAGTTGAACCCAATAACAACACTAATCATGGCAAAATAATTTTATAAAAAAACTATAGATAACAATTTTTTTTTCTTGTTTTGTTAAGTAACAGATGCTCCTCCCTTCAAAGTTATCATAGTATTTGAGTGGACTTTGTGGTGTTCCTTTGTTTTAAAACCCATCTCTCTCCCCCTGTGTATGTGCGCTTGTTTCTAAAGAAAAAAAAATTGTCAAAGTGAGAGGGAAGATAGATTTGAGAAAACTAACCAGCTCTATAACGAACTTCCATTAGCTGAGAGTGGATTATTTAATTGATTATTCTTCCAGCGGAACATTATAGATATGTCTTGATATGATCACCAATGCCTACACATCAAACAAATTTGGGGAAATGAAATGGAATATAATCTTAGGTTAGGTTGATTCAAATCAGAAGTGAGATTGTTGAGAAGAGAGTAGAAGAGGATATAATAATAAGGTATAAGTAAACTTACTGCTGAACTTGGCATCTATATCGGAATCCACAGATCAAGATGAGGCATGCGACATTTAAACCAAAAATGAAAAGTTATCCTTGATTTACATCCAATTATTGCCAGATATTTGAGGCCGGTGAAGCGTAGAATTTCCTCCGGAGGAGTTTTGAGTTTATCGCACCCATACAAATATAGGTTTTCAAGGGATGTCTGCGAGTGTTGGAAGGAACAGAGAATCGTGGAAACATCCAGCTCCTCGCAAAACTTACCAATCCACAAATGCTTCAAGCGGGTGAGGCAGTCTAAGCCATCCGGTAGATGCCTCAACTTTTGGCAACGCATAATTCCTAAGTCGTTAAGAGAATGCAATTCTCGTAGATCTCCAATTGATATCAGATTAGGGCAATCGTGAATCACTAATCGGATAAGAGAATGTAATTCTCGTAGATCTCCAATTGATATCAGATTAGGGCAATACCGAATCTCTAATCGGATAAGAGAATGCAATTCTCGTAGATCTCCAATTGATATCAGATTAGGACAATCCCAAATCTCTAATCGGATAAGAGAATGTAATTCTCGCATATCTGGAATTGATTTCAGATTAGGACATTCCGATATCGTCAATTCCGAAAGAGATGTACAGGATTGCAGCCCAGACGGGAAAACTTCATCACCACATGATATCTTTAGAGTTCGAAGAAAGGGTGCCACACCTTGTAGACTGGGAAAATACATCACATTGGAACAACTGATTACTTCAAATTTCTCAAGGGAATTGAAGGTTTGCAGTGTGTTTGGCAAATGACTCAATTTCTCACATTTGACAATACAAAGTGATTGGAGAGACATGCAAGGCGCACATACATCATCCTCATGCGGCAGCAAGATGGACACCAAATCAGCACAACTGCCTATCTTTAAAGACATTAGACTTGTAGTATTATTTTGCCATAAATGCTCTGGCAGACAAGCAAGTTCTGAAATATCAGAAATCTCAAGGGACGTAAGTGTGGTAACCTTGCTGATAATGTTTTTGAATGTCGTACTGCAAGTTTTCCGAATATCTAATTTCTTAAGTGACGGAAAATGACATGGAGCACTTATCAGTTTACTACATGCTGCAATGGCTAACTCCTCAAGGCAAGGAAACACCATTCTTGTTGTTGTTGGGTCCACCGCATCCTTCCATTCCACTAGATTGGGCATTCTCAGCAAATAAAGCCTTTCCAAAGCTGGGAACAACTCATTTCTACGGCTGCCACCTCTACTAGTACTTGATCCCACACCACTATAACTGTCGTAAAATTCTGCTCCTATACATGTCACATTATCCATTCCCTCTATTTGAAGAAACTTGAGACATGGTAAATGCCCAAGTGTCGGAATTTTTTCGCATTTATTACAATATACTAAACGGATTTCCAACAGATGGTTAAAAAGAAACAAACCACCACCACTGTTATCACCGGCTAATATCCATGAAGGGAACTTCTCACCCCCAAAATTTCGTATCTTTAAGCTTTTCAAACGTGGGTGAGGTTGAAGGCCTTCCAATACATCCTCATCATTGTTGTTGCCTACTCTTTCCCGACTCCAATGGAATTCCAGCTTGTGTACTCTTGTCTTTCCCACTAAATTTGCAGTTTTGGCTTCTTCTTTATCTCTCACATGCTCCAAATTGAAGATATTTAATCCTCCTCTGAGCTGGCTTAAGAATCCTAGTTCTTCAATTCGATGACCAGCTTTTTGTCCGATGACAAAGAGAGGCAATGTTAGAAGGCAAGTCAACTGCCCGATATTGATCGGCATTTGTGTCATGTCCACATGGCTAATTTTAAGATGTCTCAAGTTAGTCAAATTTCTTAGATTTTTTGGAAGCTTTCTTACATAAGTATCCTTGACTACTAGAGTTTGTAAGTTGTAGAGCTTGGAAATAGAATTGGGTAATGCACTCATGTAGGTTCCCCCGAATTGAAGAAGCCTTAAATGTCTAAACTCACAAATTGACTTGAAATTTTTTTTCCAACTTACCCCAGATAATGTTAGACCACGTACAAATTTTAAGTCCAATAACTTGTCTCCAAGATTAGTAGGAATCAAAAATACTGTGCGCAATCTACCCATGCCATCTCTAGATAGTGGGATTGTTGGTGTTGTCCGGTCATTGGATATAAAAGATAAACGCCGAATATGAGACATGTCAATGTCATCCCCCACATTGCCCCCTAAATGCAAGGTTTCCCATTTTGAAATTGAGAGGGCAAGATCATGTACAAGATCATGCATCTTACAACTTATTATATCACCAAAATAATCCCTTTTTATATCTTGGAATAAGGAATTTGCTAACAAAATATCAAAATACTTGTTACCAATGTCTTCCATCTCAAAAGAAGATCCTTGTGATGGATGAAGGAACCCTTCAGCCATCCAATGTTGAATTAGTTCTTCCTTTCCCATTTCATAATCTTTAGGAAATATTGCACAATATGTAAAACAACTTTTTAGAGATGGTGAAAGATGATTGAAGCTTAACTTTAGTGTTGATAAGATTTCACTTTCACCATTCAAGGAACTCCAAACCTCACTGTTTTGAATTGCCAACCATTCACTTTCCTCAATATTATTAGCCATTGTCCCTCCTAAAACCCTTGCAACTAATGGAATCCCTTGACATCTTTTAGAAATCTCCCTTCCAATATCCTCTAGATCTAGACTTAGTGGAATTCTTTCATTTGAAGATACTCTTTTCTTGATTATGGACCAACATTCATCGTCTGAGAGCTTTTCCAAGTGACGCTGATGAATTGTCTTCATGATCTTTGCCACAGTATCACTACGAGTTGTTACAATAATATTGTTTCCTGCAGATGAATTAATTCCTAACAAACAACTCCTTAAAGTATCCCATTTCACACGATCTTCATTCCAAACATCATCAAGAACGAGAAGATATCTTTTCTCTTGCAACTCTTTTTTTAGGCTTTTGAGTATTGCATCCTTCGTTTGCAACGCACATGAGTCCAGGGTAAGGGATTCAAGAATCTCTCTCAATATCTTCTTATCATCAAAATCATCGGAGACACATATCCATATTGTTTTATCAAAATTCTTCTGCACTAGCTCATGATTATACACTAGTTTTGCCAAAGTTGTCTTTCCCAAACCCGGCATTCCCACTATAGGAATGACTGACAGTTGTTCATTGGTTGCATTAAGCATCAAGTCTACTATTTTTGAGACATGATCTCCCATTCCTACAATCTCTGCATCCTCAAGAGAGGAGTCTGTCTCTCGGTTTAGAATGACCTCAGGAATTGCATTTATTGATCCCGCGCTAGCAAAATCAAATTCTTTTGCTTTATTACTAATCTTTTCCAAAGATTTGAGCATAGTCTTAATTTTGTTGGCCATGTCGATTTGGAATGCAATAGGGTTTGAAAATGAAAAGAAGAAGAATACCTTTCTCTTCATCTGGTTTCGGATCTCTAACTTTCGTCGGAGAATCTCATAAGCAAACTCGTCCAGCACATCATCAACATCATAAGCAACGTCTTTAAGCCTCCGCATCCAAAGCCTCACGGACTCTTCTCCCACTTGCCTTCTCTCCGCATCAGTCAGCACAGCTTGAATCGTGGTCAATGAGTCTTGAAGTTCTTTCAGCAGCTCCTCGAACCCCCAAGCAAGGCTGATCTGCTCAGTAGCAACTGGAATTAGCTTGCCTAGCACAACACTAATAATGACAGTCTCCGCCATCTTTGGTTTGGTGCTGCGATTAGTTAGAAACAAGCTCTCAGTAATTTGGAAACAATACAAGAATTGTGATGTTAAGGACAACAGTAACAATGATAAAAGCAGGAGGGAACACAAAGCATCAACTTGCACTTTCAACGCGTGAAGATAAGGTTCATTGATTCATTCCGGGTATTTTCAACAAACGCGTAATTGGGACCCGCGAACAGAGCACGAATTGTGTCTTTTCAAAAGTAAAGTGTTTTTGAATTGGAATTGATGCAATTGCTTTTAGTGGCAGATTTTTTCTCAACCATTTAATAAAAATATTTTAAAAAATTACAAATTAAAAGTTAAATAGTAAAGTGGTGAAAATTGTTTGTGAGAGAGAAAATGCGTAGAGTTTGATTTATTTTTTCTAAGATTACTAAGGGCTGTACATAAACTTAAATACATATTTTTAATTTTTAAACAATATTACACGTATTTATACACATATTTTTACTCACATATATTTTCAAAAAAAAAAAAATTAATCAACTAGTTCAATTAATCCAATTACATTTGTGGGACGACTTTCGTCTCGACTCGAATCAGGTTTGATGCTGTGATAAGTCAGCGAGCTCTCACTCTCGGTCTTCAGTATTTGGAAACAAGAGAATAATAATCTGATGTTAAAGAGTAAAGAGACTAATGAGGGCGGTCTTTGGACAGCTATGGGCCGCCTATGGTCGATCAAAATACGTATCACTAGTTCCTCCAAAAAAAAAAAAAAAAAAAAACTAATCGCAAAATCGACCCAAAACCATTAAAACTAGCCCATGTGCAAGTTAATTCAATTTGGGCTCACAATACATCTCACAAAAGTATCCCTAAGCCCATTACTAAAAGCCACTACTGGTGAATGCCAAACACCTGAAATTGGGTTAAGATGGGCCCACTAAGCTAATCTCCAAGAAATAATGCTAGGAACACCAGGCACTCCTATTCTCACTTCCAAATCAACACCCTACGTGTTAACTCGTGATTGGTGCATAAATTAACTTAATATAATCTGCAATGATGTTGATTGCTTGCAGCAAGTATGATCTCAGTCCATCTTGTATTCTTTTTGTAACATTACATCTTCTCATTAAAAGTAAGGTTATAAATAAATAAAGTCATTCATAAATAATTTAAGTGTTTGATAAAAATTTCGTTTATACTTATTTGTTTTATAAATAAGTCAAGTTTAAGCTTTAAATTTAGGTTTATTTAATAAATGAGTTGAGTTCAAGCCAAAAAAAGAGTTTGTTTATGAACAAGCTTGATAAAAATAAACTAACTAAACTTAGTTTGGTTTATGGACTTGAATAATTAACCCAATTCTTATTAAGTCTTTAAGTAGTTGGGTGTTGAGACCATTTATCGAAACCAAATAGACTTGATAATATGCTTAGAGTGCGTTTGGGAAGCGAGTTTTTTTTTTTTTTTTTTTTTTCAGCGAATGAACAGTAAAAGTACTGTTCATACACTGTGCGGGAGACAAATTTTACTGTGTAGAGACAAATTTTACTGTTCATACACTGTTTGTACACTGTTCATAGACTGTTCATGGGACCCACAATCACTTTATTCAGAAAAAAATATTAAAAATGGGTCTCACGGTACTATTTACACATTTAAAAATTATTTTGCTACAGTGTTTTTCAGTTTTCAGTTTCAGTTTTCAGTTTTCAGCTGTATCCAAACGGACCCTTAGTATGAGTTTGATAAAGTACTTGAATTAGATCTCAATTTCAAGAGCTTGAGCTTGAGCTTGATATTAACTACTAAGTTCAAGTTCGGCTAGACTAATGAATCAAGCCAAGACAAGCTCAAGCTTTTGGACTGACTAATGAGCTCAAGCTCAAACATTACTTGTAGTCTTGGTTCAAGTTCAATCCAAGTTTGAACATTTTACATTTGTCATTGAGCCGTGCTTGAACATTCACTACTCAACAAACTCAACAAAGCCCGGATTGTTCAATAGGTTCAGATATTGTAAAAAAACGAATAGAAGAGAGAATGATATACGTCAATATCAAGAGAGGGAAGAGAAACATTTGAACAGTGTTCAATTACTCTTTCTGGAATAGTTTTCAGAAATTAATGTTGTTCGCTATGAGAATACTATCATTGAGAAACAAGAAGTCAATTTCCAGTGAGGTTTCTGTCAATACCAATGGAATAAGGTTAATACCAATTTCTGGTAATTTTTACAATTCATGTACTTATTTATTTGACCTTTTTCTTTTAGCCAACTCTCCTCCTTTTTCTAGGCTTGGGTTCGGCTGTGAAGTGAACAAGATATGATGTAAGCACAGACTCAAGCAAGATTAAATGATAAATAGACAATATGTGTGAGAAGGATATGGGCGTTTTTGCTAATTAGGCTATTATTTTTATTGTGATTAGAACTTTTATTAATTTGTATGTGATATTCATTTCAAACTCCCACATTTGAAAATTATAATTTACCAGTTCTTGTTGCTTAAAATATATTGAATTTTGGTTTAAGTACTAAGAAGTCTGATTTGACTCTTCAATCACATATTTATTCCAGAGAGTTGGTCCCTGACAATGCCAAGCAACAGAAGAGCTTAGAAATAAAGCTGAATTCTGCTAATGCTAGCCACCAATCAGATAAGGAAACATGGGAAATGAACCTTCAAAATATAGAAGAAACATGGGTGATGGATACAGAGGATGATTTAGAGCTCATGCATTTATTAATTTTATTCATGGCCATTTTTGGAGTGACATGTATGGGTAATTTTATAATAATGCATTTGGGCTGAAACTGATAATTGTCACTAATAAGTTGCCTCACTTGAAAAGAATGAACAGAGCAGAAGTTATATTTAACAAAAACCAATGGAACAATCCTTTTTTCAAGCACTCTTTTGCTGACCAATTATTGTCCATTTGTCCGGTAAGTGTGGAATAGACAGCATCAAGTGATAAAATGTTCACATCAAAACCTGTAATAATCAATCAGGTAAGGGACCCAAGTGTGTATTAATTAGATCTAAGCCCCCTCATGCATTTTTAATCACCAGATTCACCTCACTCTGATCAGTTTATATCACCAGCTTATGGCTGAGACATCTTATGCACCCGTCCTATAGAACGTGTTAGCACGTGGGCCCTAAGGCTTGTGACCCAGCCTGCACATTAGTTCCCACTTCCGACTCTCTTTGAATCCATAAATCACCACCCTCTGAATCTTAACGAGTCCACCGCAGGTACCAGCCAAAGATTTCAGAGGAAATTTTAAAATTGAAACTTATAATGACTCTAAATATAAAGAAACTTTGTAGTATAAGGGCTCAAGCCTACCAGCTTTTGACGAAATTGGCTAATCTCATGACGTGTATGACTTAATACCATGAGCTCCAGAACTTATCTTTCACCCGCCAACCTACACTAACCCACAAGGCCATTTGTCGAATGATACAAATCACGATGATGACAACAACAAAAGAAGGCTCAAATAATAACTATAAATAATAAAAAAAGGGGTCAAATAAATAACTACATGAATTGTAAAAATTACTAGAAATTGCTATTGACCTTATTCCATTGGTATTGACAGAAACCTCGTTGGAAATTGCCTTCTTGTTTCTCCATAATATAATTCTCACATATACTCTAAATTGAATTGTGAAAAAGAAAAAAGAGACCGGGAAAAAAGAAAATAAATAAATAAAAAGGGGCTTGTGTAGCTGCATGCAACTCTTCCAGGAAGAGTAATTGAATACTGCTGAAATGTTTCTCCTCCCTCATGATATTGAGGAGTATCATTCTCTCTTTTAATCGTTCTTTACAATATCTGAACCTTTTTGTGAACCAATGTAGTGTTTTTACAAAAAGAATACAAGATATACTGAGACCATGCCTGCGGCAAGCAGCCAACACAATTGCTGCTGAGTTGCAGTAGCAGATTGTCCTCATGCAATAAAAGAATCCTTTGACTTGTTTTCCACTTTTAAGAAAATGAGAATCTTGAGAAAAGAGAGCGGGAAGATCCAGGAGCATCGCTTGCTGGGCTTGGTGGAACATCTGTAGAGGCATGGTATGCTTGTTGACACTCGTGAATCTGCATTTGCATGCAACATGCAGTAATTAACAGATGGTTGAAGATACTGTACTGAACCTCATTGCCACTTTTAAGAGAGCAGTTTCTAATATATGCTTGAACACATTCTAGCATAATGTACTGAACTGCAATGCAGCATCATCACTTGAAAGCATGTCAGAAAAGACATACATGACTTCAAAAAGGTCAACGAATAAGTACTTGCTCATCTTATCTAAATGCACTTCTGAAGTTTTATGCAAGTTTTCTTCCAAGGAAACATAGCGGACTGACAAGTTTGGACCTAGGCTACCATCTTTGCCTGCTAGCCAGGCATTCATATTAACATACTATGTTAAGGGGCAGCTTACCATGACTTATTTCATTATGCAGAATTAAATAGAGACCATGACTTAAAATCAGAATACCCAATAAAAATGGAGCATCTAAGTCAAATTGAGAATTTTACCTCTTCAGGACTAAATTGAAGCAGCATTCCAATCATGGGTAGTAGAGCCTCCACTTCAACTGTTGTGGCAAAAATCATTATAATTAAAACTACCAAGTTTTTTGGCATTACCAACATACATACTTCTTCGGCAAAAGGGAATAAAATTCAAATTTTACTTTTGTGATTATAACAGCTAATCTTTAGTAGAGATACCAGTTTTAAGAAGCTTTAAGATAACATTTTTTAAATAAGTCATATCTAGCTACCCCTTCCCTCTTTTGCATTCTTTCCATGTTGCAAAGCTTGGACTTCAGCATGGCTTCCTGCACTCATTATGTTCAAATTTCTATTATAAACTAATGAGAAGCTCTGCTCCCCTCTCCCCACTTCCGAATAAAGAAGAAAGAAGGCAAAATTGCACAAAAAGACATAATATGAGTAGTACTTGGTTTAGAGGCACATGGAAAAAACCTTTTTTTTTTAAAATACTTCCCTACATATATTCATAGACATGTAATAATCCTGTACTTCCATTTCATCAATATCTAATCTTCAGTAGAGAGACCCGTTTCAAGAAGCTTTAAGATAAAATTTTTAAAATACATCATATCTACCCCTCATTCTTATGCATTCTTTCCATGTTGTGAAGCTCAGCCTTTAGCATCGCTTCCTACACTCATTATGTTCAAATTTCTATAATAAACTAATGAGAAGCTCAGCTCCCCTTCCCCACTTTTGAATAAAGAAGAAAGAAGGTAAAATTGCACACAAAGACTTATAATATGAGTAGTACTTGGCTTTGAGACACACGGAAAACACTTTTTTTTTTAAAATACTTCCCGACATATATTCATAGACATGTAATAATCCTGTACTTCCATTTCATCAACAGCTAGTCTTCAGTAGAGATACCTGTCTTAAGAAGCTTTAAGATAAAAATTTTCAAATACGTCATATCTACCCTTCCCTCTTTTGCATTCTTTCCCTGTTGCGAAGCTCAGACTTCAGCATGGCTTCCTGCACTCATTATGTTCAAATTTCTATTATAAACTAATGAGAAGCTTTGCTCCCCTCCCCCACTTCTGAATAAAGAAGAAAGACCGCAAAATTGCACACAAAGACTTACAATATAAGTAGTACTTGGTTTTGAGGCACATGGAAAACACTTTTAAAAAAAAAACTATACTAGTACAATTTTTATGAAAATAAAGGCCATTGTGATGTTGATCATTATTCAAAAGCATAAACAACGGCTACTTAAACATTATCCACAAAAACTTCAATTAACAAATGAATACAAAATTTCATCAAGACATAAAGCCTAGGTACAAGCACAAAAGTTTTGGGGGAAAAATCAAAGAACAAATGATTAGAAATACAAACTGGTGCCAAAATAAATATTTCTAGTTTGTGTGGGTTTTTATCAACAGAGCTCACTTAATCAGGCACTTAAATTTGTCCATCAAAGCTGGTTGAAACTTGGTGATCTCTGATATAATTGGCTACCTGCTAAACTGTCATAATAAATGCATTGGAAGACTCAAGAAAGTACATTTTAAATTGAGAACGGATTTTTTGAGAGAAATGTTTATACCAGAATCTGCTATTCTGCTGCAGAAGTGCTTAAATTCTGTGCATCTTGCTTTTGCATAGCTGATAATACCAGTTAGATAAAAAGGGTATGTTAAGACCTCACCAGCTACCCCAAGGGTTTGGTATTTTATAGATTGAGAAAAGCTTTCAACTTACATTTAACTAATACAGGTGCTGACAAGTGGTTACAGGAATGGCTTCATACCTGTGTAGTGATTTCCTTCGTGATCAACCTAAGATTATTAATCATTGTCAGGCCAAGTACTAGAATATTTAAATCCAAGTCAAGGGAAGGTGTTAAGTATCAGGTGAAATTTAACAAATATTTAAGAAGACAAAAGAAGGAAACAGACAGGTGGTTTTGATTCAAAAGATTGATGAAGATCCTTATTGTCATCAAGAAGTTTAGAGATTTCTTTGTCCTTCTCCTCAATCATTCCATCTGCAAGATCATGAAACCTAGAATGATCTTCCTACAAGTTATGTATCCAATTAACACAAGAACAACAATATAAATATACTGACAATCAATCCAAGCCCAAAAACAACAAGATACAAGGTACCTTCAATCTTTCATATCATAATTTGAGCTCATCCAATTCTTTATGTACATCTTGCCTAGAAAATGGTTCATTTTGAGCATTCAATCCCCCATAGATGACTGTCAAGATAAAACTACAAAAATTCTCTCTTTCGTAATGCCCACTAAAAAAATAAAAAAATAAAAAAACCAGTCCTCAGCCTCCACTCTACAGCTATAAATGTTTTTTTTTTTTTTTTTTTTTTTTTTTTTTTTTTAAGAAGCAGAATTGGTTTCAAAGATATAAAAAGTGGTAGAAATGCCAAAAGGTGTTGTTGCAAGAAACATCTTGCATGTGAACGAACAATGAGATCATTCACATTCTTGAAATGCTAACAAAAACAAGGATGGAGCTATGAAGAACAAGATCTTTCTTTATTGAATTGAACATCAAAACTTGAAAACTAGATATCCATATAACCAATTTGGCAATCACCAAATCATAACTCTCATGAACTGATGAATTTGCAAATTGCATGATAGAATCATCTAAAAAGCCTAAACCACAATAATAAACTATCATCAATACTATCATTCATCATTCTTGCAATACGATCAGAACTACAGCTAGCACCACCCACCCACCTCAATAACAAACATGCTACAAAAACACCAAAAAAGATAAATAAAAGGGTGCTTCAATCTTTAATATAAATCAAACATACCTTGGCCGGAAATCCTTCATGAAAGCAACCGATTTCTCAAAGCCAGCCAACGGCATAGCATTGTATATAGAAGCACGCATACCCCCAACTGACTTATGCCACTTGAGCTGAACCATATCCTTTGCTGCTTCCTTAATAAACTCAATCTCCAGCCCTGACTTCTCCAAAGTGAAAGGCACATTCATCAATGACCTCACAGACTTCTCCCCAAGGCACCTATAGAACCCAATGCTCCCATTATAAGCACTGTACAGAATCTCAGCTTTCTTCTTGTTCTTCTTCTCCACCTCAACCAACCCTCCTTGATCCAACAAATCCTCATACGCCAAACCACACATGTAAATCCCATCATTCCCAATCAGATCTTTCTTGATGATCACAATGGTGACTCCAGATGTCCCCACATTCTTCTGGGCTCCAGCATATATGAAACCAATCTTAGACACATCCACTGGCTTGGAACAGAAATTTGAGAACACATCAGCCACCAAGATACCGTTTTTAGGACTTGGGTAGTCCTTGTATTCCACACCCTGAATGGTTTCATTAGCACAAATATGCAAGAATTTGGCATCTGTGTTTTGCTCCAAATCATGAAAAGATGGAATCTTTGCGTGTTTCTCAGATTTCCCAGACCAAATAAGGCTTGGTTTTTTGAGTACATTTTTGCCTCCTTGAATGCCTACAGATTTATGAAGAGCAGGAGGTCAATAATTTATTATAAGATATACCTTATAGCGTTGGCATAATCACAACCAAAGAAAAGTACCATTTCCAGAACCTCTTCCTTGTGTACGCTTTATCTGATATAAGAATCAAAACCCCAACTACAGAAACAGAAAACTCTCATACTTGCATGCTAAGAGCAAGGAAACCAAGCCAACCAACTGAAGTTTCTTCCTTACTACTGATTGCTTGGATAAAAATCTGTCAATTAAATTAACCGTAAGGAACAATGTCTCGTTCATGACTTCAAACTTATCATGGACCTGTTAATTCAAACAATCAAACAAGAGAAAGTATAGGAAGTTTGTTTCGGATTGACTTACCAATAGATTTGTATGATATTACATAAAGTTGAAGATATTTAAACCTCCTCTGAGCTGGCTTAAGCATCCTAGTTCTTCAATTCGATGACCAGTTTTCTGTCCAATGACAAAGAAAGGCAATGTTTGAAGGCAAGTCAACTGCCCCATATTGATTGGCATTTGTTCTACGTATGCATGGCTAATATTAATATGTCTCAAGTTAGTCAAATTTCTTAGATTTTTTGGAAGCTTTCTTAGAAAATGACACTTCTTGTTGCTAGAGTTTGCAAGTTGTAGAGCTTGGTAATAGAATTGGGTAATACTTCAATATCGGCATACCCGATGTGAAGAAGCCTTAAATGTCTAAACTCACAAATTGACTTGAAATTCTTTTCCCTATATGTCGCAGATAATGTCAGACCACGTACAAATTTTAAGTCCAATAACCGGTCTCCAAGATAAGAACCAAAACAAAAAACTGTGCGCAATCTGCCCATGCCATCTCTAGATAGTGGGATTGTTGGTGTTGCCCTGTCTTTAGACATAAGAGATAAACGTCGAATATGACACTTGTCAATGTCACCCCCCCCCCATTGCCCCCTAAATGCAAGGTTTCCCATTTTGAAATTAAGAGGGCAAGATCATGTACAAGATCATGCATCTTACAACTTAGTATATCACCAAAATCATCCCTTATTATATCTTGGAATAAGGAATTTGCCAACAAAATATCAAAATAGTCGTTACCAATGTCTTCCATCTCAGAAGAATTTCCTTGCGATGGTTGAAGGAACCCTTCAGCCATCCAATGTTGAATTAGTTCTTCCTTTCCCATTTCATAATCTTTAGGAAATATTGCACAATATGAAAAACAACTTTTTAGAGATGGTGAAAGATGATCAAAGCTTAATTTTAGTATTGATAAGATTTCATTTTCACCATGCAAGGAACTCCAAACCTCACTGTTTTGAATTGCCAACCATTCCCTTTCCTCAATCTTATTAGACATTGTCCCTCCTAAAACCCTTGCAACTAATGGAATCCCTTGACATCTTTTAGCAATCTCCCTTCCAATATCCTCCTGATCTTGACTTAGTGGAATTCTTTCTTTTGTAGATACTCTTTTCTTGATTATGGACCAACATTCATCGTCTGAGAGTTTTTCCATGTCATGCTGATGAATCGTCTTCATGATCCTCGCCACTGTGTCACTATGGGTTGTTACAATAACATTGTTTCCTGCAGATGAATTAATTCCTAACAAACAACTCCTTAAAGCATCCCATTTCCTATCATCTTCATTCCAAACATCATCAAGAACGAGAAGATATCTTTTTTCTTGCAACTCTTTTTTTAGACTTTTGACTATTGCATCCTTCGTTTGCAACGCACATGGGTTCTGGGTAAGGGATTCAAGAATCTCTCTCAAAATCTTCTTATCATCAAATTCATTGGAGACACATATCCATATTGTTTTATCAAAACTCCTCTGTACTTGCTCATGATTATACCCTAGTTTTGCCAGAGTTGTCTTTCCCAAACCCGGCATTCCCACTATAGGAATGACTGACAGTTGTTCATTGGTTGCATTAAGCATCAAGTCTACTATTTCTGAGACATGACCTCCCATTCCTACAATCTCTGCACCCTCAGGAGAGGAATCTGTCTCTCGGTTTGGAGAGACCTCAGGAATTGCATTTATTGATCCCGTGCTAGCAAATTCAAATTCTTTTGCATTATCAATAATCTTTTTCAAAGATTTGAGTATAGCCTTAATTTTGTTGGCCATGTTGATTCGGAATGCAATAGGGTTTGAAAATGAAAAGAAGAAGCATACCTTTCTCATCATTTGGTTTCGGATCTCTACCTTTCGCCGGAGAATCTCATAAGCAAACTCATCCAGCACATCATCAACATCATAAGCAACGTCTTTCAGCCTCCGCATCCAAAGCTTCACAAACTCTTCTTTCACTTGCCTTCTCTCCGCATCAGCCAGCACAGCTTGAATCGTGGTCAATGAGTCTTGAAGTTCTTTCAGCTGCTCCTCGAACCCCCAAACAAGGCTGATCTGCTCAGTAGCAACTGGAATTAGCTTGCCTAGCACAACACTAATGACAGTCTCCGCCATCTTTGGTTTGGTGCTGCGATTAGTTAGAAACAAGCTCTCAGTATTTGGAAACAATACAAGAATTGTGATGTTAAGGACAACAGCAACAATGATAAAATCAGGAGGGAACACAAAGCATCAACTTACACTTTCAACTCATGAAGCAAGGTACATTGATTCATTCCGTTTATTTTCAACAAACGCGTAATTGGGACCCGCGAACAGAGTGGGGAATTGTGCCTTTTCAAAAGTAAAGTGTTTTGGAATTTTACTGATGCAATTGCTTCTAATGGCAGATTCAATTTCAACCGTAAAATAAAAATATTTTAAAAAATTACAAATCAAAAATTAAATAGTAAAGTGGTAAAAATTGTTTGCGAGAGGGAAAATGAATAAAGTTTTTTTTTTTTTTTTTTAAGATTACTAAATTAGTGCATTTATGTTTTCAATTAGGGAGATAATATGTACACAATATTTTTATAAAAAATTTAAGTGAAGATTATTATCTACAATTATTGGTAAATAAAAATAATAATTTTAATAGTGAGTTTAAAGGTCTGTTTGGAATCCACTTATTTTGCTAAAACTGAAAACTTTTAGCTGAAAGTATTGTAAATAAAGGTAAAAGTTAATTGAAATAGTACAATGAAACCCATGAATAGTACCAAAAAGTGCAGTAGAGCTCATAAATAGTAGCAAAAATAAACTTAATAGTAAAATAAGCTTGTTTTTTAAGTCGGAGCCAAACGTATGCTAAATTAGAATTACTAACAACTTATTACTTAAGATTTGTTATTAAAGTATTGTGAAAAATTTGTAAACATAACACTTCTCTTCCAACAAATATGTCGAAAGTTCAAATATTAGTCATCTAGTTCAATTAATCCAATCACATCAATTTCCAAAACATAATTGCATGTAAAATAATGTGTCACAAATTGTATAAAATCAATGGGAAACGGACGATGAAGAACACTCTAGAGGAAAAACCATTAGGAAGTAAATTATCCCCAACAAAGCACTCAACTAATTATAATCTAGCGCAAAACCTTTACCTATACTCTACACAAAATTAATAAATTAGCAACCAAAGAAAATGCATAAAATAAATTTTTATTAAAGGCATTGCAACGTAATTACCTATCGAAGTAGAATGAGACACTCTTTTAAAATAAATTAGCAAGAGAAGTAGATTTGAGATATGGACTTATTCAATCACACAAAGTAAATAATAAGTACATGAATTAATGCGGGAAGTAGACAAAAAATAATAAAGGAGTCTTAAATTTGTGCAATTAAATTCATCAATATAGCTATATTGAATTCAATTGAAAAAAAAAAAAAAAAAATATATATATATATATATATATATATAAAAAAGGATTCTACAAATTTTACTACATAACTTTCATAAATTGATGTTGCAATAAATGTGATTAGTAAATTAAAAGCATAATAAATGTATGTATGAATCATTTTTTTTAATTGATGATATATCAAATTGTAAAGATTATGTAGTAAAATTTATAATATCCATATCATCACTCGTTTAATTCTACTTTTAAAATAACACAATTCGTGATTTATCATGTACGAGAATTTAGTTAAAAAAAATTGTAAGGTTTGCCAATTATTTATTATTAAAATGTCAATGTACTAAAAAATAATTAGGGCACTATTGACTACCCACTCATACATTACACTAGTCGCTAACCCATGCGATGCACAGGATAGTTAAACAAAATTTATATACATTCATTTTTATTGGTACAATCATTTGAAAATAATTCTAACTAATACCCAAATGTAAGAGATACATTGACTTACTATTTAAAGTAGTCTTCTGAAGAATTTACACATATTGTGCAACTGAGCCTTAATTTCTCATCAACAATAAAAACATGGAAATTCAAAACATGGAAAGAAAATAAAATTACAAAAATTAATTCAATTATCTTTCATGCTATACTTTGTAATTGTACGGAATTAAGTCAACTCAATTTAAGTAGTTGTAATAAAATTGGCTTCTACTATTCTCTATTCTATAAAGATATGAACATATTGGATTTTTCAAACAATTACCGGAATTGCAATAAAATGATTTATTATTGAAAATAAGAAATAAAGAAAATCTGTCTATAGCTTAAGAAACACAATATACTAAAATTAAAGAGATAAAATTTTCAGAGGACAAAATATTATAGATAATTTTAAAAACAGATTATACACTTAAAAGGGTTAGTAATTTATAGGACTTACCCCCCACTATTAGTATACAGATACCAAGTGTGGTCGTCGTAACCCTTTGAAAGAATCTTCTCCAATTAGACCCTATCAAAGAAAAAAAAAAAACACCCAATTAACAAAATTGATCCAAAAGGGTCTAAAAAGCACACAAAATCAATTCAAAAAACAAAAATATGAGACAAAGTAATTACTTTCCGCTGCTAATGAAATCTTCTTTTGTATTGTTGTTCCAAACTGCAACACTTATCTCTCTAAGGCCTTCAATTAACGAAAACACAAACTTCTCTTGGAATACTGGAGTATTATGACCATCTATACACACACACAAAAAACAAAATTAGCATAACTCACTATAACTCTATAGAAGCCTCAAAAATATAAAGAGAAATTAAAGGGGTTGAATTTGATATTTACGTTTGGAGAGAGAGAGAGTTTGTAGAAACTGTGGCTTTATATCTCTTAACTTGAGAGAGGGGTAAGGTTGCTAGGGTTTTGAGGTGTTATAATGTTTTTATTTTTATTTTTTATTTTTTAAATATTGTGCTGACGTGGAAAATTGTGGTTTTTTATTTTTTAAATACTGTGCTGACGTGAAAAATTGTGGTGCCAGCAGAGGTTTCGGTTTTCTATTCTTTCTTTCTTTCTTTTTTCAAATTGTTAGAGCATTCACACCAATTTGTCTAATTTTTTTTTTCCTATTTTAGTATAAGAACCTATTTTTTCTATTTTGTAGAACTACTTTTACAAAACACCAACATTAGATCATTTATCCTACCTTCCATTTTATTTAAATAATCATGTTCATTATACTCTTTAATACTACTTTTGTCCCCTCTCTCTCTCTCTCTCTCTCTCTCTCTCTCGTTTAGCATTAGTCATCACTTATCAGGTTTCTCTTCTCTTTCCTCTCAACCCTGAACAGTCTTTCTCCTCTCAAATCTCTCTCTCCACTGGGTTTGAGTTTGGGTTTGGGCTTATGGGTTTTCCCTTGATGGAGATATCTCGTTTTCCTCTAAAATCTCTCTTTCTCCAATGAGTTTGATTTTGATCTTGGGTTTGGGTTTGGGTTATAGGTTTTCCATTGATGGTTTGATTTTGAGTTGATTTTCCATTGTTGTAACAGGTTTTGGTGGTGATGGCAATTGGATAGGATTTGTGTTTGGATATAGGTGGTGTTGAGTTGCAGGTTTTTGTGAGTGAACAAAAGGGAGAGGCAGAGGAAGAGATATTCCAATGAGAGTAGGAGAGGTGAGAAAAAAAAATTAAAATATTAGAATAGAAAGCTACAATATACACTTACTATAGTAATTATGTAAATCTTCACAATTTTAGCTTAACTGATGTGCGAAAATTTTAAGGTTAAATGTGCAAAATCGGACACTTTTTTCTATTTTGGCTCTTATAGTGCTCAATAAATTGGTAGCAGTAGCACAAGTCACAACAACACAAGCTTCTTGACTCTTGACTATATTTATGATTATGCTTTTTCTTTATTAAATTTTTGTATAAAAAAAATTTGAATCATTGCATCACAAGCTATCCAACTGTCCCACTCAAACATAGTTAGAATAGTGCTCCAATAAAAATAAATATTAAACAGAGTTGGAGAAACAAAATTGATCAAATAAAAGAAAGAAGCCACACAGAGAGACGCCAAGTCCAAAAGGCATACCAATCGGTGTGACAACATCGACCCGTCACCTGCGTGAAGTGGGCTAGGCGATGCAGTGAAGTGGTGGTGCCTTCGTGGAAGAATGATTAAGCTACAACTTCCATTAAAAAAAATTAACATAATTATATGTTTTGAAAATCTAATCGTTGAATTACATGTTGTTTATATTTTTAATACACATTTTAAATTTCATGTCAATTAGATGTTATTATTCGATCCACGAACTTATTTTTTTATGTCTAATTTTATATTATAAAATTTGAAATTTAAATATATAATTGATGACATACCTATTGATCTTTAATTTTCTTGAAATTTTGCAAGCACGGAAGATATACTAAGAAGTAAGAAAAATATAATCTAATAGTGAATTTATCAAAATTCACATTCAATAAAAAAATATTAAGTGAAGTTGTAACTTTATGTTACAACCAAATTTATTGTCAAACTTTGACCTTTTTTTTTTTATTTGTTTCACTTTGAAATCAAGACATCTGTTAACTAAGTTGATAAAATGGTTTTTTTACTCGTAAAATTTTGAAAGGCTTGAGGATGGGATTGGTGGTTAATTTTTGTTAGAGCATTAAATTTTTGGGGGAAAAATCAAAGAACACATGATTAGAAATACAAATTGGTGCCAATATTTCTAGTTTGTGTGGGTTTTTATCAACAGAGCTCACTTAATCAGGCACCTAAATTTGTCCATCAGAGCTGGCTGAAACTTGCAAATCTCTGATATAATTGGCTACCTGCTAAACTGTCATAATAAATGCATTGGGACACTCAAGAAAGTACATTTTAATTGAGAACGGCACCTCTGCAAAAAATCACTGAGTGCTTTGGAAAAGATTCACCTCGAACGAGTGATATCACAGAGGAAAATACTTCTGGAGAGGCCAATAGAGATGATGGTTTTGGGAAACCTTTCAATGCTTAAACTCCTCCAATTCTCGATGCCGACCATAGCATGTATAGCGAATATTCTGAGCAACCAAGCACAATTCGGGATTCTGAAGCATGCCGTGAACCTATTTCCAAGGGTGATCAGGGAGAGGAACGAACTGAGGCGAGTATGGATGTCGAGGGAGACAGGGGAGGGGCCGTCACCAACGTGCTTTGATTCTCGTTTAGCCCCCAATCCAATCATGAATATTTTAATCTGGAACTATAGAGGGGCAATGAAGCCCACATTCAAGAAGACTGTGATGGACTTGGTTGAATTGCACCAACCTGTGATTTTTGTGATTACGGAGACCAGAATTGATGGTCCTAGGGCGGATGAGATCATTAGGAGACTGCCTTTTGATGGTGCTTATTCCACTGAAACCATTGGCCATGCTGGCGGGATTTGGCTCCTGTGGCAGTCTGATTTTGTTTCCATGGACGTCCTGTTGGCAACGGAGCAGGAAATTCACGCCATTGTCCAGGTTAGTCCCCACGCTCAACCCTGGCTTTTAAGTTCTATTTATGGTAGTCCTCGTTTTAGAGAAAGATGCTTACTGTGGGGCAATTTAAAAGTGCTGTCGGAAAAACATAAACTCCCTTGGGCTATCATGGGGGATTTTAATGATGTTGTCTGTAGTGAGGAGAAAATGGGAGGCAATGGGGTTTGCAAAAGAAGGGTTGAGGAATATACTGGCTGTATGAACTACTATAATTTATTTGATTTGGGGTTCACAAGTCCTAAGTTTACTTGGACCAATAAGAGAGACCTCCCTGGTTTAATTCAAGGTAGATTGGATAGGGTCTGGGCAGACTCAACATGGAAGTATTGCTTTCCTGAGGCCCATGTCAAGCACCTACCGTGTATTGACTCGGATCATTGTCCTCTACTCTTAGCTCTGGATAACCCTTTTATTAGAACTGGCGAGCGGCCTTTTCATTTCCAACCGATTTGGCTAAGCCATGAAAGCTTCCCTCCCATTTTCCGAGATGCATGGGAAGGAAACCAACATAACATCAACAATGCAATCGTTAACTTTACTGGTAAAGCTAGGGAGTGGAACAAGGTGGAGTTTGGTAACATTTTTTGAAAGAAAAGAAATCTTATGGCAAGATTAAGTGGGGTGGAGAAAGCTTTGGCTCATAACCCTAGCCAAAGAATGATCAACATGCACTCTTGGCTGTCTGAAGAGCTCGATAAAATTATGTCTTTGGAAGAAGAGCTATGAAGGATTAAAGCGAGAACTGACTGGTTAATCCAAGGGGAGAGAAATACTACCTTCTTCCACCTATCCACCCTCATTTGTTGGAGCCATAACAGGATTAATCGAATTATGAAAGCTGATGGTGATTGGGAAGAAGATATTGAAAGGGTGAAGGAAATCTTTATTAATGGGTTTGAGAGGTTATACAAATCTGATTAGGAGGCTTGCCTTAGAATCCCTGACCGCATCCCTATTTGGGGGCATTACTTGTCTGAGTCGGAAGCCCATAACTTGGCTATCTCCCCTTCCAATGCAGAAATATTTTTTGCACTGAAGTCTATGAAAGCCTTTAAAGCTCCAGGACCGGACGGTCTTCATGCCGGATTCTTCCAAAGGTTTTGGTTGATTATGGGAGAATCATGAAATTCGAAATCAAAAAAAAAATTCCACAAAGAAAATCCCTGAGCATTTGAACAAGACCTTGATTGTTCTTATCCCAAAGAAACTTGGTCCAGAAACCATAAGCCATTTCAGGCCGATCAGCCTTTGTAACACTATTTATAAAATTGTGACTAAGATTCTTGTTAATCGGCTAAAACACCTCATGCCCACTCTAGTTTCTCCCTCCTAAACAGCCTTTGTCTCAGGGAGAAGAGGCACTGACAACGTAATTATCGCCCAAGAATTAGTTTACACAATTGAGCGAAAAAAAGGGAAGGAAGGATTCATGATTATAAAAATAGACCTTGAGAAGGCTTATAATCGTTTGGAATGGAGCTTTGTGAGGAGTATGCTTGTGAGTTTGGGTTTTCACTTGGACACAGTAGAGCTTATTCTTAGCTACATCTCTACTACCTCGACAACGTTGCTTTTTAATGGGGATTAGATTGGGGAAATTTGTCTTTCCCGTAGCTTGAGACAAGGTGATCCGATCTCGCCTTATATATTCATCCTTTGTATGGAGTATTTGAGTACCTTAATTATTTGAAGTGTGAAGAGGGGTGTTGGAAGAAGATTAAGGTTTCTCGCAGTGGCCTTGGTTTCTCCCATATTTTTTTTGCTGATGACCTCCTATTGTTTGCCAAGATCGATGATAGAAATGTTGAGGCTGTAGTGGAGGTTTTGGATGTTTTTTGCAAGCTTTCAGGTCTGAAAATCAGCAAGGAGAAGTCCAAAATATTCTTCTCACCTAATGTAACCATGGAGGATAAGTTGGATATTGTGAACCTTACCGAGATTGGTGAAACCCATTTCCTTGGAAAATATCTCGGCTTTCCCTTAATCCACAAGAGAAGGAGACGTAATGAATTTCATTTTATTGTGGAAAGAGTTCAAGCAAAGTTGGATGGCTGGAAATCCAAATGCCTTTCACTAGCAATGAGGCTTGTGCTCATTAAGGGCAGCGGTGACTGCCATACCCAAGGATACTATGTAGTGCCATAAACTTCCTGCCAAGGTATGTGAGGAGGTGAATAAATTGGTGAGAAACTTTCTTTGGGGCTCTACTGTGGATAAGAAGAAAATGCATCTTGTTGGGTGGCAGAAGGTCACAAATCCAACTAATATGGGAGGGCTTGGGATTTTTGACATGCAAGCAAGGAATGCAGCTCTTTTCGCAAAGCTTTGTTGGCGAATTGCCTCTAGCCCGGATATGACATGGGCTCAAATGCTCACTTGCAAATACCTCACCCCGCTTCGCCTGAGGGGTCATTCTAGGAACCAAACTGCCTCTCGAATATGGAAAGCTTGCAAGGAGGGAGGGGTTATCTTTAACAAGGGTCTTAGATGGTCTATTGCCAACGATGAAAGTGTAAGCGCTTGGGCTGATTTTTGGCTCCCTTCAGGACCTCTTAGGCAACAAATTGAAGGCCCTTTGAATGTGGAGGAAGATAAGATCTCAGCCAATAGCCTAATGAACAGTGCGGAGTGTATCTCTTTCACCCTCCCTAACAGAATCATTCAAGAAATTAGAGGCATTCCCATTGCAGCAAATCCTTCCCACGAAGACT